>NC_081441.1:9586840-9678362 GCF_007210705.1 Tigriopus californicus | reverse complement strand
GCTGATGGCAATTCGAAAAAGCTACGTTTCTTATTTCGACTTGTTTCCAGAGATAGCGTCGTCTAAAGCTGTTCCAGCGAGGCATTTCATCACGCATCCAGTAATGTTACGCTACTGATAACCAATATCTCTCTGAAAAACTAACCCTTCTTCCCAAGGGAGCCAATTACGTACATATACCGTATATCTGGGGCTCGAGACAGAGATGCAAAGTCATTCATTTTCGATGGGATTCTGGTCTCAAGACTGTTTTGTTTTATTGACATGGAAGGTCCTCCTTGGCTCGTTCCAAACCAGACCCAAGGAACATCATTGGATAGAACCATCACAGATGGCTTTAGGCCCTTCCTTTTACCCTCTCTAGTTCTCCTTGGGCAATTCTCGCTTCAAACCCATAAAGGAAAATCTTTCAATTGTTTCCTTGACATTTCTCCGTCTTGGACGTCAGCCGCATTTGGCTTTAAGATAGGATATGTTAAGGATTGCAGCAGAAATGTTCGTGGTAGAAAATAAGGGCCTTGAATAGATTGACCTCATTTTAAAAGATTAAGCTCGAGTCTCTTGAGGAAGGCTTTGATCTCTCAGCGACGTTTACTCATTGAAAAGGCTTCATTTGAGAAGGAAATGTGCACTTGGAGACCTTATTGAGACCCGAAAATGGAATCGGCTCAGTTCGGCGTTTTTGGCATGGAACAGCATCCCCAGGGGAAAAATGCCATTTTCCAGTCCTACCGGTTCATTAAAATCTATCGGTCCAAGTTTTTGGTATAATAAAAGAGCCATCAAAAAAGTTTCCTTTTCCCCATGACATGGCCTCAAAAAATGAATTATCACTCCCTAGATAGACACTTCCAGTGAAGCTCACAGCGGCCAACTTTTCCTCCCTTAATTAGACGAACTAAAAATGAAGAAGAATCACCGAAGGCATATATTTCAAAGATCCTCAACTCTGCGATCAAAACATCTCAAATGTAGTTTAAGTTTTGGCTCATTTTATATCTTAAGAACGTACATGGGTCGGATTGTAACACTTTACCCAGAAATGGCTGTGGCTTAAAAAAATGTCGAGATTTGCATTCACACTGAACTGATAGTTAACAATCTGAAATAAAAAACATGTACTTGCAGCGTATTTTGCCGTCTATCTTTTAGTATGGCATGGCCATTGTTTTTGTATCTGTTTTTAAGCTTATGACGCAATAACAAGATCTATGAAACATCAAAAGTTCTTGAGGACTGTCCACTTTTAACAACATGAGGTGATTTACTTTTTCTCAAGAGAAAGCTCTCATGTTATTCCAAGAGTCTTATCCGAAGACAGTTTACCAAAGCCCTTCAATCATTTATTGGTCGTATAAAGTGTGAAGTCGTTCAATCTTTCATTCAGCATTTTTGAGGGGTTTGTCAACATTCGTCATGATATTTATTTGGAGCGCATTATGAGGGATTCATTCTCACTTGCATCTTTTGAAATGAAAAGTGCATGAAAACCATCTTTCCCTCAAGTTATTACGAGCTTCTACCAAATATCAGCATGAAATGATGGTGCAAAGAAAATGCAACGGCACCGATACCTTGCCTCAGCTCGAATTCCATACATTCAATGAAGGCAAGAAATCGCACAAAAACGGTTTTCCCACCTCTCTCTCGAAATTCCACTCCAATCACAGATATACCATACCGTGCACCCATAGAAAGCAAAATCTAGGGACTGTGAAAACAGTTCCCTAGATTTCTGGGACAACCCGCAAAGAGAGGAAGTGAGCCAATGCCTTAGACTTGATGCCCAAGGCGCCGATTTGGCTAGAAATGCATTCATTCCTCCATTCGCTTTTCTCTCCCCATGGACTGCAATTAAGCCTCTGAAGAGAACCGAAGTTTAAGTTTGAGATGGTCACACTGAATGAGTTATGAATGTACACAAAAGAAGACCGCGCTCTTGAGTTCCGGACAGCGTTTGGCGAACCATGAATAAGACAAAGCTGTGGCGCATGGACATTCATGATTCTTTGGAACGTCTTTGAGGTCCTGCAGCCTCGGTTAGTACCTCACGTGGTTATCTCTACCTACAGTCCTGACTCCTGAGAACCCAAGTACGTGACTGCTTTGGCTGTGTTGCAATGCATTGTGAGAGGATTAGCAAAGTGCATTTGTAGAGGAACGAACCACGGCATGCAAATGTCCATCCTGTGCCATCATATGTAGCCGAGGGCTTTGAGAATGTTCGGCATTATGTTCTTGGGTTCAAGCTTTTCATATTGCTGGCTCAAAAGATAATCCCTCCAACCCCTAGATCTCTTGGTACTTTTTCGTTGAATTCTTCATTCCTGTGATTTTTACGCTTGTTTACGCTGACGCGAGAGATTTGTCAAATGGTTTGGTGGTCCCAAGATGGAAACGACTTTCTTGGGATGAGATGGTATTCTGCTTATTTCAAGACTAATCCTGAGAAAAAGTGGACATTGCGAGTTTTCTAGGTTTTTTTTCTGGCTCGCTTGAAAGAGATTAGGAATGTAGATGAAAGACTCTTCGGCTGATCCTAATGGATGTACTACTACCCTATTTCCAGGAGGGGGTCTCCTTTTCCTCTCCGGAAAACTTATTGAGAGTTTCCTTTTTTGTGATAAAAGAAAAATGGGTGACAAGCACAGCATTACTGGTCAAACTTGCGCCATGGTTCGGTTCCAATTCTCGGTCCTGTCAAAAGTCGACAGTAAAAATGGGAAACTTTATTCGGGAGAACCAATCTGGTGACCGCCAGATGCTGCCCGGAGAGGCAAACTTTCCAGATTCGCAGTTACCGGCAAGCCTTTTACATTGATTTGGATGTCAGCCGTCAAACTCGTGTCAAGGTTCTGTTGGTTTGTAGTGTCTCTGCCACTGGGGGGTCCCTGCTCTCGAGTTCAATCCCTGGTGGCTTACCTTGAATGCTTTGCTCATTAAGATAATCAGACCCGGACTCGAATCCATTTCCTGGGTTGCTTGAAGTGTCACCAACATTTGCACTTGTCTTCCTCTCATCACAAAGTTGGTTGGAGCGAAGTTGGAACTTGGAATCTCCCGAGCAACCGAAAATGAGGTAATCACGGGGCAACGAAGGCCATCCAGACCGAGAAGGTTGCTGGGATGCGTGGTGGTTCAAGTTGTTCTGACAATTAGTGAATGATTGGCCTGATTGGATTGCCAACGATCCACTTGACAGCCCCAATCCAGTCCTAATCAGATATTTTCCCACCAAAGGACAACGCGAGTGGTAGTGTTTCGAGCCTGGAAGTGGATCAACGCAGATAACGGGCATGAGATTCAACAGAAGCAAGGGCGTCGAACCAATATTTCAAAAATTGGATATTCAGGAAGCACCCTTGATTCTGAAATCCGAATTCCCCACATTCACCACCCCCTCATTCTCGTTGGTTGAGCATTTTGCTAACTCCAGTTCAAGTCAATATTGCAAATGTTTTTATTTCAAAGTGCTTGAATGGAAGGGAGCAGGGCTGGGCATTTTCTGGGACTTTGTGGTTCCACAAGTTCTCGTTCCCCCTTTTCTCGAAAGCCGTTTGTGAGCATTTAGTTCTTCTTTTCTCTCATTTGAATCTAATCTGCAATTCAGTGGGCTAGCTCTTTTAGCATACATTAACCAAGACATTGAACAGAGAGAGAGAGCACAAGAGCGCCAAACCCGCCCCAGCCACAAAATCAATTCAAAGTGGAAATTTGTCGATGAAAGTTCCGGCTCATTCTCTCCGAGTACTTACGAAAAATCGAATTCCCTTGATCGTCCAGAGAAAAGGTAGGAAGAGGCTTTTTATGAGCCGGGTCAATCAATAGCGAGCTTACTTGGCTCCTATTGAGAGAGCGTCTCATCTCCGAAGATAAATGATCTGACTTACTTATCAGAGTGGTCTTGTCCGAGGAAACATCAAAGAATAGATGTGGATTGCAAGCTTCATCGCGATTCCTCGATAAGCGTCCCATTCGCAACGAGAGGATGTGGGGAGACTTCTTCTCCACGTCCATGCATAGGAAACCACTTTCACTAGAAAAGAAGAACCACATCTTACGGAAATGAGCTTATTTGTAGCGTTGAAAGTAACCCCATGAACCTTGGAATGACTTAACCTTTTTGGTACATTACGGGATTAGTGAGAAGTGAGGCTGTGACAGAAAGTTCTGTGACGTGCACTTTCTTGACAAGCCTGGCGAAAACTCGGAAACACCATTTGCAACTTCTCGTTGAATGAGAGAGTTCAAGTGATTAAAATTAGTCAAGGTCGCTATGAAAGGTTGTTTGTGACAGTCCGAGGGTGGTTGGATAAGTTCTCTTTCATTTGGCACACCAACGGTTTAATTGAAAGGCTCCTCCTTTTCCCCGAAAACCAAGCTCTTTAGTGAGTGAATATGCAAAGCAGATGTTCAACTCCAACTTTCTGTGGGAAAACCATTACCGTACATGAAGCAAGTTACGACGAAACGGGCATAAATAACCCCCCTCTCTCTCTCTCTCTTTCTCTTTGTATATATTTCCTAAACTTTGCAATTGCTAGAAACTTCCTCACTACCACCTAGCAAGTCAGAGTTAAGTCCTCCACTCATTCATGTAGAACATTCATATACAAAACATGTATGAGGTTCCCCGCCAAAAAAGTTTCTCATCTCGTCTTAAGAATAGTAACGCCCCGCCCAACCCTGAATCCAAGTTGAGAAGGCCATCTTAGCCCTGATCCAAGACCATCATCCTCCATGCTCCATCCGCCCTCGGCTTCTTGACTCCCCAAAGTTCTCATGAGAGTTTGGTCACAGACATCAAGGGACATCTAGATACGAAACCGGGTCCCATTTGGCCCGTCAGATCCAATTTCCAATTAGACTCTAGTGCTCAAGGCTTCCAGTTTTGGCCTTCATAAGGTGGAGGGGGCTCAAAGTGGTGTACCACTTCAACTTGATGAGTTGGCGTGATAAGCAAGAATAACACTTTGGATGTATGATTGCAAAAAAGGCTGTTTGGTTTGGGTTGTCCGTGGTCTTTGGCATCTGGGCAACCCTCAAGGGAGGGAGTAGTCAGCAGCAATGGGAAAACTTATGACACTTTAAAGTTGCCTGAGGCATGATCGATCATCAGAATGAAATATGATGCTAGCCTTTTTTGCCTCAGCTCTTTGGCTGCCAAACTCCAGGGACGCCCTCGGCCTTTAAGACGTGGGGTTTCCGAGGCTTAAACAAAGCCCTCTCAACCCAAACACCCGACATATTGACAAGATTTTTCTACACGAGTATCTACCATGACAGAGATGAAGCGAAGTCGACCAAACAAATCCGAGTTCACACCGTCGTTTTGGGAACTTCTGGCAAATGGAGACGCTCGTGGCTCGCCGTGGAAATTTATTACGGAAAGCAACCCTTGTAGTCGTTTCTCACCCCTCGATCCATCCCTTGCTCAAAGTCCTGCCAAAAAAGTGGGCCAAGAAGACTCTGGAAAAGTCATTTGACAAGATATATCAAATGATTGAGTCCTAACAAATTCAGTGGAGGGGGTTGAAGAGGTTTCCCCAATGGACCCACGAGGTCGAGCATTGAATTCAGATGAAGCGTGGAACGAGCGATTGCAGCAAATAACCCTTTCAAAGGCGTGAGAGTGAAAGCTCTGAATTTGTTCAAATGAAAGCGCTTCATCACCTGGGCAGAACCCAATGACTTGGAAATTTGGCTCGTCCCAAAATCTCTGGGAGGATGCCCTGATTTGCATTCAGCCAGAATCCTAACCTACGACAAGTACGTACGTAATCCTTCTGCAAGAGTCTGACTTTGGAGTCCCGGGTGGACCTCGTGAGACGGCTGCTTATTACTTCAAGACATTTGAAATACAAAAAAGGTCCAACCATACGACTTGTGAACACCGTTTCCAACCCTTTGGATAAATTAATTACCGTCGAGCCTTCAACTTTTTTTTGTACCTTCCCCTACAATACGTACGTGGTAGTCGGGTTCGTTTTTCCTTTGCGTTAGTTGGCCTTTGCCTTTGGCTTGAGAAATTGAAGAATGGCACTCCCACACGCTTCTGCTCTTTTCATGCTTCTACTCGCTTCGATTACTTTTGGAGTCTCAAACTTTGGGAACGAAACAGTGTGGCTGATTGCAGGAGTAAGCCGTCGGTTGGTGAATGCTTTGCAATTCTATTGCACCACTTGGGAGAAACTCCATTTCCATTTGCTCTCCTTCCATTGAGTTGTGTGCACAAGGATTGGTATTGAAAAATCAATAGCATGAAAGAGTCAAATGTAGTCGCGCTTAAAATATTCATGGAACACTGGCGCGGGGATTCGATCGAATAACCTTGTAAGTTTGAAGCGTCATTGTCCTACTAGTCTGTCGTCTGGTGCTTGCCCGAGTAATTACTTTAATAACCATATCACCCGTCAAGAGCGGAGGAGACACATGAAAAAAGTTGGCAGCCCACGTTTTAATCGGCCTTCTTAATCTAGAAGGCAGGAAGGAAAATAAGGGGAAAAAACTTTGTAGACAGCCTTGAAGTGGTGGCTGGCGAAGTTAACGAACGTTTTGGGTACAAGCTCCACTTGAGGATGTTTCATGTTTCCGAAGCCTTCTCAATAATGTGTGGCAGTGGATCTATCTCATCTCTCACTTTGCGCGAAAAGTGATTCGGCGCCCGCTTTTTGTGGCCTTCTCTCTTCGAGTTTGCCAGGAGAGAACTTTCTCCTCTCCTTCTGTCTTGAAAAGAGTTGGGGAAATTTGTAATCCCTCTTGGGATATAGTGAACAATATGAGAAGTTTCCCCGGTTTTAGGGCTAAAACCTTCCCCCTCTCTGTCCTTGGATCTTCTGGCCAATTGTGAAGTTTCCTGGCGACTCCAAAGACCAATTTGAACACTCCAAGTCCTCTCGTGGTACTCAATTGAGGACGATATTTTGGAAATGTTTTCATTCTAATGGACAAAGAGTACCTTCGAATCCTCTTTCCTCCATTTTGCCAGATTTGGCCCGGAGTTTGATGCCCTGACCAGAATTTTAAGTTGGGGATTTTGAAAAAAGAAAGAACTTGCATTGAAGGGAAAAATGGCTCGAGCTTACTCACTCGGAAAAAGGAGAAAGTCAGAAAATGTCCCCTAGTAGTTGCCACCGCTTCTCTGCTACACCTTCTTTTTTGGCGTGTTCAAGAATCGAGATAAGAGTGCTCTCAAGCCTGGCAAAATCTACGGAGCCATCTTAGCCACAGACCACGAGGTCGTGAAACCCTGGACACAGGCTGTGAACCATTTGCTAAGTGTGTTGCTCTATTTCTCTCTTACCAGGTGCCTAATTTATGACTTTATTCTGAAGGTCAGACTTGAGAGTGGTTATGAATTCCTCAGCTGGATGGAGGGCTATGGTTTCTTTCCTCTGCGCCATTCTACCCAATAAACCGGGAGGAATGCAGAAAACGTAAATTTGTCTGCAACGCCTCGCGTTCTGTTTACTCCCTTGGTGTTCCGTCCTTGTATATCCATTGAATGAACCTCCGCCCTCCGCCCAATGTAGCGGAGCTATTGGTGGCTTACCTACTGCATCTCATTGACGTTTGCCGTCTCAACATATTTGTCATAGAGACACCCTGGAAAACCCAATGGGAGGCTTACCATTCAAAGTTGACCTGCATCACAACCTTGGCGCGCGCCTCCATGGGTCTGTCGTCCACAATTGTGTTGCATTTGAGTTTCCGCTCGGTTTGCTCCTCCAAAGACGTCACAGTGAGACTCGTCCCAGGTTGGTTGAAGTGATAGGTCATGGTTTGGTTGAGGTTCTGGAATTGATGGTGATCCTCCAGAAGCCATCGGGGCAAGGAGCACGTCTCCTCGTGATTGTAAACTAAGGGGACGAATGACATTGGGCTTGAAATATTTCCTTCTTTTCTTTGGCCACGAGCTATTCGTTGTGGTTGGGCAAAATAGTGTTCATTAACATTGGGGAAGGGGCAAAATTGAGGCTGAACAGGAAGAGGTCGGAGGTCGGAGGTCGAGAGCCCCATTTGGTTTAACAACCCAAGATAAGGAGGTGAAAGTGGAACAGGGACTTCTTCCATTGGGGGAACAATGGGCGAGGAAGAAGAAAGGCTTGAAATTTAGGAGTTCAGACATCAAGTCTACAGGAAACTGCAGACTCTGGCACTTTTGCCCGTCTCGGGACAATTACTTCAGACCCAAACTTAATGTCTTAGTCTGATATCGGTGCAGATTTCTTTGCTCACTGAGCGATGCACGTCGTAAATCATAATTGTTCCATGTTCACGTTGCTATCCCGGCTATTTTTGGGTCCCTTTCGGCCTCTTTCTTTCTATGCCTTTTTTTGGAGATTCTGGCTCACGTTCTTACTTCTTACCTTTGAATCTTTTGTACCTCGATCCTTCTTCAGAAAATCACGATGGATCGGATTGAGGATCTCTCTTGCATTATTAATAGCTAACAGCTCTGTCGTACTATAGACGATACATGTGCGCGTGTGTGTGTGGATGTGAAGTTTATATTTACCTCGCTTCAAGGTCATGGTTCGATCCCCTTCCTTGGCCGAATACAGATTACACAACGCCTCTCCGGATTGACTCAAGAGGAATCCATCATAGATCTTCTGGTAGGCGAAGCATCGGAACCGCCCCTCCCAGTCATCAGTATTCACCCTCGAGTGGTTCATTAGTCCCAAGAAGTAGAAAGTGCTGCCCTCTTTCCACGATCCCAAGCATCGGAGCTCCTCTACGCTACTCTCGCTCCTCGGAATATCAGCACAAGCCTGATATCGAAAGACCAAATGGGACTTGTCCGAACATTGCGAAATGGAAGACTTGGGGTACTCGCAAAGGCCCAAGCCTCGACTGTAGGTCAAGGAATAGCTGCCCTGAATTGGACATGGACTCGTTTGACCATTGAGGCGAAACAGACTCCGAAGAGGTGAGTCAGCTGTTATGTCGTAGCAGAGGTCAGTGGGTCGCCGTGGGTTGAAGTTGGACTCGCAGAAGCCTAGGGAAAGGACAATATTTATGAATGCATAAACTTCCCTCGGTGTCTCCTTTTGGTTCTTCCCATCTTTGGGCGTCCCAATCCGAACTCCCGGGCACGAACAACACCATTGCATCCTTAAAGTTTGGAAATGGAAGCATCTCTTTCAGCCATCTATCTCTTCTCCGTCCCCCTCATATTCTTTGGTTAAACTTCTTCAGCTCTTCACTTTCTCGGAGACTACCTCCAAGCAGAGACTAGGATACTGTTGTACGCGTACGTGAGTGGATGTACTTACTTTCTTTATACTGAATGACATTATCATGTTTGAGATGCATCACAGCGCAACGAAAACAATTTTGGTTCCTGCAAAGAAAGCGATCAAAGATCTGGATAAAAAGACAGGTTCAACTTGAAGAGGCTGACGTGGAGTGTACTACAATATATCGTTCGTAGTGTCTTCGAGGCTCAGTGCATAAAGCATGTATACTACATATACGCGGACCAACTCACATTGACAAGGACAAAGGCACTTCAGAGAGAGAAAAGGCAAAAAGCCTTGTTTTCCTCTTCTTCGCCAAGGTTTCTTGGCCTTCATGCCTCCCCCCCCTAACTCGGTTAGAGACCTGACCAAGAGAAGCTCCAGGACACGTTGTCTTTTAAACTTCGATTTTCCGTGAATTTTTTGCATTGATATGGAATGGAGTCAATCATTCTTGTTCCAAGAAACCTTTTTTAAAAGTAACGGACTGCCAACATTTACTCCTTATCAAGCGCTATAATCTAGGCTATTAAGTAGGATCTCATGCTCCCGAGTGAAAGACCTCTTTTACCAGGTTATGACAACAGACATTTTCGAGAGCCAAAAAAAGTGTATTTTGACATTTGGTGGGCGTACTCTTCCTGAATTATAAAAAGCCACGAATATAGCCTGTATCAAGGTAATCTGACGCAGCTGGAACACAATTTGTTTGTGAGGAACTTTCAATTTGGGACTTTTGTTCCACAATCATCAGTTGTCAAGTCATGTTGGGTCTTGGAACAACCTTGACACGTTTTCCTTTGCACGCTCACTCTTCATTGTACATGAATGGGCCCATCTCGAGATTATCATAATATTCATGGAGGTTATTCAACCTACATGAACTTGCACATTAAGAAGTTCTTGTTTACCATCTTCGTGAAGAGCCCGCCAACGTACATTTGAAGCCTTTAAAAAGTTCCATTATACATTATACAGATTCTCAGGACATTTGTAGGATAGTCGTGTAGGATCTCAACCACAAAAAGGTTCATGATTAACTCTAGACACGGAAATATCGGATCTAGACTTGATTTTGGTGGTTCAACTGTAAGGACATATACGTACAGCTCCAGGAAAAAAAGGTCACATCATTTTATATAAAAGCCCCAGTCACGTAAGTTCGAGTCCGTATGTGTTCTAAGTCTCCGGATATTGGCTCCTCAGAACCCTACTCGGCGAAGCTGTGTACTAGATATGACCGGTGGACCTCATCGGCAATCCCAAAAAACCGTGGAACATGTTCCTTAGGTCTGGCGATATTGGGAAAGATATTACGATAAGCCCAACAACGGTCCTCCTGCGTTCCACACAATCAAAGTCAGTTCCAAGTGCTTCCAAAGAGATTGTCAAGGATCAAATTTGGGAAGCCAAAGGCACACATACACACAAACAGCTGTCCCTTCGCCGTTCCACATCATCTGATGCTATGGACCAAATGGTTTCTTCTCGTGCGGTGGATATATCTATCTATACCTTGCTACGCAAGCGCATACTGTGGGTATAATGGACTTCAATCCATCTTGTTCTTGTTCCTCTTACCTATCCTTGAATACATATTTGTCCCCTTTCTTGTAGACGCACTCCCCCTTGTGAGTAATGTTTCCATCCGGGGTGATCTGAACCGGTCGCCTCTCGCCGTACTCGAACCAGTCGCCCTCCCATGAGACCGGGACCTGACAAGCATCACTCTGTCTCCGACCAGACAAGTAACGCCGAACTCGCCCAGAACCGCCTGCAATTACAAAAGAGAGAAGTACAATCATGATGATGATGATGATGATGACGAGGGAGGCGAAATTGACACGTGATTATTCCCTCGAGATCCCTACCCAAGTGGTTTGCCACACTGTGTTCCCCCTACTCCTGAGTACCTCCTCTTTCTATTCAGACATTGTTATTTTCCTCTTTTGTTTCCAGTGACGAAATAAGTAGAAGAGAATAGCTAGAATACAGTATATTGATGTATTTAATTCAAATTCAATCAATAACCAAATCTGACTAATCATACCGTATTAGAAAGTTGGTATTCGTCTAAATGTCTCAATGATCTTGCGCTAAATAGCGAGTGGCTCAAAAATAGAATTTGCAGTGTGACCTGAAATACTTGGTGGGTCCATTGAAATGCCACCACCTCTTTTAGTGTGTATTAATCCAGACATTCAATAATCAAACAATAAACTGCTCTTGCTATTAAGTTTGGCACCTTTGATCCCTTACCCATCCTTCTTTTGAACGGCAGACTCTGTTTGATATAAACTACAACAAAAGTGGATGGTTAATGAGGGGCCCAATACTTTCTTGTCACAATGTACATATAATTGGTCATATTATGTTGGATAATCTCCAGGTATTTCTCAAGAAGTTCCTACCAAGTCGATAGTTTTAAATCACACAGGGTAGGTAAATTTTTAACACCCCAAAAGACTACCCATCATATGAAACTGATGATTCAACGGGAATAAACACATTTCATAATTATTCAGGAAAGCTACTTTTAGCCCTGATAATTAATTAATTGCGGGATCGGAAAATATTTTTACAATTCAAACAACAAAAACATGAGGAGCATACTTTACCCTTTAAAGTTTCACATTATTGGAAATCGAAAGTGTCATTGCTCCACAGATTGACGATCCCTTGAAAAATCGAACAAGCTTTCATCATAACTGATTCTGGTAATACGTAGAATATCGACATTATCCATGATATTCTTGTCTCGGCAAACAGGTTTTGACCTCGATGTTGTCGAACAAAAATGTTGACTAATGATTAAGATTCAAAAAAAGATCTCACATTGTGACTTGTTATCCACGCCTAAGAAGGGTCTCTACGTACGTCCAGCAATTATAAATGCAGACTTATTCAGGGCTGAGACCCCCCTCCGTGACTTTAATGACGACAGGACATGAGTGGAGATTGTCAAGAGACTCATATCAATCATGCAAGTCCAAAATATCGGGAACTCTTCTTCTTATGAAAGCTCAGATTTCCCAAGAGGTCCAACAGACTAAAAAAAAGGAAAAAAAAGAGGAAAAAGTTTTCTCATTTTTTTCTCGCAATGGAACCAGTCATTAGCACCCAAATGGCTAATGACATTTCTCAGAGCGAGTAAATGGACGGAGCTTTGGAAATTCTTCTCACAAGGCTGCCAAGCTCCCCAAGCGAGCAAAGAGACCCTTTGAGCAACAACACAAAAGGCTGTTGATCCAAATGAGATAGCGGAAAGCGACCTTGGTAACCAGCGCCTCAGCCAAGGGTGACCAGACGATCATCGAGCTTGCTTCCCTTTTCCCTTGAAAATGAGATGGTTTCAATTCTCGTTCTATTTGGGGATTTCGGGGCGAGGATCCCAACCCATCCATCAATCTCCCTGTCATGCTTGGTAAGCAAACGCCTCGATAAACCCACGAACTGCTTTCATAATTAAGGCTCGAACCTGCACTTTTGCCTAAATTTACATAAGCACGCGTGCCTGTGCCTCTGAAAAACCACCATGAGAGGGTTTTGGTGGCAGATTTGAGGATCGAAAAACTCGTTATGAAAGAAAGGTGCTTTCCTCCCTCAAAGACTGAAGAGCCCCCAAAGAGGGAAAGAGAGAAGAGAGAGAGAGAGAGAGAGAGAGAGAGAGAGAGGGAACTTTCATTACTTCATGAAGTCCTCTTTTGACGGGGAACGTTGCCTAAGCTGTGTGAATGTTTCCGCAGTTTGGTTAGAAGCTCCCCTTTTAACCTCAATTTTTAATATATTCGTCAGCGTTTTTCCTCTTGCGTGATCGTGGTAAGTACAGTTAAGTTGTGTTCTAGACATTCACAAAAAAAGTCTAGGGCTTCTTGTTGGAACATGAATAGGAAAGCCTGGCCTTAGCTTCGATGATACAAGATACGAGTACGAGAACGAACGGCGTCGATATTGAGGGAACCGATTTGAAATGGCCTTGAATTTAGGTTCGGTTCCGAATAGCGACAATTCCCTGGGAACAATGATAATGGGTTGGAGGGGAAATGGGACCGATTTTGTTGGGATATAGTTTGGGCTTGTTTTGGATTGAATGCAAATAAAGCAGCACACTGAAGCCAGCCCCTTCTCGCTTTGCCCCCTTTAAACGCTCTGGGAGAGAAGGATAGACGACATATGCATTTGAATATGGCAACCATTTAGCCTAAAGTAACGAAAGTTCTCCTTTTCTCTCTTGCTTCTAGGGAATTGCGAACTTTTTTGCATTTGAATCACTCGCATTGTGGCACTTTTATGGAAATGCTTTCCAACTTTTAACTTTAAGCCAAATTGCTTTCCTAGCATTCAACCATCAATCATCTGTTGGGAACTGAAAGTCCTGAAGGATTCTTGACAAATCAACTTTTCAGCGAACTGAAAAAGGTATTCATCGCACTAAAAATCGCTCTCCAAAGATCTGGAAAAACCCTGTCTGAGTGGTGGATGACAAATTCGGGTTCAGTTTACAAGGTGGGGGTCCTGGCCTGGTCGACAGTTGACACGTTCCACTTGAGTAGAGGAAACTGGACCAACTTGTCTCGGACTCAAATATACGAGTATATTACGAATATATTCGTAAGTGTAAGTCGGTGTGGTGGTGAGAATGAAACGAGAAACAGACTCGCTACAAATCCTCTTCATCCGAGTATTTGACAGGAAAAGGGTTTTCTGGGTTCTGATCCATAGATTTGCGCCCTCAACCAGATCAGCGGCCATGGACCAATCAAGTTGAGTAAACAGTTCTCGTCCGAGTCCAACCAAGCAGCCTCTTTTCAAGTCGAGGATGGCCAAGAAAGAGACTTGATCAAGAGTGACAAAGTATCTTAGATTAATGATATCTTCCCGTTCCCCCTTTTTTCTACTGTCTTCTGGCCTCAACCAGCTTCTCTGATAAAGATTCAAAGAGGCCTCGAGACCTTGAGGCCGTCTTTTGGAGGAAAGTTTCGAGGGACTTTCCAACGTAGCCAGAGGTTGCAAATAGCAGCCTAGGGTACGAAGCTGACACAAAGCAGATTTACCATTCCCATAGCGGTATCAAGCTTAGAGAGGTTGATATGATATCATAGTAACCCTACATGACTTGACAACAGACGTTGTTCATGCCAGCTACTATACAACAAAAACAGAAATAAGCCCAAGACCTTGAATTAGGTTTAAAAAAAGTGATGCCAAACCAAGTTTGCACTCTGTGCCCGTCTGCCATTTAGAGGGCATGGTGTAGTGAAAAAAAAAGCTTCTCATCCTACCTTGACCACCCACGAAGTTGCTTTCAAAGTGAAGCCCTGACAGGACGAAGAGCGTTCCCAGGACATGAGGAAGCGAACCAGGTTCCATTTTTCACATCACTTGCTTTTCACACTCTCCCAAAGACTTTGGAATGGCTAGGAGGAGAAAAACGAGGGGGCATCATCCTTTGGAACACATTGCTGGAACACAAGTTGTCAGAGGGAAGAGCGCAATCGATGCAGACTCAACTCGATTTGGTTGAAAACTCTGGCCAGACAGCAGCAGCAGGGACTTGGGTGATGGTATTGGTGTTAGTGGAACGTTCGCATAAGGGGGTGGGTAGGAGAGACAAATGGTTGGGGTCTATGGTTCTGTGGATCCTTCGAACTTCGATCGAGACCCACACTAGAGAAGGTTGGACTGAAATTGACTTGGAAAAGATTTGTGGAATTGTTTCTACTGAGTAGTTCACTGTTTCACTGTCGCCCTTCTTGCTTTGTCGTTGGCTGCGAGAAAACGGCGAAAGTGAGGAATTTATGTACAACTGTAGCACACTTGTTCGCTTGCCAGTCGCAATCTCCTTTGAAGGAAAACAATTGCTATATTTGAATTGGGATCCTTCTTCTCCACCATCAAAGATCCACTGTATTCTTCACTTGTGTTTGTTTGGGAGAACTTGTTCCACTATTCCATTCAAATGGTGTGGGATTTAAGGGAATCTGGAAGGAGAAGCAGAAGAAGGAATCAGGAATTTTATGCATGTTAAACTTGTCGGAACGACTCAAATCCCGCTACACACTGACTCCAACTGCAATCGCTTAGCTATCAGGCCTTTGGCGTGGTTTTGCTGGTTGCTGAGACTGTTGTTGGTTCTTTGCATTAGTAGGGAGAGAGAGAGAGAGAGAGAGAGAGGTCTTTTGAAATTGAGGTTCCCCTAAAACTCTCACAAGATGGCTAGCCCCCTTCGAAGTTCGATTTATGGGAATTGTTCGTATGAGGGATAAGCCAAGGAAGGGTTATGGGATATTCAAGGCAGGTCCCGAGCAATTTATGATGATACAAAGAAGAACAAGCAAAATCCAAGTGACGGCGATCCAATATTTTTATTTCTCTCCAAGCAGTAAATGTCAATACCATTGAGCTAGGCCAATGCTCTGGCTTAGAAGCAGTTAAAACAAAGATATCAAGCGGCTTCTTTTCAAAATAAGAGTACTACTCGTTTGAAAGGTATTGAAACATTTCTGCATTACTTCCAGGATCTCGAGGGGGGGGGATAACTTTAATATTGGTTTCGTTCTTTAGACAACTAATCTGAACCAATCACGCAACCACTTTCAAAGGCAGTACTAGAATACTTTCGGAACTTTTGAGATTGATCTTCTAAACCTCTGTTCAAAATGAGGCAAGCAATGATAATTTGTTCCTTTCACCTTGAAACGCACTCAAGTAATGCCAAGTTGCAAAGGAGAGGTGAAAGCTAGCCAATGAATCAGAGGAATTCGCTTTCAATGCTCAATATGCTACATGTATCCAAGCAAGTCACACGAGTGAAGCACGGCCGTTTCCCATTGGTGTGATGGATCGATCTTCTATGCAGATGAGGCATCATGAGGAAAGGCAGCTTGAGCCTCAAACTCTAACCCTAGCTCCTACAGCGCTAGCAATGCTTCTGATGCTTCGTGAACAGTGTACTTCCTGTTTGCACTAGAACTTGGGGGGGGGGGGGGGGGGGGGGGACGACGACTAATCGGTGAAATATGGAAATGCTTTTTCCGAGGGTTTTTCCCGTTTGCTCTTTTTCTGCCCGTTTTACCATGTGGGTTTGGAGGATATGAGCCAAATGTCTTCGATGTCTGGGCTTCGAATGTTGCTCTGGCTGAGGATTGCTTGCTCGCTTTTGCATGATTTGCATTCCAAGGAATTCCTTGCTTGCTCAGCCAACTCCTTAAAGAGGTGATGGCAGAACTGGGAGTGTTTTATGGAATGTCGGTGTACGTACGTACGTGCAGTTTGAGGCCAGAAGTGGACCTCACAAGTGTTGCTCTCGCTCTCTAGTCTGTCATGATGTATCAAGAGTCAGTTTCTAATTGACTTTTTCCCCTTGACGGAGAGTGGAACATGGACCTTGACGGAACAAGGAAAGGGGATTTGTAATTAGGTTTTCTTCAGAGCAAATATTTGGCCATCTTCCTCTTGAACGACGTTGACGGCCGTGGAACGGGAAGAAACACACCTAAGGTTGTACTATACCCCGGTAAGTTGTTCCAAGAAGGTGCCTTTGACTTCTGGGTTGAGATGATACGCTGGCAACTCTGTAAGTAACTGAGCCTGATCCTATACACGTATAATAGGACAGTAAGTTGAGGAAGCTCTTTAGCTACGTAATTTGACACTATACTTTGTCGAGAGTGCATTATATGCCATTATTGCAATTCCACAGAAGTGGAACAGATCGATGTTCATTTTCTGCATTTATTGCACTTTCTCGCTTTGACCAAGAAGGCTTTCATTTCACGCAAATTTGAATTTGAATGCTAAAATATTAATATGCAATTAAGAATCTCCGGTGTGCGAAGTAAAGCTATAATCCCGTTAGACTTATTCAAGCACGTCTTACCTTAATTTTTTTTGATACGATGACAGCAAGGCTAGATACCAGAGCATCAGTAATTGATGAATCACAGGACATGCAAATGAAAAAGCCATTCTAAGGAACCTGATTCCAAAATGAACGAAACCAAATGTCGACTGCGGGGCATCCCGGTATATTCACTTTGGCATCATAAAACGCTCAACATCTTTGCTGCATTACATTAGTTTTCAACTACATATGACGAAATGAATCGTCAAACGGATCATCCAAAACTGATTTAGCTTGTGCCAGGTACAACATGAATATTTGAATGTGTAGTGTTTATAATCAATAGCAAATTACGTTTGCTCTTTTGAACATTGGCCTAGCTTCGGTCCAGGGCTGGTTACGGCATCAATTTGAAGACCATGCATAAGAGTCCTTGGGTCCTATGAGCGTGCTACGTACGTCCACCTTGATTTTCCAGGAAGTTTCTGCCCTCCAAGGGACCTTGGCAAAATTGCATTGTCGAACTTTTTGATCCCGAAAAGTTTTAATGTAACACTGAACCGTTTTATTAGAGCACACGGTGTATGTGTACACGTTCATGCCTCCGTCGCCCATCCCAGCAAACCGTGGAGTAGTAAGAGTGCAAGTCGTCAGGTCCTTCAAGTCCTTTCGAAGTGAATACTTTGCCCAAAGAGAATCCACGTTGGAACAGCAAGGCAGGAATTGATGCGCGCTTTGAAGCTCAAAATGTACTCATCACTCCGTGAAATTGTGTGCAACACTTCGGAGGACTTGTGCGAACTTTTGAGCGTACTTCAAGGTCCATCCTTCCATATGATTCGATCCTGGTTCAATGCACGAGCAGGTCTTGATTACTAGTTGCTTTTTGCTCTGCCAATGAGGTCACAAGCAGCATAGCAGACAAGGTGGACCGGGTGAAAAGTCGGGCAGAGCGGCCAAAAAATGGGACCCCCGAGCCGTTTGTGCGCAATGAGGATATAAACTCATGATTTACGAACCCGACGTGACTCCATATGTTAGACCGGCTCAACCAAGGATTCCAAAGCAACCAGGACTTCCTTGAGACCTTGGTTCCTCTTCTGGCGCATGGAGATCAATCATAGAATCGGGTTCAGCCACTAGATGGAACACTCTCTGCTTCGATATTCAACTCCATCCCGTAATAGGTAAATTTCAGAGCATCGATCATGTGTCACACCCTTTTGTGTGGTAAGAAAACCGATGCAAAGTGCATTGATAATGCAAAGAAAGACGGATGTACTTTCAAACTCAGGGGAGATAGAAGAGAACAACCTTCCAATCAAAGCTCTCTCTCTCTTCCGACCTTGGAACATTGGAACCCTGTAGAGAACCGTGCTTTGATCCACCAATCGTCAGTGTCTTCAACGTCCAATCTAGCCTCCCTGACTAAGAGGCAATCTATGGTGGGCGAGTGCACTTTTTGGGTATTTGTTTTGGGTACAGCCATTGTTGCTCGTGTGTGTGCCCGTTTGCAACCGAGATGTCACAGGCCATGAGAGAGAACGGGTGCTGGATAATGGCCGAAATCGTGCAAAAATTGGGGCTTGAAGGTTCTCCTAAAATGGCCCAACGTTGCATGAAATGGCCCGAAACAGCAATCTTGCCATTTCCCCCATCAGTCCAAAAGCAATTGCTTCTTCATCAAGAAGGTGACGAAAAAACACCCGGCTCTTTCAGAATTCAGAGAAGATATTTCAATTCATAGTCCTATTCCAAACAGGAGCGGAAGGTGGTGGGAACATCCCGAGCGTTTACGGTCCCACATATCATTAGAATTGCCGCTAACTTCAAATTTATTCCGTCTACTCCCGTGCACAGACTAAACAGACCGACGTGTCCCTTACCAAATGAGGATGAACATGCTCACACTCTCTCGTTTTCAAACATAGGGACCGCGTCCCTAAGCCATGAGGAGCCCACCCAAACTCGGCTCCCTAAATGAGCATCCATTCAAAGGGTGCTTTATTGAATGGCAACTTCGAGCGAAGCGCCAACGCCTTTGACGGAACGAGGCTCACCAGGAGGTCTCAAGTCCTCCCTTCCGTTCCTTTCGGATTCACCCGGGGGTCCCCAAAAGGCAATTGCAATATCCCTGGACATCAATCCATCCATCTATCTATCTATCTACAGTTATGCATGATGCACTTGGACTCTCGAGTCTCAACGACGACACTTCATTATGCTCGTGACGAAGCTAGTTTCGAGACCATGGTAATCCTATAAATACTAAATGAAGCGACTGATATGAGCCAAAAGCTCTTGGAGACGCGAATGTGTCAAGCCAAAGAGAAAGGGGAGGATTGGTTTGGCCAAAAAAAAGAACCCCAAGCTTTTGCTTTTGCTCTCTCCACATGTTGCCGTGTCTGTTGTGCATAGGGTAACAAAGGCTTTTTGGATGGTCCGCCGTTGGATGGCATCATAGATCGAGAAGCCCTAGATCCTCAACACCCGACACAACTGTCATTGCATTTCACGGGTCCCTCCCTAAATGGCTGAATGGTCATGGACAAAATGTGTCTGTAGGGTGGGAACAAATCCAAGTCTGTGATGTCGAGCGAGTGGAATGAAAATGGCATGCTGAGCCTATTTTTCAACACCTCCCTTAAGTGAACTTTCAAAATGAGAAATGTGTCTCAGATAGCTGGGATAGCTTTTATCCAGCACAGAGTAGGTGTGGGACAGACATATATACTGTACATTTGTAGTCTCCATCAACACGGTGAAACTGAGAGTTGAGTATGCTCTTAAAGGTCCACTTGGACTGGGTGGCAAATGGCAATGAAGAGGAATGTGATGTGGTTCACAAATTGCATCTCGAGATCATAAACAAACGACTCTCTCGAGTCCATTTGGATGATTTATGCCCAAGCTCATCCTCATTTGCCTTTAATCTTCCGCATCTCATTAGAACCAATTCGCAAGATCAACAGTCTGCAGCGACAAGCTAATCCCGTGATTAAAAATGTACTTGCTTACCTGTTCGAAAACACACACGGAAGTTGGAACACCCTTGAGACGCACTTGCACCTGTTCTGGATCGAGGATGTCGATTGTCCCGAAAGTCCTTTAGTCACGATTGGCACAAAAAGCCGGGTCCACCTTGCAACGCTGTTCGTTCGCAACTGAGCACATTTTCAAGTGTGTCAGTCCCTCCAAATTGGAAAAAGCGGTCCTTCTCCTTCTCCTCTTTTCCTGTTCCACATGAGCCGAGTATTGTATGAATAGCAAGAAGAGCTCCTTGTGCGCGATCAGACGAGATGATCTCGCTCCTGTGTACTACGTACTACGAGTACGTACGTACATACTACACAGTACGTGGTGAACCTCTGTCTATGAAAGGCGAAATGGAAACATTGGAACAAAGCGTGGAGAAAGGGAAAGAGGATCAACAAATTGACTTTGAAAAAATAAGCACCCTATGAGATGTTGTTGGATCGCATTGTGGTTCAATATGAATGATAGATCGAACGGTGGTCTATGTGTTAAAATCGGATACAGGATAAAGGAATGGTCCACGAAAGTGGATCTTGGGTGTTGAGGTTCTTTTTTTTTCGTCATGGCAACGACCTCATTCAATTAACCTTCTCTGGCACACCTAGAGGCGAGACTTGCTTTTTGGTCTTTTTGTTGTTGATGTGGAGTGTGGTGAGGTTTGAGGATGTCCCTGAATGACACGGAAACAAGACTTTTCACTTACCCAACTGCCAATTCACCGCCAACCCAATCTCCATCCACTCTTCGGAGTCCAATCTCTATGGATCTACTTAGACGAAGATGGAAAGCTGGGTTCGTATTCACGGATGAACTCAAACAAAACTTTTGAAATTGAGATAAGATTAGGGATATTTATCGATTTTGGCTACATCAAGGGGGTATATGATCCATTTTTTGTTCCACAGTTCCAGAAGAAGGGCTTCACAACGAGGGAGTACTAACCCTTTTCAACACGGGGAGTAATTTGGATTATATATACAGGTCTTGTACTTTGAAATTTATTGTATAGCAACAGATGAGTGTTATGGATAAGAGTAGCATTACATAGAACCAATAAAACATGGCTTATTGACGCAAAATATAGAGAGATGTTTTTTAACACTTGTTCTATTTGTCGAAGTGACAAAGCCAAGAATCATTGTATTAACACATTTTTTTGGCGTTTTTGTAGGTCACGAGCTCAATTTTTGATAGGAAGCTTCTTCTAAAAATCTATTACAAATGTTTTTCGACTTTTTTATACCTTCGAAATAAATGGCATTATTTATGAGAAATAAGATGAGTGTATTTCAAGATGATAGGAAAGATTTCCATTAGTTTGCAGAGACACGACAGTCTGATTAGCCATGGAATACGCCAAATCTCCATTTCAAAAAAAAGAAGGATCGATTTTTGAGCGACATCTAGTGATCAAAATGCAATGAAACGTTCCGGTTCCGGTTCTAAAATTCTCAAGATATCATGTGCGATTTATGTCATATGGGCCATGCCCATTGCCAATCTGAAGAACTGAATGAAGAAGAAGATTGGGCCAATCAATGATAAAAAAGTATTGAAAGCTATTTTTGACCACATGACAGAACATAGGAAACATTCATGGGAAAAAGGTGACTGAGAGAGCTACGAGTTTGACGGGCATAATTGCCAATCTCATCGATGATTAAAGTTGAATTTTCATTGTAGTTACTACTTCAAGCTTCTTGATAAGCTAAAGAATCTAAAACCACTAATTAATTTTCCTTTTTTCCCATGACGGTATGTAATTAGCTTCAAGCAAAGTCAATAAATGCCGCCAAATTGACGCCTAAAAGGCAGTCCTTGAGCATGAATATGAATTGAAGAATGTTTGGTTCTTCGTGTTGCATTTGCACCTATGGTCATATTTGGAAGAATGCAGACAAATTCATTGATAAACATCTTTATACCTTTAACGTGGTTTTCGTTTCCAATATTTTGCTAATATTAGGATTCTTGTCCAAATTGCTTGGTTGAATTTTGGAAGCACAAAGTGGCACATATTTTCCCTCGCATTCAATGGAAAGGTCGTCAAAGCGGATATCTTGTTCTTTACTAATCAATCTATTTTGCAAATATGCTTCAAATCCGATCCGTCTCTCCCGATTGACCTTTTTAAATATAGCCTTAGCGTGTCATAACTTTCAATTTCGTAAGTCTTTTCAGCAAACCACAAGGAGCAAAATTCGGTTATGTTCGATGGCAAAATTGAGCGAGTATCGTAAATATGAAGAGTGAAGACAAAATTGCTCGTGGAAAGAAAGCGTTCCGTTTTTCTCGGTGTTTCAAATGGTCTACCAAATTTACGCTAAATATATTGCAACATTTTGAGTCCCCAATTTCCTTTTGATTGTTACGGGTTCGAGTAAATATTGGCTATACTTTCGATTTTAACTTTCATAAAGGGTAACTGTTGATTGAAATGAGTGATAGAAATAATCATGTAATATAACTTAGGACCTAATCAAACCAAACCTTCTTAAATTGGTGCCAAAGCATAACACCTAAAGCAAGGGTGGAAGTGGGTACATTTGGCAGGGTTGCCACATCTGTGATCTCATCGAGAGCTACCCTGGCAGTTGGTTTCCTGATAACAAAACCAGAATCCTTTAGATTTCAGCGTAAGAAAGCATGTGTTGACTAATGTCAGCGCCACCAGACACTACATTGGTGTATATAAATGTACCGGAATAGTCTACCTTATATACTGTAAATATATCATATAATGCAATATTTTGTACACCTCTCTCGTGCCACAATCAGTTTTCTTTAAAACTCAATGAAAAGGGTAGGCCTTGTTTGGGTAAATCAGGGGGGTCAAAGTGATAGGGGATGGAGAGCTATATGTCGCAATCACTCTGCAGAGGTTGAACAAATGAAAATGTCATTTGCTAAGTGCACGGGTATCGAAACTGGGAATGCACTCACCTGTCTTAAATCCATCAGGCACGAGACATTTTGCATCGAGACAGATTTCCAGATGGGAGAGACATATAAGGAAAAATTGTAAAAGGACAGGAGTGCATTTCTTGACATGAAACATGTTCTAAAGGCTTCAAGATGGCCATATTACTGACGAAATCAATATCAATTTTACTCGCTTTCATATATTTCTAATTTTTTATACAATGACAGGAACATAGCGAAAAAACGCGAAACACGCTAACTCATGACCACGCAACCTAGGATACTTTTCTCAATTGATTATTATGTAGTTTACTGAAGAGTAACGAAATCCTTTAGATTAAAAATACGACCAAAAAATGCAAAAATAAATGAACATTTCCTCATTCTGCTTTCGATGTAAATAACAAGACCTTTTTGATTGTGAGAGTTCATAAAACGACCACAAGCCCAAAAGCAGGACGAATATCGTAAAATCGAAGTTCAATTATAACCTTCAATTCGTTGTCTCAGACTTAAATCATTAAAATCAAACAATGCTCAAAAATAAACAAAGGGTTATAGTAAGCCTTATTTATGTGAAGCAATGGTTCCCGACTCTGAATGGGAGCTGTTGTGGTCAGGGTGCGTGCAATGAATAATTGGTTGAAGCAATTCTGATTCCGTACAACATCTGAACCATTTAGGCTTAAAAGTAAAAAAGATGAACGAATAATCGTTTGAGAATTTTTGTAAGAGTTTAAGATCGGCTTTTTTATTTCATGTGAAATTTTGTTAAAAAGTAATTGCTTAGTTTTGATTAATGAAAGACTAAAATTAATCGTTCCTCCATCGACTTCTGTTTACCAGTAATGTTATGCACGTGCGTTTATAACAGGTCTGAAAAAGGTGTGTCGTTGCAAATTTACACTTTTGATTAATGTGATCATTTCAAGTTCGTTCACAGATGATGAAAAATCAACCACCGTGCTCAAAACTGTTTGGTTTTATTAACATAACTTATTTTTAATCAAAGTAATTCCGTAGCCATCTGATACCTTTTTTGCAAAGAATGTCTTTTACTTTGATCCTTTGAACGTTGGTCTTCAAATTAATTGGAGAGGATTTCGACAGGGTTTACCTTTTAATCATTGATGCTATCAATATACTTTAGAGCCACAGGTGATAATACATTTTTTTATATTGAACACATAAGTTTCATTTTGTCGTTTCGTATTTATCATAATGATAGGTACCTTTTGGCATGCTACGAGTAGTTCATTTAGCAATCTGCCGTACCCCATCCCCATTTTGTTTCCACTGTCTGACGTTGAAATTAAGGGCCCCTATTGAATAACGCCTTCAACGTTGGTTTACTTACACCTCCGGAGCCAAAATCACAATGCTTTCTTTTAAAAATCCTTTGGTACTGCCATGGCTGATCATTGTTGCTTCCATGAATAAACTTGAATAAACCAAATGTGTCATGATTGTGTTGTAGCTGCCATTGTATGACTTGATTCGAACAAGTACTATTGTGATCTCATTTGAATTTAAGTTTCGTGTCTTCGATCTGATGTAGAAGGTTGTCTAATTGATTCAAAATAAGCCTTATCAAGCCAATTTAATCTTGAATGAGGCCAAATAAATTCGTCCGTCTCCAGATCAGCCCATGATAATATACAAATTAATGAAGCGCTCCGATTCAGACTACTCGTCAGTCTAACGCCCAAACGCCAGACGGAGATGCTTCAGCAGAGACTGGCATCTTTATGGCAAATGGGTTTGAGGGGCATAGTTGATAATCAGAGTTAGAAGAGTGGTTCATTTGTGGATATTTCGTAATCCCAAAATGCAAAGTTAGGCTATTGTACATGCAATTGAAAGTTGTCCTTCAAATGAATTTAGATTTAAAATATACTCACATGTTCATGATTCAATATCAAAATTGATTCATAACGATAACATTCATGGTTAAGGCCACAGTAGTGCTAAAAAAAGGAAAGAATACATGTAGCTGGTCAAGATAGTCCAAGCCGCCTAAGAGTGCCCAACCGGCCCTTTGACACTATTTCATCTCCCCGCGGAATCACCTAACCATTCAAGATCATATTTCATTCATTTTTAATTATTTTTGACATTTCCAGTAGCATTGGGGACGCCCTTAGACGGACTTTAATGCAAACCTGACCTCTTTTCCCTTTAAACCAGGGTTCCCTCTTGGTTCAAATCTGATTTTTTGGCTTCACATTGGGATCTTGTGAAGCCTTCACTTTCCAAATTTTCTGGCAACCTCAGTTTTGAAAATCTATTTGATCTACTCCTATCAAGCCCGTTGATGCATTGTTTTGAATACATTTTGGTACTTTGGCAGCAAGATGTTAGGTCGGTCTACTTTCATTGCATTACTCGATTTCTACCGAAGTAGTCAAACAAGCCATCAACCCAGGACCTCTCTTAATTCGGAACTTTAATTTGAGAATCATGTAACTAAATGTGTTCGGAATCAATCCCCATCGTTCATACAGTGCAGCCTCACTGGAACCAAAAAAATCTTTGGGTGGCATTTCTGGACCTAGAAGTGTATTTTGATCCCATTATTGAACATCAGCCGAGGTAAATTTCATACACTGCCCATGGTTGAAGATAGGCAATGTTTATGACTCCTTCATTAGCCAATGTTTGCTAACAGGATCTTTCACCCTGACGCCGAGCAAACAAAACCTTGATGACCTTCTTTGGTAGCAGAAATGAATAGAACCAACGATGGATGGTGACGATGGTAGGTGAGCATGGATGATGTTACAATCTGTGAGTAGATTTGAAACAGATTTGCCGGTCTTTAAACGTGCACGGAAGGGGAAACCTTGAATACCCAACTGACAGTGCAAAAATGCCACATTCAGCTCTTCATTTTTGAGCCCTAATTCACGTTCAGAGGGTTTCGCGTGCAAATCAACGATGCTTCCGGATTTTTGCCATGCCGCTCAAGATTTGTCAATAAGGAAGTCCGCCGAGTAACAGCTTCATTTAACACTCCTCTGGATGGAGGGCCTCTTTAGACCTCATGGAGCAATTTCATTTTTCGAGGTAACCAATTTGAATACGTATGAAAGACCAAACTATCCATCCCAGTGACTGATTGAGGGAAAAGTATTCTTGGACAAACATCTGGAGGTCTGGTGATTTCATTTTTAGGATTTGCAATCATATTTGGCCGTTTGGTGATGAGACGACAATAAACAAAACCGGGAGCTTTTATTGATATATAGATTAAGCGCCTAAAGACTCTCAGACTTGAAATGATCAATACTTATTTCGGCTGAATGATGTGTCAGTCATTCATTCTTGTGTGATCAAATGGCATTGAAGTTTTGAACGAAATCAGATTTCTGATTTTGCAACAATATGATGAGTTCAAACGAATTACGCTCTTCACAGATTTTGACAAAAGGGTCTGCACGAAATTGAAAAAGAAAACACTTTGGCGTACTTCAGTGAGTTCCACTAATCTATGTAATAACAAAATGAACTTCTTCGATGCCAAAGAAAATTCATTGAGCAAAAACTCTGTTCATATCGAGATTTTGAAAAATCGACTTGAATATACTCGTGCCCATCACTACATGAAACATGTCATTACATGACCATAATGTTATGAAATTAGACTTCCAAGTGATTTGAAATCATTACACAGATTAAATAACCACGTGTGGCTAACCTAGTCATCCAGAGGGCGTTTCATAACCATGGCGCTAGAAAATCTGTTACCAATTCCCGCAGATTCCATTGAACCTGTTAACCGCAAACATGTACAAATCCAGTCCACAAAAAGTGCTCGATTATTGAAAACTCCAAGAAGAAATTAGTAGTCTTTAGACGACGTAAAGAAGATAAAAAAGAACCGCATACTTACAATGGTCTTAAATTGTCTTTTGTTCTTGTTCTTAAACTCGAGGATTATTATTCGTCGTAGTTCCATACTTCAGATATTCATATTTTCTCATTAATCAATTTGACCATGAATCTAATCGTGTAGGAAAATTTGAGCACCTACTCCGTGAAGAATTCGAAGTAGTTAGTAATGTTCGCCATCCTCACAAATGAATTGTCATTGGCGGGTAAATCAATGACGATTGAAAAATGCCTTTGAGCATTGAAAGTATTTGATCCAATAACCCTGATGAATTAACAAATCATGGGAATCCCAAAAGAAAGAATCAATGTGGTAACGATTTGGTACATTATAAGAGAGATCCAAAATGAACTTTGATTCTTCCGTAAACGGGACAACAAAGACACATATAGGCAATATTGTGAGTAATCTCATACTTCAGAGAGAATTCTTTAGTTTGTTGTAGAGCTCTTGGGAGAGAAAGGTCACATTACTTGACATGTTCTGTGGAACCAATCACTTCAAACCACATATTTTTCGTATGAAAATAAATTTGCCCAATTGATCAAGCTGTTCAGTTGGAATTATTTGAACCTGAAGGTACTTGGAGTGGAAATTTTAACCCCCACGAAACGCATCATTGTACATTTGAAACAATTCGAGGGCCCAACTAGTCTAATCATATAAAGGTATTTAGCTATTTAGCTGAAGTTTAACTCATACTCTTTCTCTATTGTGGAACGAAAATAACGGAAGAAAAATAAAATGAAATAAAATTGTCAAGGTGTAAGTGACGCTTCTCTTCGTAGAGCTCTAAAGTGCTCTAGTCATTCCTTGCAAACCTAATGTGGACCAATGCCATCCATCTAAGCTATATTGCTTCATAAAGTAGAACTGTCTTTCCTAAACGCTCTACTTCGGTTAAAAGCCCCTTTGACATGGAATGAAATCTCATTGAAGTATGACGCTCTCGATATCTTCAAATGTTAGATTTTAGTTGGCATCATTGGCGCCCTGAATTCCTCAAATATCTAAGACAAAGAGAAGCTTCCTTTGTCAAGACAAGACGATCGAGAAATGTTGGCCAGATGCTATCTTTGCTTGTGCCAACTTACAATTTGCATCGGCTACCGCGTTCAATTCCAAGAAATGCTTTCTTCCTCCATCCAGTCCATGCTTCGTTCACATTCACATGCAAATCTTCAAGCCGCTAAACGTCTGCTCTCACTACATCAGTGGCTACTTTCGGAATGAGTGAGTTTGCCATTTTCGGGATGAGATTTCAAGATGCGGCCGGTTTTATCCGGCGATCTTGGCAGTCTGATTGACAGCTGAAAGTTGAATAATGGCTGAATGGACTCATGCGTGCAAGTCTCGGGATGGGAAAAAGTATCTCGGATCAGCTCATCAAATTAACCGAAATCCTCTCCAGACGCTTTGCCCCGTTTTGGTTGATAACGGGTGACTGTCAACGGTTTTGTCTACTCCTAACATGGACAACCTTGAGCTCCAGTTGATTTATGTCCGGATAAACGTAGAACAATGCCAAGTAATGCTTTTGTCTATCATAGAGAAGAAGTTAGAAAATTACATGCATTTTATTACTGGGCCATGATTATTTTCCAGGAATTCAACCCGGGCGGTCTCAGAAAAAGGATCTAGGATGCCTCGAAGTAATTGGATCCATGGCGACGATAAAACCTAGGAGAAGTCGTCAAGCTCAATCAAGGGTAAAATCCATGTTGGAGGAAAGTGAAAATATTTTTCTTCGATTCACGAAGTGAGAAGTCAGATTAATCTCAAGTGATTGGGTGGGTTTGCAATCGGTTTTGCATGTCATTCGTTATTCACTTGCATTGACGTTCGGTTTCGGTGGAGAGAGTGGAAAATGCCTCCAGTGACTTTTTGGCATATTTTGGGCTCTAATACGTAGAATTCATTACACTCATTAAATTGCACTTTTTCAAGAGAGACATCATTAAAGCCGTCCAAATTTAAGCTCACAGGGGAGGTGGAAATTTTTGTCTGGGAATTGCAATTTTGCCTTTACTAGTACAACTGGTGATGAAATGCATCAATTCCGTATTTCGTTGCTTCATTTATCGATGAATATGAACAATCGCGTGAATCCCTGAATTGTCTTGTCATTAGAGATTTAAATTGGAGAAGCTTGACAAATAAAGAAAATAAATTATGAAACAGTAATAAAGGCGGAACATATCATTCTATTCTGTTTTAGTTATGTGATCAAATTTGATTGCCAAAACAGTTACTGTGCTTCTAGAGCATTTTTTTCAATATTTTTAGAAGCATTTTCAAGATAAAATATTTGGTCGTATAAAAGAAGCAAGGTATTTCAAGCAGATCTGTGATATTCTAAAAACATCTGCGATTCAAATATCTGCTTCGGAAAGAAAAAAATCCCTCTATGCTGTATTTCTTAAATTATGTTAGTCGATAGTTAAAGGATTTTTCGGCGTTGCAGGTGCATTTTTTGCCTCCAAGCAATGAACGTTATTTTGAAGATTTCTCCACACTTGAGTTTTGACTCTCGATTCTTGACTTGTTCTCAGCAAAGAAACTTCATACTTTGACATTTTCCCCCGTGATTTGGCACTTATCCCCCCCAAATCCAACTGTGTCATCATCTATCGAGAGCTGTGATTTGTATTTCTTCGTCAGGAACAAAAGAAAACCGAGTCACCCCGAAATCCACCCTCATCTTGAAATCCTCCTGGAAGCTCCTCTAGAATCTCGTTTCTTTCCAGAGGCTTCACAGTTTGTGCATTGGAACGTATTGGGGCTTTGAGTGGTCAAGCAAGCAGTGGTCTGGCGGAATCCATTGATCAGAGCAAAAGGGTTGGGTTGGGTTGGGATGGCCACTCCTAGTCAAGGTTCGGCATAGAGCACGCACGACCACGTTGCACTCGCGCCATTGAGTAATTGATTAATGTAAATGCTCCGAGGCACTCTTTCTTTTCCCCTTTTGAGATTCGTCATTGACTGGATTTGTCACAAACTTTCTTCGCTCATAGCCAATTGAGACATTTCCAAAATCCACCCACCTTTCAAGGATCATTACACTGATTGGCGTTAAACGATAAAAAAAATCGAGTGCAAACGTTGAGCAAGAAAACGAATCATGCATAACAGGAGTAGGAGGGTAGATATCTGGCAAGTAAAGTAGGTCTCCGAGGTTCCAAATATGGAACATGTAATGTGATAGATAGATGTGATAAAATATGAATATTACTAAGAGATTCTCGGGTTATTCTTAAAGAGTAAGAAAATGCCTAAGTGTTAAATGGGCGAATGGATCCAATCAATTCTTAAATTATTGGTAAAAAAGAAATAACTTATATTTTATTAAGAGTGTTGACAAATCGGGGCTGTTTTGTTAGTTACGAAGTCAGATAGCAGTCCTCTCGCTGGGACTGCTATCTGAATGATGGGTATCCCAATTGAGGGATATTCCCGCTTCGTCATCACAGCCAACATCAATTATTACATCACCCTCGGGGGTGACCCCAGGTTTGCCCATTTAAGCTATTAAAGCAGCAACTTATGCTGTAATATAAATACCACAAAGAAGCTTGGACTTGGCAAGCCTGGGATAGAACCATGATTCGCAATTTGGAAAGCGATTGCTCTACCAATACGGTACCCCAGCAAGCCTGACAAACAGGGGCTACTTTAACCGTTTTATTGAACATGAAGTCTTGAGGCATGTACGAAATATTACATTAAAAATTCCTTAAAGGTAATGAGTACACATTTATATGTTAGGGGGAAGTATTTTCGATTGATAATTTGCCACAAAAGTGTGGACAGCGTTGAGGAACTTACTTTTGTACGGGTCTCCAATCCTCCAATCCTTGTTCACCGTAAAAAGGCCTCTGAGTTATTTGTTCAATGATGGAAAAATGTTTTTCTGTATCACAAAATATCTATGGTGTAAGTTTTGATCAACTGAAATGGCTTGTGAAAATGAAACAACTTTTTAGCCACTTTTGTCAGTACCTAATAGATTATAATGAGTAATATCAAAGATGTTTCTCTGGAATTTATTCGACATTGCTTTTAAGATCTTTCATTTTCAATGAAATTGGGAAAAAGTGGAAATGACAAATTTTGAACAATTGAGTTGCTTACCAAGAAAATTATCAAGTAATGCTAAATCACAAGTGAAGTTTTAGAGTTGATAATAACATCTATGTAGTGATTTCAATTTGACTGGATTTGTAAATGAGCTAACACCAGAGGGCGATCATTTTCATGTTTTGAAAGTGTATCTCGGTGATGAAGTGAAAATTTGACGTCGGAATAAATTGAAGCAACCCTTGAAAAAGGCGGTTGCCAGATGGTGACAATCTTGATATTGGAACAGATTTAGATTCAGTTTGGAATGTGCATTGCTTTTAGCCTTTGGTTGAATGCGCCGTTCTAATTGCAAATTTGAGAGCCGACGAGAACATTTTTTATTCGCTAATTCAATGTTTACTTTGTGGGACAAATTAGGCTGACGCCCTGGTAGTTTGAATCGTTGGGATTGAACCCGATCCTCAACTTCTTGAAATGCATCTCTAAGAATGGGTATTTGTTGCAAGCAGCATCGATAGAAACTAGTTTTATCTGTCTTCTGTCAACAAAAAGCTCTACGACTTCAAAGACAAAATGTGTCAAAAAAGTTGCAAAGCTCGTCAAGGTCTCACATTCATTTTGGAACAACACAACCTTCACCTATTTATCCACTTAAAAGGCAAGAGATTTCTAGCTCGGAGAAAAGCAAAAAAAAGATGAGTTCTGATTTAAAATTCATAAGTGCGCCGCCTTGACCCAGCTTGACTTTCAAACTGGAAACGGAGCTCGGATTTTAAGTGCATGTTCAAGAGGGCAGAGTGACCAGATACGAGATTGACTGATGCCAATCTCAGTACCATCCATAAAAATGCCTCCCTGAACTGCCAGCATAATCGTAAAACCACATTCAATTTGGAGAACGTTGCCATTTGCATCAGAATTCGATTCTCCTATTCCTACCAAGGCATGAAAACCAAACCGATCGTGTTTCGTTAAAAAAAAAAAAACAGAAAGGTGCACCACAAACCAAACAATTCAAAATCTACATATCTATCATATCATATATCATATATAGCTATATCTGACTTAAATGAAAGCAAAAACGTTATTCCTTAGCTCGTATCACGTCAAAGACAAAGGTGCACTAGCTGGCGAATGACCCCCCGTACAGAAAGGAATTGGTATCCGCCTCCAACTTCGCAGAACTCCGTCTGAAGTTGCACGAAACGTACGAACGAGGAACGCTCTTCGCGGACCGTTCGTCTCATCGAGCTTGGACGGGAAATGAGACTCTGGAGAGGAAGCTGCCAATGAACATGAGAATCTGGGATCGGCTCCTGTTTGGTGGGTACGTAATATCCACTCTCTTACCTGAAACTTTTTTTGAAAGATTCTTAATCCTGGGTGTATATGTGTGTGTGTGAGTGTGTGTGTGTGTGTGAGCGCTCTTTGAATTTTCTCACCATTCTTCAGTTGTTGTAGAAGTGTCGGTTGGAAAACATCACGTGAGTGTTGTGTTCTTGGATAAGGAGGAGTTCGGTCGTTTTTCTTTTCCAGCTTAGAGCTCTAAGCTCACCCCCAAAATTTAATAGGAATCATTTCCTTGTATTCTTCCTTACCTACGTACTCCTTGTCTCAGTGCTCAATCCTCTGACTCACCAGCCTTCAGTTATGACTTCTGGAGATCTTGAACGATGATGGGTTGTTGTAGAAGACGATGATGATGATTTCGAGTTGATTATAGGTGTGTCTGCTTCTGCTCGTGCAAGCAACTCACTCGCTCGCGGACCCCAAAAAAAGTCGACGTTCGTATTGAAGAAAGCTGACAAAAAGTCATCTCGTGTGCATTTTTGGAAGCGGATCAAAGTGTGGTGGCCGAAGAAGAAAGGGACGGTGATTGGGGTTGTTGAAGAACCTCGCATGATCTCGATGATCTCGAGTACCCGTTTCATTTTCTGCAATCCAATTGAGTCTCGTTGACCTTAGCAAACATGAAACCCTGCTGCACAATCAAATCTGTCTTATCTTCACATCTCTCCTGGGTAAGAAGAGTGGCACACTTGGTTTAGAATTTCGAGTGGGCTTCAGGAGCTGACGTACCCGTAGCAGCCAGATATTCTTCATGTACGCATAGTCCGTGTACCTTCAATGAGCAAGCCCGGTGTAAAAGTGGGTGAGGATTAATCAATAGCGACCCCATTCATGGCAGTGATTGATGGCGAATCACCCTTTTGGGCAGAATTTAGATCCCATCGAAGTTGAGCACCCGGTCTGTCTGTCTGTCATGAGGACCATTAATGATAAAGAACCTGAAACCGAGAAGGCGAATAGTTTCATTGGACTGAGCAACCCGAGCCACAACATTTCCAGTGCGAGCAACAGCATCAGCACTTAAAGAGGAATTCTACAAATAGAAGCACTCTTATCTCCAGCAACTTGCGGCAGATTGGTCAGATCATGGTTTTTCTGGCCGATGGCCCAACTGCCATGCCTCTGACTAATGGCCATCGAGTCCAAGATGACCAAAGTCCAAAAAAGTCGAAACGTCGACATGGATTACAACGAAGTGCCACAATTTCAGTGGGCTCGTTCCGAAGACTTTTGGATACATTTAATCAGGCCAAGCAGCCTGAAAAACCCAACCGAACGATGAGTCCAGTACCAATGGTTGAGTCTCAACAACCTGTTGAAATTATTCGATCTTTGGCAGACTTAGAACCCAGCCTAAAAGAAAGTGATGCAAAGCCACAAGGGTTCGGGACCAAGGCTCTCACAAGTAGTTTATCTTTGGAAGATATTCGCTTATGGAACAGCCGCGTGTTGAGTGGTCCACAAACGTGCTTTGCCGCAGGTCCCAACAAATCTACCACTAACGTGGCTTGGTTGGTGGGTGGGGCGGGTTCCCATCATATTGACATCTTAGAAGATCCTCAACCACCGTCTCACCTCAACGTGAAAGATCATGATGATGTGGACATCACAGGAACCGAATTGGAACATCCCCAGTGCCGTGAGCCCAACCAAAGAGCCTACACCTTATCTCGTAGCAAAAGTGTGTGCGACATCCAAGTGATGAATACCTCTATGAGTTCCATTGGAACCATGTCCAGATCATTGAAACGGGACAAATCCACCCAATCCAAAGGCAAAATTGTGAGGAATCGTACCATTCTTGGCAGCTTCCCTTTGTTCTATAAACTCAGCCAATCGCTGAGTTCCTTGAACACCAAAACCAGCCTGGACGAGGCGGAGATGTCTTCTGTGTATTCTCATGGGGTTCTTGGCACTCTAGAATCATCTTCAGTGTACAGTGATAGCATCGTGAAAACCGTCACTTTTGATATCCCTCAACATTGTCAGGAATTGAATGAGTCCAGAAACGAAAGGTAAGCCCTTTTGTCATCTACCATATGCTGTGTAGATCGTGAAATATCTCGTTCTCCTTCCCTTTCATCCCATTCTGATATTGAAATCAGTCGTTGGCAGTCTCCTTAATCAAGTGGAAACTGCCTGGAAACCTTTTACCCATCCTCATGGATGGAATAAATGACACTCCCACCTAATCAAATCTATATGCAGAACAATGCCAGAACAATGCAATAGAGAGGCAAACCTATCATTCATTCCATTAGACAAAAAGTTCTTTTTTCATATCATGGATATAATCATCTGACAGTGTAGGCTTCATGACCCACTCAAACAGCACCTCGAATTAAATTAACGGTGTGAGAAATTTGATGATTGTGCTTCCAACTGCTTCTTGTGGACGACAACCAATACACGTGCAGGCCAAGCAACTTCGAAAGTCCCCGCCAAGCAAAACATGATTAAATTGTAGGTTGATGAGTCAACCGAACATAAAAGACCAAGTTGATACCCGTTACTACTTCATACAGAGTAGTTCCTACCCAATGCTCTGTGGTGTGCCGATGAATGATGATGATGATGATGCTCCTTCATGGATCCACCACTCTCCACACCACTGAAGATGCACGGCGGACGATGTGAAGCTGCCAAGAGAGAGAAAACTGATCTAATTTGCCCATTAGGTTTAATCTACTCGACTTCAGCAAACTCATCACTCTTTATACCAACACCAGGCCTACCCAAAATCTGTATCCTCGTCGGAGGAAATGTGAACGCCAATAAACTGGTTTGCTGTTGTGCATTGACCAGAATGCGGCCGATTTTTGTCCATTATAGACTCATATCATTAGTCCCAGCATGTTGTCATGGGTGTCTAGTAGTAGCAGTAGTAGTAGTCGTTGATGTAAAAGACGCCAAGATCCTTGAGTACACCACTCACTCACTCACTCACCCACCCAACTAACCAACCAACCCACTTTGCATTCGAACCCGTTCAAGAGAAAAACACGTGTTTCCACTTGGATGCTCCTGTACCTTAAAGGAAGGTTGAGGCTCTTATTTTGAATGAGTTTATTCCGGGTCATTTCAGAGACAACATTTCCCCTGAAATGGCTGGTCTTGTGTGCAAATTCATCACGTCGAGACTTGACGCTGCTTGACTTTCAATTTTCTTTATGATCCCATGTGGGAGTTCGATTAAACACAAGTTATGAGGTCTGACTTGGCTTTGGGTTGGGCCAAATTTGAGCACCACCTTTGCTACCAGTTCATGGTTGGAATTAAATTTAATGCGATGGCTGTAGAGAGATCCCAGCCTCAAGTTATAGTTGTCTTATCCAATGATCTAAGCCATCGTAAGACTTGAGAATCTCCGAGGTTTTTTTTCCTTCCAACCGGCATTTCAGGAGGAGTTTGAGGATAATTTCTTAAAAAAGACGACAATAAGAAACGTGTAAAGTACACAAATGGACTGTTGAAAAGGGAGGCTCATATCTGTTATCATGGTTTATATGTTGTTCTGACACCTTTGCATAAGGACTAGGTTCATGTGACAGGGAGGATCAACTTTCAGACAAGATAGGAAAACATTATCATCATCTTCTCCCTCATCGTCATCTAAGTGCCATGTACATCCTCACCATGTGAGTGAAATTGGGTTTTCTAATTTGAATTAGTTGAAGCATCGCCGCGATGTTGGGTCTCTCGGGCAAAATGCAAGTGAATAAGACCAAGAAGACTGCTGTGCCTCTCTCCTCGCAAATGAGGATTCCTCTTCGTTTACACGGTATTTAGTTAATCTTATCAAATCTGAGACTTTTTAAAGCCTAGGGTGACGGTTGTGATGGGCCATGACGGAGGAATGTAATGAGAAGGTGAAAGTAATTAACACAACGCAACTCACTCATTGAATAGTAGAACATGTCTTTACTCGGGAAGTTGGTAGTTCATGTCGAGCCTTGAAACTTTTGAAATGCAAGGTGGGAAGGAAGGGTTTACCCTCGTGAAGGAGGGAGATTGAGCCGATTTGGCATCACGGTTCTGGATCAGTAAACCTCCATCTAATTGGAGTGACACCTGAGGGCGATTCATCTGATTGATACCGTTCATTTGACTCTTTAAAACCTCCACCTCATATTCTAGTCCCAATAATTAAGAGCTGTACCCTTTTTATAATGCTTCTCAAACATCAAAGATTCCTCTGTCTTGGCTTCGACCTAGTTTTTGGCTACACCGGGGAGTAGTTTCATCTGGTTGAGAAATCCCAACCCAAGGGATTGACAATTAAAAAGGGGCAATCATTCCCTTGGCATGTCGGAAGATCTAGCACGGACTATGCAAGGAATGTTCAAAATGTGTGTAGCTGGTGGGTCAAAAAGGGGTTTAGTATTTGTCTGGCCGGACACATTTCTTTCCATCTCTGAAACCCAAGGACTGCTTCGTAGTAAAAGACAAAAAGTCGCCAAGCAACTTTGAGCCAATCAACTAATGATCTTCTACCAAGCCTTCCAGACTTAATTTTGAGCTTTTATGGGCTTGAGATTGAGAGCCTTGCCACTCCAAGAGATCACAAAGCTAACAAGCTCCTTGGACCAGCACCTGGAGCATCAATTTCATGCAACTGACGTTGAATCCTGCTATGTAATAGTAAAGTATATATCACACACATTCCTCCATTGCTGTACATTTTGGTTTGCATTTGAATTGCAATAGGACCGCCATTGGCATCCAATTGGAGAGTTGGAAAATCTCATGATCAAAGTGTGTTTGTTGGTTTAGATGGAATGTCTGGTATCTGTTGAATGATCTTGGCCTGTGTTCCATCTCTCACAGCAACAAGCGAAACTAGAAAAAGCAATGATGAATGCACAAGCTGATGATTTATCATGGAGGAGACCCCCTCGGAGATGATCTATGCCTGAGTGAACAACAGTAGCATTCAATTGACCACAAAGAACAATTGATAAAGATGATAAAGAAGCCCCTCTCATTGGATGCTGGAGACGAGCATCAAACGGCAATTTATCTTCTCTCATTGCTCAACTTATTCAACCAACACTCTTGGAATAGAGAGACGATTTCACCTTGCAGACGAATGCAGAAATGAACGGAGAAATTCACAAGTCAGGAAATCCAGTGGTGTCGGGTCAGCCCTGATCTTGATTGAAATCGTCAAGCCACAAAGTGATCGAGTGATGAGTCTGCAGAAAAAAAGACCTCTCTCTCTCACTGGATGACAATTCAAACCCGGATTGACAGGGACAAAGATGTCCTTGGTCAATTCAATGGTCAAAGAAGCAAGGAGGTAAAATTGGCAAACCCTTTCCTTCTCCCGCCAGAACAAAGCAAGCGGCTCAACAAACTCGAAATGGTTTTGAACGCACATCTCGGACCTTGGGAGACACGTTCTTAGTCATGAAAAAAAAAACCGACTTAGTAGATGATGAATGCTCTGGACATCCATTAATATCCCGTGAAACGTCTTTCACCACCACCACCAGCACTACCTGAAATGCAATTAATGCAAATGGAATGATGGCAGATAAGATAAAAGGACCCAAAAGGAGCTCTTTCAAATGAATGCCAGGCACGACTGACCGAACTCAGACGTGCTTTATACCCATTAGAAAGTTTTTGTTTGCTCTGTTTTCCATTTTTACTCCGTTTGGAACAGACCCTTGCCGGAGAGAATAAAAAAAGGTCCCTCAAGAAACTCACATCTGAGAATGGATCCACAATAAGACAGATAAATACTGCTACCTGATGCCATTCATTGCCAGTCCCAAGCTACTGGGGTTTTTGACTGGAAGACATCTTTTAGTGCAGAAACGTGACGGAAATTACGACCCTTACATGCCGTAACCCACGGGCATTTTTCTAATGGAGCTCTACTTCCCTCATTGTTTCAACACTCGTCAATACGATTCTTAACATTACCACGTGTGTGTGTACCATCGCACAATCAAGGACTTCCATTAAGTTTTCCATGTGTCAAAATGTGATGGACGTACTGCTTCATCAAATGATAGACCATTGTGAGCCTTCCATTTATAGATTTTGTAATGATAGGATTATTTTTCTATAAAGTCTCTTTTCTAAAGGAAACTTAGCTAATTGATTCACCAACATATTCTTTAAACACAAGGGCTAGAAGGATTCAATTATTTCTAATTGTTTGGTGGGTCAAATATTTCATCAAAATGGAAGCAAATAATATTGTATTGGTCTCGAGAGTGTGATCTAAGCAAAATGACAGTCCTTTTAGAGTGTACTCTCTATGTAAACCCATTTCTGTTTCTTATTTTTAACGCCTTAAACAGGCCAATTTTCAATGGAGGAGGAGAATTCCGATTAATGGCCCTTTGTTTAAGGCTAACCCAATTAATCTAAAACGACCCACAAAAAGGTGTGACCTTAAAGTGCAATGGACACGTGATGTTATTCAGGATTAGATCTTGACGGTGTTGTTCTCGAAGTGTGGATGAACTTGATTCTCTGAGCATTGGCTGATTAGCCCATTGGGTGACTGAGTGGAAAAGCACTCTAGTGGTTCCTATCTTTGAAAGCCCATTTAGCCTGATTGAGTCATTCACACCTTATCTTGGGCATTTTGGCGATTTTATGGCTGCTTCGACGATGCATCGACATCCAGTCCATGAACCACTGGAGCAAAACAGGTAACCAGCACATACTTCACAACAAAAAGAGCCCCTCCAAAAGATGGATAGCAACCACTGTTAAAAAAAAATCGCTATCACATCTATCCGATTACACGTCAATTCTTCCATATGGTTTGAAACCACCACATCCCAAGTACATTACCAGTTTCTCTCTGGGACTTTCGAGTCTAAGATTTCAATCACTTGGATGATCCAAGCGTGAATTGGTCATGGATGTTTATGACTGTGTCTCTGATGAACTCAGAATGCCAGACAAGAATTGGTTGAGGGGTGCATTGAAAATGAACAAGAACGATATATTTTGTCATGGAGTAATATGTGTCCCTTTTTGTACTGAGACTGCCAGATTCGAAGCACTTTCGAATTGATTAGAGAAAATTAATCAAGCCCCTGATAAGAGTTACACACCCTTAGCGTGGCTACTAAAGACATCAAACTGAGAAGAATCGAGATTAACTTGCCAAGTCATGGATGGCCCTTCTTCGCCAACCAATTCTCCAGGCGGAAAACGAACCGTAATGATGGTGGTCCTCTAGTAAAATGCGATGGCCAAAAGAATTTTCAACGACATTGCTCTTCAAACACCATGTAAATCGAGTAATAATGCGATACCTGTGGAAAATTTGTAATGATACCTGGTAATTATTATTACTTTTATTTCCACTTCTGCGGACAATAGCCCAGAGACTCGTTTTTCCCATTCCCAACAAACAAAAGATAATTACCTTCAATGGCCAGAAAACAAGATCTTGGTTGACAAGTTTGCCTCTTTTTCCACAACTCTACAATTCTTCCGGTGATTTGGGTTGAAGCTTCGTGTCAAATATTATGCCACTCCTTTAACAATAAATCCTAATAAAATCGAATCCAATGACTCAGCGAATCAAAATGTTGCTCCTAATCATCAATTTCAGTATCCTTAGGAATGGATAATTGGGAGCAAGATGAAGATGTTTCTCAGACAATATCTGTGGGTTTTAGGGAGGAGAAAGAGATCTGATTTACTACTTGTTTTCCTGTTCATCAATCGTGACATTCTCATGGGTTTCTGACCGAGGGAGAGAAAGAAGTCATTAAGGAGCATAGCACTCTCTCCGATAAGCTTAAAAGAACAAACGTTAGATCTTGAAATGAGATGTCACCATTGTTGAGACAAGAGACGAAACCAACAGAAAATGGTTCGACCATTGATTGCCTTTTTGCGGGATGCACAGAGAGCCTATATCAAAGATCGGTGAAACTAATAAGTTTAATTCTAAAGGGCCTCTTTCAAGATTCTTTCTTGCCCCTTGGAATTAAGTCACATATATTACCAATGGATTCACATTTGAAGCACTTCAGTTATGCACTTTAATTTTGAAAATATGTTATGAAATTGTGAAATTTGTAAAAAAAAAAAAGTCAACCTCTTAATGGAAACGCAATGAATATTTGTTGAAGATTCGGCACTTTACTTCAAAAATCGAGGAAAACCGACACAATCACAACTCTTCAAAACACCTAGTCAAAAAGTGTTGGTCTTGCAAATGAGACTTTCAAGGTGGTTATTTTGATGCTGCTTTTTTCTGTCACCCTTTTCACTCTGTTAATGGCAATGCACTATCGTCAGACAATTTTGAAGTAACATTCCAAAACTCTCTCAACAGGAGATGATGTTTCTAAATTAACAAAGTGTGCTTTTCATGGCAATGAAACACCATATTTTTCTATTTTCATTTCATAAATCTTAACTACTTGGCTATTAAAAAATTTGGCCTTTCAAACAACATATTTTCCCGTCCTTTACTTGAGAATAGTAAACTCATTGTGTCAGCAAATATGAAGTGACATGGTTTACTCCTTCTGGTGGAGTGCACAGCTGTTGAAGAGTAAATAACGCTCTATTGGGCAATCTTTGCCAAAAGTGTCTTTGGCAATATCCATCTTGAGTTCTTCTCCATCGGGTGGAGTAGAAAGCTTCGAGAACGTTATGAATATTTGCCTGTCCATTTCCGAAGTGGTAGAAGTAGGTCTCCAGATTCTCAGGAGATGAGACGATATTGTTTGGCATTGCTGGAGGTTTACTGACAAGGCGATGGCAGCTAATTTTATGGCATGACTCTGATATTTTGATGTACACTACGTACACCTCTTCTTCTTGAACAACATAACGCCGTATTCATCGTCTTGGCCATCATCATCATCATCGTCGTCATCAACTTCATCATCATATGTTGCCCGTCCAGCGGAGTCGTTCTTCCCTGAATAATCCAAAGCATCAATGTCTGCATCTTGATGTGGTAAAAGGTGTTCAGCCCGGAATGGCTTGTCGAATTTTCACTTTTGCTCTCTTATTCATCTTCGCCATCCAGATTGATGTGTTTTTGTGGCTCGGCACTTCTTTCGCTGGTTCTCAAGTTGTTCTCCGTTCTCATTAATTTCTCATTTGAGAAATTATATGACCTAATTTGTCCATCTCACATGGAACAAAAAGAGAACTCACACACTCACAAATCTTGGTCATTTAGAGGCTGGCAAGCAAGAAAACAAGCCCGAAGATTAGTTATCCTCCTCTACGATTCAGAGGCCCAAAAATGCCCACCAAAGTACATGCTAAGCTTCCGAACCATCCCCAAATATTCCGAGTGTAACGAACAGTAGACAATTTCAATAACATGCGAACAATCCGAAGAGCAGGAGTCGTCGTTATCCAATCCTATTTTCTGTCAGTTGGGAAATGGCATCCTGAAGCACTCCAATTGCTAAGTAGTAGGAGTGAGTAGCTCGGCGGATGGTTTGATGGTTGTGATGGGCCCTTCTTTTTGGATGGGCTCAAATGCCGACCAAACGAGTGCGTCAAATTTCTTCGAGCTTTCAAAATCATGTTGGTTCAATTCACATACCTTGTTTGCGATATCTGGTTGAGTTATGGGTGGGTTACTTACAGAAGACCCCTTTCACATGTTGGTGGAAGGGCCTTGGCCAGACTCTTTAAGTAGTATCATGTAAATGACAAAGTGAAATTCACTTGCTAATGAAAAAATCAAATGGTGTTAAACCAACACCCGGTCAGTGTTGCCAGAAATATCGGAGACAATGTCATCGCCTTAATCGATATCTTCAACAAGCACCTAATCAAGTTAAAACAAAGGCAATTTCCTCTGGAATCAAACTGAATTGTTCTTCATCATCTCGCAAGTCTTTAGCATGAGGAAGCAAAAACAGCCGGAGGGTCAAACTATCCAACAGTCACGACAATCAGGATTGCCATTTGGCATTTAACCCTGTTTTGAGTTTGAGCCACTCCATGAAACCTTGTTTGGTCGAGTCAGTGGCCACAAATCAGCAAACCTGGAATCATTATTCCACCCGCAAAGAGAGCGATTACCATTCCAAGGACTTCTTCAGATATGGACCTGAATGCAAAAAATCTACTAACGCCTGACTTTTTTATCTTATCTAAAATTTGCACTTGATTTTACCAACAGATACGTCCAAATGTATCAATTTGGTCAAATAATGCTCCAAAACTGCCTAGTAACTCAGAAAAGGCAATCAAAGATATGCACTTATGGCTATATAGAATGTGAATTATTGGCCTCCTCTCGTTGGCTGAAAACAGCTAAGAAGCAGAGCACTTCAGAGTTAGATTTAATAAAAGTGGCTTGTTTTTAGTTGAAACAATTTAGATTATTAATTACATGAATATGTAACAAAAAGTGACTCAGAGTTGCTCTGACGCAAAGCAGGCCGATTTGGCCAATAACCCATTCATGGTTCATAGTTTTAGGGGTCCATGACTATACACATCCGTTCTCTTGGTTGGATGAAGTCTTGACTGGAACTGAAAATGACCAAACATATGAAAGAGGACGAAATAGGGAGTGGTATCCGTGGGAATAAATGTTCAAACTTCACAGAGTATTCCCCCTAAACAGACTTCGAATAAAGAGTTGCTTTGAAAATTTGACTAATCGAAGCCATCACATCGGACAAAGGGGCTCTTCTGGCATCCTCTAGGATTGGATGGATGGTAGCTAGTTTTGGCAAATCCAAATACCATTGTTGTTCTCTTAAGGCCTGCCAAAAGGGTCGGCACGGAATGATATTGGATTGAAGCGACAATAACAATAAAGGATGTAAACTCCCGAAAACAATCAAGTCTCCTTTGAGCGGAGCTCTTCGCGCATTTGAGCCGAATTCCCATCTCTGAAAAGGGCCTAGCGTGGAGTGACGGTTTGGATGTGACCTTTGGGGTCAATAGTTCCATCTCACCCTGTACATACTCGCTACTCGCTTTAGAGAGGATGAGCTCCACGGCAACAATAAAGAAATGAATTGCTTCTGCTCTACCATGGATGTGTGAACTACCTGAAATAAGTTACCTATGCAACTACCATGCTGATGACTTCTTGGGAAGCCTGACTGCATGGCATATTATTGAGAGGCTTTTGTTGGATGACACTCGTCGTAGTTAGTCAAAAGAGGATGAAAATGTGTTCTCCGGTCTAGAAAGTGCTCCGAAGTGTGCAGTTTCAGTGGGAACGAGTCGCACAATGAACTGATTGGTTCCACTCAACCGAGTGTGAAAACCCAATAAAAACAACTCAATTCACTCACGAACAAAGCCGGTGGAAATAAGTCGAGGAAAAGCAGAAAATCAGGTGACATATGACACATTTCAACTATGTTTGACGTCTATCCAGGCGTCGTATACACATCTTTTAAGGTTTGTAAATGAATTATTTGAGCAAAGTATTTATATTTCAATCATTCTAGATCTTAAAGTGGTGTTAAGAACCGCTAAGGGTGCTCAAATTGGGATAGAAGAATTGATAACATTTTTTGACAAGCGCATTTCATAAGATATGTGTGCTCCATGTGTATCATTTTACATGATTTGTATAAGCACGTATTGAAAGTTTATTTTCCACATGTATTTCCGACCAACTGGTAATACATAAAAAAGTAATCCTTTGGGTTTCAAGCTCGATCGGACAATTACTGTCATCATGAAAGTATAATATCTATAACCTGGTCGTGCTCTGACTTGATTTCTTGAAACAACTCGAATTTGAACGTTCCTCGTAAAAATTATCTATCATGTTTGTTAGGGTTCAGAATGGTTCCCATGTTTTGTGTGTTAAAACTTAAAGCCATTATCCTCCCATCAAATAATCGGCTGTGATAAAAAGGACGCATTTAGATTTGATAATATGCTCTTATGGTCTGATCAACTCAAATGTTGGATGTTCCAAGCTCAAAATACTCCACCAAAGTCCATCAGAAATCTCTTAGCTTAAGTTTATCCGCGGGCTATCTTCACACATAATGTATAAGTGCCACTATCTAATCCCTTTCACACTCAGGCACAAGTTTACAACCTTTAGTTGTCAGATTGCCAAGGCCACAATCCAGCTGACTTTGAAAGATCCCTGAACTTAGCTCTTGGAAGGCCTGGATATGAGGGAATGACCGCCTAATGTGTCAATTTTCGGGTAGTTTGACAGCCAAAAGTGGTTTATCCTTGATGCAAGCACACTTCCCGGAGGCCATTTGAAATAGAAATTGGATTGCCATTGGCCACAAGAACCAGATTAACATGCGATATCATCACACCCGTCTCGGAAAGAGATCCCACATCTAGGTCGCCAGAAATGTTTTTGTCTTCGCCATTCTGGCTTCTTTTTGTTTCTGGACAAGCTAAACCAGGCAGATGGATGGTCCATAAAATTCGCATTTGATCTAGTTTTGGTCACATTTTCTCCTTGTGCTCGAACACAGTACAGCAACAGTGATAAGCCATATGTCATTGAAGCCACCCTTGGTACTGTCATTTTCTCCCGTTTTTCTTGTTTCAAAGCAACGCTCATGAATTAATTTCCATTGGCCGGCAGCCAGAAAAATCCCCCTACACAAAACCACGCACATGTTGCTTTTCAAGCTAAAATTCAATATTTTCAGTTTCTGGGTGGTGTCTCTCTCTCTCTCTCAGGGGGAAAAAAGTTCATAAAACCGTCATCCATATGGTGTGACCAAAAACCAACATGTCAAAATGAGACCTTGCTTGCATAACACTGACCACCGTATAAAAGATATTTCAACGCACATGTGGGTACCGTACTGTGCTGTACACCTGGTGAAAGGCATTACGGTTTCGAGATCCGTGAATAAACCCGGCTTAAGCATGTGCTTCTCGACTCATTGAAGTCATCAGAGATGAATTCTTTTCAGAGACCACAATGGCGAAATTTCTTGAGTAGGTCAACCTTCAACACCTGTGTAAAAGCGACTTGAACGGAACGCACGCTATAATTTGCGTGAGTCAAAGCAATGGTTCCGAGACTTTTCCGGAATGAGGAAGTGTTCCCAGAAAATCGTCTGCCGCCAGATCCTTTTGAACGTCTGGTGTCTGGGCCCTTGATTGCTTCGAACTTGGTTTTGTTTCAATCACTTCCAGCACAAAAAGATCGACCCAATTTAACGGATTGGGCGTCTGTTACCTGTTGGTAGCCAAGCCACTAAGAACTAAGACGGACTAAGAATTCACGGACTGACCCGTTTGGAAATGTGGACATGTGACTTATTTCATGGGATTCCATTGGTGCGACTGACAATGTCTAATGACAGATGATCTTTACTGTTTCAAGAATGGAAGGTCTGGATAATTGCTACCTGCATGTGCATGTTTTGAATTTGAAGATGTGCCTGGCCGCCGATGAACCGTGATTGGAGAATGGTAGATGGTGGGATGTGCAATTGTGCTTGATGGTATTGATATTATTAATGGTCAGGTTTTTGCTTCATTTGCCATGAGTGGAAAAACATCATTATGGTTCATTACCTAGCGTGAGAAAAATCCAAGTCCAAGCTAGATAACAGATGTGACGTGATTCGACTAACTGTATGAATAAAAAGTCAGGCCAATTATGAACCGCTTTTGTCATATTTCCAATTTCAGGTAAGGGTGACTTTTTTCACGAAACCAAACAACAACTCGTTCAAACTGTCGCCAGACATTAACACAGATGTCCATCTAGGCATTTAAGAAACTACAACTAATAACGTGGAGTGAACACTTCAGAAATCACGTGCCAGCAATTAGTCGAAAATTCTGAGAAATAGCACCACAGAACAGCCTTAAGGGGATTGGTTCTCCCATCCCAAACACACACACTGGGCCAGCCACAACTATTAGGTGAAGGTGAAAAATGGCTGTTAAACCCTCAAATAGGTTTTCTAACAGACGCTCAGTGTCACCACATTAATAAACTGTACCTCTCGTTGAGCTCAGTCTCGCAATTTCTATTTTGCCAATCTTCCTTAGACAAGCAATTGATGAATATAGAGCAAAATCATACGATTGCGACCACTTAGTCATTAAGTATATTTTGAACTACGAGAGTTTGCCTCGAGAAATGACAAATAAGCAATGGGACACGCATCTCTTCTGATTTGCATAAGTGGCGAGGCTAAATCCTGGATTTCCTTCTCGCTGGGCAATTTGTCTTTGAGGAAAGCTGAATTGAATAAGTGAAGAGTGGCCGATTTCTTGATCATGTTTTTCACCTCACGGTTCTTGGACCTTTCGTAAAAGTGGTGGCGTTGAGACGTCCTTAATGGAAATCCAAGATATTGGGGTAAGACCATATAACCAGGGCAATGCAAAATGGTTCGACTTTGAGCCACACTCAATTGATCTCGCCTTTTCACGAACACCGGACAACTAGCATTGACCATCGAGGTGTACAACAAGGGTCCAATCTCGCCCCATACCTTTCCGGTGTATGTTTGAGCCTGAATAAGTCATTTTTTTGCGGAGGATTATTAGATATTTGAATGTCCAACAAAAAATCAGGTATATCTTACCGCTCGATGTATCGATTGATTCAAAAATGGATGCCCCTGATGAAATTTCAGAATAGCGCTCGCAATCTTGCCAGGAGCAGCAAAGTACAAGTAATTGGTCCCCGCAAAACTCTTATGCATTCTTTTTAACGTGATGATATCGGTATCCATGTAAATACCTCCGATTTTATATAGCAAGAGTTGACGAAGCAAGTCGCTTAAATGGCTAATCAAAAATACCCATGAATTATTGTAAGAGAGAAGTCCATTTTCAAGAAAAAAATAGCACTATTATCTTTTATCAGAAATGGTCTATTTTAGGTGAATTTTGGAAACGAACCAAAATGCAATCTTCTTTGAATCTTAGGATGAGATATCCAATGCAAAAGTACGCACAGAAGTAAAATTGATGAAAGCTGTACATTGCAGTGCTTTATTCATTTTAATGAAACAAGCGTGGTGTATGTGTCACCAACAAGTGACTTATTTGCTTCGGTTGTTTGATTCCAAAAGTGTACCCATAAATGATTACTTTTAGGTTGATATTTAATGCAGTTCGGATCAGGAGTGCTTGTCTTTGATGAACAATTAACATTGACTCTAATTACTAGAAGAACACTTTCGAATACTTGATAATTTTCACAATATCTTTTGATTTAGTCAGTTGTCTCAATTGATGGCAGTTTAAAATCTTCCACAGAAAATATAGGTGATGAAAGGTCTTTTTGGCACTTCTTAATGGATATTCTCGTGTCTGACTGGCCAAATTGATATTCAAAAGTCATATTTGACCAAAAACATGGGAAATGCTTGTAACCATGAACCAGGAGAATAAGGGTGGAAAGGCTAAAGGCGAAAAAGAATTTTTTTCCGTCTAAATCGAGCATTACCATTTAACTCTCATTGGATAAACAATAGTGTTCCCAATGAAATATATTCTAGAATTAAGCTCAATCAAATCATTAGCTTGAATGTTTCAAAAGCTCAGAATTTCACATAGGACGGAATGAATATGGCAGCCCTCTTATTGAATTTTTAACCAAAAGAGTTTATCTATTTCGCGCAAAGCGATGAAAGGAGCTTAAAAAGGACTTAACTTTTGAACACGTTGTTTCCACGAACTGAAATTTCTAACGAAAACCAATACAGAACAACATTGAGCAAACTGTTGGTAAAGAAAAGTGCAATACTCGAATCAGAAATGCTACTTTTCAACTTAAGCTTGCCCTTCCATATCTAGTGGGTTATGGCTTAACCTTCGAAAGTTGTTAATCCTCTATGGGGTCTTGTCATTGGCTAAACTTGTCATTTAGGGCGACATCTAGCAATGGGAAAGTGCCCAATACCGATACCTTATACTTAATAATGAAATATTTTGTCTTTAACGGTTCAATTACACGAGATATATTTGGGCACATGATTTGACAAACAATTCCGAAAATGTTGGACATTAGAGAATGGGGGACTAAAATTCATTTTCTGTTCTTTTACAAGGACTCGCTTTCAGTGGTATAAAGTTCCCTATCTGGCACCCAGAGGAAACCAAACGCCACCATTAGAAATCTTATTTCATGGCGCTGTGTTCACGAGTAGCCTTAATCTAAGTTTCCAGCCGCTTTTGAAAAAATAGACATTCTGTAACGTCAAATTTGGCTTCAAGTGGTTTCAAGGGAAAATCATACCTTGAAAACCGGTTCTTGTAATGAAAACAGCGGCTTCAATAGCGGCGGCGTTCTTTTCATGCAGTTTATTCAAAATCAGATCTCAAAAAGTTGATGGGTCAACTCCTTGAATGCGTTTGCCATTTCATCATGCGGTCTCGTGTGAAGAGAAGCTCTTCTCTTCCAACTCAATGGCATGAAATGGTGATCCACAAACATGTGTAGCAAACGCATTCAAGGTGTCTTGTGTGCATATCACGAGTTTGAGAACGTCAAAGTGGACATCACATTAAATATTAACTGGTCACCCTTCAGACGAGCTCTTGAGCAGGGCAATATTCAATATATTGAAGCTCTTCTCTTCCAACTCAATGGCATGAAATGGTGAACCACAAACCTGTGTAGCAAACGCATTCAAGGTGTCTTGGGTGCATATCACGAGTTTGAGAACGTCAAAGTGGACATCACATTGAATATTAACTGGTCACCCTTCAGACGAGCTCTTGAGCAGGGCAATATTCAATATATTGAATATGATCCACTTTGACGTTCTCAAACTTGTGATATTGAAGTCAATGAAGTCCTTCCTCCTAGCTAGCACGGGTTCTGAGCACATTTTAGCACGGTTACCCAACTGATTGAGCATTTAGAGCAGGTCATTGAGGGACTGGAAAGGCATGAGTCAGTTGATGTTGACTATATCTTGATTTTGCCAAGGTCTTTGATAAAGTAGATCATGGCCTTTTGTTGAATAGCCTTCATGACATTGGAATCCAAGGCAAGGTTCTCAATTGAATAAGAAGCTTCATTGATGATACGAAGCAAATTGTTAAGATCGAGGGATCCCTTAGTGACATACATGATGTCAAGTCAGGTGTTCCCCAGGGTTCAATCTTAGGGCCCCTCCTTTTTATAATATTCATTGCCCCGCTTCAAAAGCTTAGTATTACTGCCAGTCTCTCTTCTTATGCTGACGGTACAAAGTTAGTTTCTGTTAGGAATGGCCAAGATTCCACTAGCCTTGCAAAAGATCTAGAAATAATCTATTCTTGGGTTACTAAGAGTAATATGGCCCTGAATGGAATGAAATTCCGCTCAATGACCTTTGGGTCAACTCCATTGAATACTCCACTTGTTGATAATGGAGGTAAAGATATTGAGCAGGTCTCATCTATGAAAGATTTAGGTGTAGTCCTCTAATACAATAGGCTTGCTGGGGTACCGTATTGGTAGAGCAACCGCTTTCCAATTTGCGAATCCTGGTTCGATCCCAGGCGAGCCGGGTTTCCATCTTCTTTGCGGTGTTTAAATTACAGCATAAGTTGCTGCCTTAAAAGCTGAAATGGGCGAACCTGCGATCATTCCCGAGGGTGAGGTAATAATTAATGTTGCACGTTTGGTTGCGACAACGGAGCGGGAATGTCCCTTAATTGGGACACCCATCATCAGATGACAGGCCGAGCGAGAGAGCTGTCTTCTGACTCTGAACAAACAAACAAACAAACCTCCAAAATAATGGAAAGTTCGATGAGCATATCCAGTTGAAGGTAGGTAAAGCTTTTCAAATGTGTGGTTGGATATATCGCACGTTTCAGTCCAGAGATAGCATCACGATGCTAACTCTGAACAAGTCAATTGTCCAGCCACATCTTGAATATGCCTCACCCATTTGGGCTCCAATGAGTTCAGCAGGTTTGCAAAAGGTCGAGCAAGTCCAAAGATGTTTCACTAAGAAACATCCAGGACTGAGAGAGGCTCTCATATTGGGAGAGGCTAAAAAAGTTGGGTCTGTACAGTGTTCAGAGAAGGTAAAAAGGTATCTGATACTGTGCGTCTTCAAAAGCATCCATGAGCTTTGTCCCAACCAGGTTTTAGGGTCATTTCTAGTAACCATAGAGGCTTAATATGCGTTTTGAGAGCAACTTCAAGCCCTCAAGAATCCAGGCTAGTTAAAACAATGAAGTCCATCTCTCTCTTCATTTTTTAATTTGCTTCATTCTAATATTCGCAGGGAATACGTAGGCCTTGTTGATCCCGTTGCATCTTTCAAGTCAGACTTGGACAATTTTTTAGATAGCATTCCAGATCAACCCTACATTCAAGGACTAGCTGCGTGGTCTGCCAACTCAAATTCGTTGGTAGACCAAAATATCATATAAAGATTTGAAAGGTAATAAATAGACGAATTATAACCTTTCATTTTAATAGTACTGGGATTACATTCCCTGTAGCGGTTAGAAAGCCCGTGAAAAAACACAACCGAAAAAAAAGATATGCACACAACATTGTTGTTTTTTGATCTCTCCCCTAACTGGCATACCACAAAACAGGGCCTTCACTCTCAACAATATCTTGTGACTCCAAGTCCCCACAATGATCAACAAGAAGGAAGGTGAAATGGAAGAACTCAATAATTTGAGCAAACTCGGAATCTTTCAACTTGGACCACTAGCAGTCTTTAAAGCCAGGTAAAATCGATGTCCAAACCCTACAGTGACGTTACACTTTCATAAAGAAGCTTGTTTCATATTATATAGCCCAATTTGCTCATGGATGAGCCAATCAGATGTTTTCCCCCAATTTGTTGGCACGTCTTGTAGGGCGTTGACTTTCGGCGATAAGAAGGAAATCAAAATAAAAGATAGTGCCGAAAAATGAAGCAAGTTCATGATTGCTTATTTCAATATGTTTTCGAAATGCCAGATTGCGTGATTGAGTATAGTTTCTTTGTTATTGGTGACCATTGTATTCTCCTTTAAGTTAATTTCCAGGTCACGTCAAGTTTTGTTGTGTTCACTAAGTCAGCTGCTGCTGCTGGCTCTTGTTTTTGGTTTTGATCAGTCTCTATGATTCCTGTTGTCATATTTAACCTCCATGATTGCCCCTCATCTCTTCATGATTGCCTGTTTTGTCATAGTCAGCTGGCATTTAATCGTTCTATTGTCATTTCATTTTGAATTTTGCTTGGACAAACACGAGCAAAGGCAAGAGAGTGCAGAGGTCAATTAGCAAATCAAAGAAATTCCTCGACTCTCGTTATGTTGTGGAGAGAGAAGCAAAACGAATGATGTTGACCTTGTTCAACTTTCTTCAAGCTCCACACTTTTATAAACTCCACGTCGAAAAATGCCCCTGCAATTGAATAAATAGCTATTTTACCATGACTTTTCTGGACCCCCTTGTATTTTTTAAGATAAGTCATGTTCAAAAACAAAAATCTTTGACCAATTTGAATTATTCTATAAATGATATTGACCTGCATTTACGCATTTAAACCAAGGTAATAATTTCGAATTAAATTAACTGTTAAAATTAAATAAAATGACGCTAAATCTTGTAGAGATCATACACATTCATATTGAAAAACAAATGCATTTAGTCCACTTTCTCAGATGTCTAACATTTACAAAATTGTTTGTTCAATCATGTGTCTAAATATATCTCGCTGTAAATGCACCATTGTTACTAACCTGAGGTAAAACTTGTTTTCCGCCGATTTAGCTTTGGCAATATCAACTTATTTGACCAGATCGTGATCTAAAATGTCGGCATAATTCACCTTCCGAACAAAAACATTGGGTAAATGCAAGAGGTCTGTGGGAAATGTCACAGAAAGGCTTGGAATCCGGAAACAACGCAAACACTGGAGTTTTGGGGTTTCTCTTGGCTGCACTACTCCACTGCACATATCATATTCTAACACAATATAAAATATGGCTTGGTGTGTAAAATGAATGGGTTCCTTACTTCGCTCATAGTTTGACGGGTCTGGTTGGTCTCGATGAAAAATATGGCTTGGTTCATTGGTAGTGCACTTAATTGAACCGGGATGGCTTCATTTGATTCGGGATTGGTTGTCAAATTCAAGAAAATGGGAGTTGAAAAGCACAGCAGAATGAAGCAGGCAATTTTTCTCCTCATGACTACAACATGAATGCTACTAATGATCTTGCAACGTAGACTTGACAACTAAGCGCTGTCATAGCTAGCGAAAACAAGTGTTTCACGACTCTAACGAACCCATGAAATATCATTTTCGTGATAAGAGGCGAGTTTTTTTTAAACGGTCGTACCTCAGAGTTAAGGTTTGGACGTTACCCAGAATGAGTATTCGCTCACCACTTGGGTGAGTGTAGTTTGATACCGGTTAATGTCCAAGCCCGAGGTACGAGCTTTAAAAACTGGCCTAAGTTGTAGTTTCTAATTTGACAGCTAACGATGTCAGATATAAAAGTCACAATGTCAACTAAAAATGCCTGAAGGAATAATAGTAATAATAATAGAGTACCAATTAAGTCCACCTTTCTTCTTTCTCGGACTCTTTCATTGTTCAATTTGCTGTGCTCAAATATTGGTAGGGCGTATATAGGCGTTGATCCAGTAGCAGGAATTAAGTCAGACTTGGACAAGTTTTTGACTAAAATTCCTGATCAACCCTACATTCAAGAGCTAGCCAGATCTGCCATTTCCAATTCGTTAGTGGATCAAATATTATATAACGTTAAATAAAAAAGTTTTTCATCTTGAATTGCTGGGAATTTCAGTCCCAGTAGCGTTAAGTCCCAAAAACATCTGGAATTGATAAGAAAAAACTTTTTAAGTAGTATATCAAAATATGTTTGATAATAAATCATGTTAAATCACAAACGGAGCATGAAAAAATGATTCAAAATTGAGTCTAAAAAAGATGCGTCTTTCAGCTGCCATGTCCTGGCCTTGAATAAAAATTGCTTGCATTGAAATAAGCAAATCTTCTTTTAGGGTCTGCGTTGTCCATGGGGTCAAGTTTTGTACTAAGTACTGTTGAGTTATCCATTGCATCAAATTGTTTGAAAATCGTACTTAAAAATTTCAATTAACCAAATCTTTATTTAGACCCGCGTGAAAATGAACAAAAGCATGGACGTTTGTTAAATGAAACAGATGTATTCGCACATTATGTGCGAGCTGATGAACAAAATAGTCTAATAATGAGACTTACAATATATTGGAGGTGCTAGTCAGTTTAAGCTAATAAAATTTCCCGATTGCAGGGTATCTTGGCAAAACTGGCCTTTCTTACTTATTTCCTTTGACATACACGACCACTCAATTCTCCAGAGATTCAAGCAAGAAATTTAAGTCGGCCCTATAGCAAGGTTTACCATTTCGTCATGAAATATCGACACGTGATTTAGCCATACTGTATTTAACACTGATGTGATCAATGTGCCTACTGTGGTAGATTTATCCCATCAATAGTATTTACGATGACCAATTCATGGTTTCCTGCAGTTGGATTAACAATAAAGAACAATGATATACAATAACTATTTTATTACACACTCTTATTTGAACTGTATGGTTCTAAAGATTGGTTGAAGATGAGCCTGAGAAGACAATTTCCAGCCTCAGCTCCTGAAATTTTAAGGTTAAGTTTTATTCTGCGTTAATTATGAGTCTCTCCTGGCCATGAACAATCAGCTGTCGGATATTAAATTACCTATTTACAAAGAAATACGCTCCCATTAAGGTTTTGGCACATTTCATTTCCCATTGGCCATATGTTGACCAAAAGAAAAGAAAAATGGTTTGGCTCTATTGTGGTGGTCAAGTTGACTTTATCTTGAGTCATTTAGGCCTACTGGACACCTTGAAGGCAGGCTTCNGGGTAAAGCATGTCTTCAGCTTGGAGTCCTGATCTGACATGAGATGAACATGTCAAGGTTATGCCCGCTTCTACCAAATCAGCTCGAAAGTGTTGTTTGGCACATTTTTGCATGGGACTAATGGCGCTCTAATGACATCCTGATTACGTACCAGATTGCCTGAGAAATGCCTTGTTTGAGTTCACGTAATGTGCAAATTTCCAAGCATAACAAACCTACCTACAAGACACTAATAGCTTGAAATGTTGTCAGTGTTGCTAATTTGGAGCATGGCCTACCACATTTTTTGGTTCTCTTGGAATAAAAGCTATAACATATAACCCTTTGAGCATTGATCTAGCGTACTGAATAAAAACTTTGGGAACTTCCCAAGTCATGACGAGGATGGGAGGATTTGAAATGGCCATAGACAATGGGTATTGTGAGTGTGTGCTCTACTTCCATGTTCTAATTGGAGTTCCCACCATCTCGAGCCGATTTTGCTTTTGGTCCCACCAATCTTTTTCAAAAAGTCCAGAGACATTGCCACTTTCAATTCTTTTCCGAGGTGAGAGGGAACGTGATCAGACCATTTCCTGGACATTTGCCACTCTTCAAAATGAAACTCGGATAACGCGAACAATGCCGATCCTAACCCGAGTCTCAAACGACGGAGAATGCTGCACTTGTCATTTAATAGAAGTCCAAAGCGTTGCTCTCCATACCATTCTGAAGGTTGTTGTTCTTATTGTGTTGGCCAATTGTAAACAACTCACCTCACGGGAATGATCCGTGGCAAAGCCACCGTGATGGCGGCAATGTGGCAATCACTCACAAGCTGCGAAACTCACCGCCATTCAGACCAGCCCTCCCCATTTGAAAGGTATCTCCTTCCCCCTAGGAGTAAAACAGCTCTCAAATTGTGAGAAAATGCCACTAATTGCCTTTTGTCGTGCTACCTTATTTAGGTTGAGAATTATGAGCCTGTAGGACTGACTGTTGGTGATGGTGGCGATGTTGTTAGGGTTCCACTTGCTCAAGGCTTTGGCATCAAAATGATGAAAAGTAGACGTTGGCTGGGGCATTTTTTACTGGTCTACGAGGGGGAGGTCAACATTGTTGTTTTTTTGGTAAAAAATCGTGAGTCAAATGTTTAACGGGCAATGGGCGAAAGAGCAAGTGGATTTCATGTGTGGTAACTGACGATTGCTGGAAGTATTAAAACAATAAAATCCGTAGGTAGGAACCACCAAAATACGGAATGACGAAAAAAGTTTTTTTTATGACCAGATTGTTCCAATAACCGAACGTAATGTATTTCAATATACGTTGAAGAAATATATATTTTGTTGTTTGGCCTTGGCTTGAAAGATATTGTTACTTCTTCTGAACTTTTTTTTAAATACAGGACTTTTCAACTTGTGTTTATTAATAGCCTCTTGATAAGATTCAGCATCTCAAATTTTTCTTTGATTGTCTGAAGAGAAAAGTACGAATTTATTTTAAAAAATCCAATACATTTCTCCCAAAAGAGGCTACTGCATCTGAATTCTGCATTTTGGTTTGGTTTTTATAAACAAAGCAGTTTATATAGTAAAAGTCGGTTTTATCAAAAATGGTGCTTATATCAGGATAGTTGCGATAACTGAAATTGGTATAACGAGATTTCAATGCATCTCTTCTGATCTGAAGTTTTTGGGGACTAATTCCTTATTGTTCCGACTATTTTTGATGCCATTTTTTTTGTTTGATCGAGGAAGTGCGCAATCCATTTGAACAAATGTTTGTTAAACGCTTAGCAATTATCATGGTTTCCCTGATTATGGCCCAGTCTGCAAATTATGGATTTCAATTAATTGAAGGAATTATTCAAGTCAAAACAAATGAGGCGATTACCAGAATTTTCGTTTAGCCTTGAATCTGTGAACTTGACAAGAAAATTAGTCCTTATGAAATCGCTTTCTAATGCTCTGGCATGAAATTGGGATATATGCTGATTCGAGGACTACTTTTAAGATCACTGAAATCCAATGCTCAAAACCGACCTTAATGCAGTGCGCAAATCCATAACCAAATTTACAGTCAATGATTGTGCAACATTTTGGTCATGATTTCTCCAAAGGGAGATTTGAGAGTCTACAAGCGCAGAAGTCCATGACTATTGCAAAATTCGGATCAAAGCTATAAAATACACTTTATCATACCAGAGCCGTTAATTGCAACTTTATCCAAGCCCCATCAAAAGCGAACGTCAGGAGTTGCTTGCCATGATTACATGGTAGTGGAAAAGAACGAGGTTTTTGAGGCAAGTTGGATGGATGTACCGTAATTGCAGTTCCTGAGGGGGTTCGTTTCCAAAGGAAAAGAGAACAAAACCCTTTCCAAGTTTGTCCAAGATTTATTTTGATGGTTTCATTTTTGGTGGCTTTCAAGATCGGTTATATGAGCAAACCTGTGTTAAATCAGATAATTACGGGGGTTGTTATCTCAATCAACATCCAATTCCGTTTATGCTTAGTACTTTCTCTCACGGCTAAGAGCATCCCAGAACGTCTTGCTCACGTTCAGAAATGGCAAGTCTATAATTAATTTTTTTCGCATTTAATTTGATTATGACTGTGGAAGCTCGAGGGCTCTACTTTCTTAATGTCGGGTTTGGTTTGTAAATGTCAGGCCTGATTGACCATGGTGAAATGTGTCTGTCCTGAAGGACCTGCAGCCAATGGGCAAATCTTTCACGACAAACCATTGACATTTGACAAGAGGACATGACAAGTTCGGGAGTAATGATTGTTTTCTGAATTCAACTTTCCCTCAATTACCTTGTCCAGATTCTGTGTCCTGCTCCGGTGTTTCTGATACGGTGCACAGGGCGAGGTTTGTGTGAATATTCTCCAGATTCTCCGCCCTGTAGATGACATATTGCCTTGACAAGACATAAAACAAGAGACTCATGGTGAAAGTAGATTGACAAAACTGGAGCCACCGCCCTTGAAACACATTTAGTTTGGCTTTGTGGCTTTGAATATACTATTTAGAGCTATTGAGCTCGAAGTTTTAATCACCGCTTTTTACATTTCTCACAAAGGATTGAAATTTTACGAAAGTCAATTGAATATATCGACTTGATTTTATGCACTTGCTTAATTCGCACGTATTATCCAAGTGCTCTAAAGTGCAATACAAGCAATGAAAACAGCGTTTCATAATGATTGTTAGCCTGAAGGTAATCTTTTTGAATGATCAATATCATGAGCTGAGAATGACAAATCCACCCTAAGAGAACCTTTCGTCCTTGAGTTGCAAAGTTTTTATGTGTCTGTACTGTACAGAGGTAACAACGGAAATTAGGGTTTGCATGCAAGCTTCCAAGCTTCATCAGATTCAAGCAGAACTGCCCATAGATTTGACGATCGGCTAGATGCCTTCCAGCAGATCAAGAGACAAAGGAACCATATGTGGAAGTGTTGAACGAACACCACATCAAATGGCGGATCAAAATGTCAATCTAGCGTGTTCGAAGGAGCCCCGGGATCAAGATCGAATTAGTGTCAAATCCGCCATGGTTTACATCTTTGATTCCTGCTTGAAACAGCAATGGGAGCAAGTTTTGAGTGAGACTCGTCATACCATGAATTCCCACGAAAGGCACCAACCCTTGACCAAAATCCAGCTGCAAATCGAGAGCTCGAGAGCTTCAGAAGAACAAAGGACGGATCAAGGAACCCTCGTTTGGCAACCCTGTTACATGTTGGTAATAAACCATTAATCTTTGTTGGTTCAAGCAGACTTGAACAAAAAAGGGGAAACGAGCTGAGACCTGTGGTAAAGTAAGGAAAAACGGGAGATGGTTTTGAAGAACATGATGATGATGATGACCCCTTAGAAAAATGAGGGTACCTGTCAATCAAATGATTGGACGGCCAGAAAACTGACCATCAATGACATAACAGTTGAACCAACTAGAGCCCTTGACACGGAAGCGACCTTAAAAAACGCTTGATTTAGGAAGTCATGCGAATGTCTGCCAAAACCTATTAACCGATTTGATTCGAGCTTTTATGCTACTCATGTTGGAGTTCTGGGTCTCAATAATGACATGGCCGATTTTAACTTTTAATTATGGACAAGATTTTTCGAGACTCTACAAACTGCAAAGGCTTGTTCAAATGTAAGCATCTTTTTCGCAATTTCTAGCTTTTTTATGGATTTGGCATGAATTGATGACAATTTTAAAGCCGGTTTTCAAAGCACTCTTCCACCGATGTTATGAAGGTTGCGTGAAAAAAGCCATCATGCTCCGATTTTTGGGGGGCATGTTCGTTTCCCAGTCTCCTAGTAGATGGCGTTAAAATGCTATTTTCCTTCGAAAAATGCAGCGTCTTCTATCGTTAACTCTAGCCGCTAGATGGGGCTTGTAAGCGCCTTCATCACGACAACAAACAGGGGCGTCATCTTTCACATCTTTTACACAATAGAGAAGGATGGGCGTTTTAAATAGGCATGTGCTTAGGAAATGAAAACTCGAATAATGTTGTCTCATAATGGTAAGTTGCTGCCATTTAAGGGGGAAGAAAAACACACTTTATCACATGTTAGATCACACGGCAGGAATGTTAATAATAATGTTCGTTTATGGAGATCTGTTCGAAACCGCCAACACAATTTTAGGGGAGATGCTCTGCAATTTAAGGTCAACCCTTTTCCATTACTCGTATGCCTTCTTGCATCGGACTCTTGGGGCAAAGAACAACATTAGAAATACCTGACCTCCGTCTATTTTGGTAGGGATTTCTCCAACTCGTCAAAATCTCTTGGCATTCCTTGATTTCTTGTGGTCATGAACTCTTGAGATACCTTTTGACATTTGAATTCTGGCAAACAAGGATGAACACGGAGATATACTCTTTCGAATTAGGTGTTTGAGTGAAATTAACTAAATTGCGTGGAAAGGAGTAAAGGTCAAGGATTCCTCATCTTCTTCCACAATCATGTTTATTCTCCTCATGTCAGCCATTTACAGACTTTTCAATTAACAAGAAAGATCTCTTGTACCACGGCCAGGACCATAAAGATTACTCAGAATCAACCTTCCTCTTCTCATGTTCGCCGCTCACTGTTCAAAATTCAACAGTAAATTTGCCTATCGTACTACTTATAGCGCCGGTGTTTTCGGGTAAACGTTATTCTCCACCGATTGGTTGGCGGTGCTACTTTTTTAAATCTTAACCTAACCTAATCAAACCTAGTCTAAACTTACCTAACCTTACACGATATTGATAACCCTTAAAGTTTCTATCTAAACCTTTTAACATTTTGCCACAAATTTAAAAATAAGCACCGCCAACTAATCGGTGGATAATAACGTTTATCGGTGTTACCGTGCCAATAGAATTTATCCAGTGTTCCCAAAGGAATGCATTCGTTTTTGGTCAAATGTAAGGCTATCGGAGGTTTGGTAATTTATATCTCCACATTAAAGGGCCCAGACCCTCAGACCTCTCGACCAATTCCAAGATATGACTGGTTAGGCCCATTTGAATAGTGACTTCAGCTTTGGTATTGCTCATTTTAGATAAGCAAGCCGTCGTAGATTGGGACTTCTGACCTCAGATGAATCGTTTGCTTTAGTGAAATTGGGAGGTCTGGCATTTCATAAATAGCAAAAAAACATTTACTAGACAATCCGCTTTTGCGTTCAAGTGGAAGAATATATTTTGTTAGTTGAATTTTCTTTAAAAAAAGCATAAGAAAAACTTATCTAGATGACTTCCTTGAATGTTATAATATTACTTTTATAAATCACGAGCCGTGCTCATGTATGAGAGGAAAGTCTTGGCAAGTCAAATATCTCTGTCAAACCTCTTTTCAACCAATTTGAGTGCCGCATTGTAAAACATCGTTTTGCCCTTTTGGGAGTCTGCATGTGTTAACTGAAGATGACCTAATGGCTGACTCATCCCACATATTGCTCAAAGTGCTCAATGCCCCAAATACCATTAGGAAAGTGAGAGTGTCGATTCGACCACCCTCAAACAATGTTTGATATTTTGAATTCGGAACGGAGCTATTTTTATCGTACAAAAAGGGGTTCTTGCAACAGTCATGGCAAGGTTGTTGTGCTAAAGCATAAGACTTTTTGTCGGATTAGAGGGCGTCAAATACTCGAGCCTTTTACTGGATTTAAATCAAACAAAGAGACTCATCTTGTTTCTATTAAGCTAAACAAGGCTAACGAAATCATCATTCAAGACCTGCTTTCTTACATGGTCAATTCATGACGAAGAAAAGCCCATTATCGGACGGAATGTATGGTAAGTAATGATTTTTTAACGAGTTTGGACTCGAATTCGGCCAATTTCTCCAAAATCGAGTAAAAGACTCTTGCTTGAGCCCATTAATCAACAGCTGGTCTCTCTAATGACCCGATTAACCTATAGTACGACACTTTTTGAAGAAGTATACTTTTTGGAGGCTAATGAAATTCACCCCTGGTGGCAACTTCTTTTCTCCTTGTTAGTGTTATCTCAGGTCACGAAAAAAAATTGCATTGAACTGGATTTGACGACCAGAGTCCTGGAATCATCTTGACGAAGTTTCCTGCAAATGGTTCCCTTTTCACGATCTTTTGATCCAACTCACTCTCAAAGGAATCACACTCTACGTTACGTTTAACATTTGAAAAGATCCTTTTTTTTACAAAATCATTTGATGGCTTTTGGATGAATTTATGGAACACTATTTAACAGCTAATTACTAAAATCTGTTAAAACTAGAAAAACTATCGAAGAGTGTTCTTCGACACTTTTACCTGAGCCAATTTCCTTGACTTATTGAGTAAAAACATATGGAATATATTTAGAAGACACAGATGTGAGATTTCTTTGTAGATTGAAGTCAGTTATTAATTATTAGTGAAATTCAATGCTTGACAGTTTTTCCATTCGAGGAACAATGGCTTGATTTAGCATGTAAAGATAAATGAGTCTGTTTCAGTTGGAGAACAATTACACCTACCAAGGTTTGATAAGGAGGAAACACATTAATCTTCAGATTGGCAGTCGTACTTTAGAAAACACATTATGGTATATCCTGACTACACTCCTTTGTGTTAGGTCCAGCATTCATTTTGATTTTGAAGTTGCTTGTTAATAAAAATGTACTATCAACATAATCTCTTCAGAACTATCTTCAAGTTTGTGTCATGAAGCAGAAGTCACGTTGAAGTTATGGTGATCAGTGCCCAATGGGAATTGATGCCTAAGCTCTTGATTTGAGCTCGTATTTTATTGTTATTGTACACCTTGAAGACGTCACTTTTTCGGGCCTAGTATTTGGAAATATTTGTATGTGTGTCAGCCGGATAAAGAAGACGATGTGTTCTGACCAAAACTTGAAGCATCATCCCGTCGTGTTCGTCGATCACTCGGGATGAATACCTACTATAGTCCAATGCGTCCTCGTAGAATTTGTACTCGCTGTTGATGGGATCAGCTATTATTCCGATTATTTGTAGGAAGTGTTGACTTTAGATTGGAATCACAACCAAATATCTCTTGCCATTCTGAATTTGAATGCATCTCTAGCTTCCTTAATTGATCCCATTGACGAGGCCCTGGAATAACACGGAACAAATAATCTGAGAATGGCGCAAGGATGGTTCCTTGTGGTCCGCCAGCCATTCTACTTCACTTCCCGAACTAGAACGACGTCAGTGTTATTCCATCAGCCCGCAAATCGATATTAAAGTTTATGCGCTCGTCAAGACCAAAAAGCGATTTTGAGTATGGGAAAAATACAATCCCATCGACCAAATGGATTCTCGCATCAAGACGTATTTTGCTATCTGTGTAATTGAAATCGGCGGCCATATTTCACGTGCGTACCTCATTTCGCTCGATTTTTTTTTCTTTCACCCAAACCAAAGCATTGAACACGTTCTCATTTTTGCCGTTACGCATTCAGGGTCACTTCGAAACACCCCAAATCCAGAAGAATGCGGATGAAATCACATTTGAGCATCATCCATGTTATTTTTCTCTCGCCAGAATTATATTGCCTCCAATCTCATCCACTTTAATTGACTCGGATTCGAAATTTTTCCGCGTGGCGCAATTTTCAGTGGGGTTTTGACAAGCTCGGGTCAAAAGATCGGAGTTTGGGTTGGAATTACGAAAAGAAGATTCGTCGAGCCAACCATCCATCCATCCGACCAAGCAGCCATCGTGTGTGCGAAAGAGCGAACGATCCACCATGTGATGTACTTGGCCACGAGATGAGTTCAGGGCGACTTATGGCGACCTCATATTGCACGGAAAATGAACTTGTACCACAATGAGATGGTCCTCTGTCTCGCGAGAAAAGATTTAAAACGTGTTTAAACTGTGACTCACTCTAGCACTAGAGAACGAGTTGCCGATCTCATTCGAGATTTAAAGCTCATAAAGGTCCGTTACCTGTGAAGAAGTACACAACAAATTTTAGAAGCAGCAAACTATTTGCTCGTAGTGAAATAACTTTAAAAATATTTCAGAGGGCTAATTTGTGCCGGTCGATTCTTGTGTTCCCCATCTTTCCAAAATCGCCAATGCATTTGAGAATGAGTGTTCATCATAAAAATGATCTCATGCCTTTCGGTAAAAGTGTTCCTCGTGAGACTAGCAAAACAGCCCTACTTCATGTTGAAAAGTGGAGACGAAGCGATAAAAAAACCTGGACTTTTCGAGCAAAATAGACCACAAAGAACAATGGGCCTCACACTTCACGTGGATAAGCCCCAAAACTCCTGAGGTTAGTCGGCGGAGAACAAGGAGAAACATGTTAATGCTAGCTTAGCAGGGGTGACCAAATATAAAGCTTCGATTTGACCCCTCCACCATCCTACTCAGAGAAATCACCTTCCACTTTCAATGAATGACCTCAATCAGGTGACCAGGAGGATTTGCCCAATAACCCAAAAAAATCGAAGAGCTTCAAAGACCACGGGAATTTCCAGGGAGGTCGAGAAAACAACACGAGGTCCATGTCAAACATCAAGAAGCCAATATTAACCGAATGTAGAGCAATAGGCCCCCCTTGATTTCATGGATCCAAGACATGGAGAGAGCGAGTGAGAGAGCTCCAATTTGCAGTAAATCCCCACGACAGTTATGGCTGACTGGGGATCCTCCCCGAACTCTTTAGTTCGTTGAAATCTCTCGCTCATTCGTATGCGATGCACCCAACTTTGCATGATAATCTTCTGTGGTGGTGCAAATAGGAATAAGATTGAAACCAAATTGGTTATGCGTAAACATATTTGGGGGAAAAGCTATCGACTTACGCAAGGTCTATGAGATTCATTTTCCGAGTCATTCGATCGCAATCAGTCAGCTGACCTCGGAAAATTCTGTATCCTGAACGACGGAGTTATCTCTTGTTGGTCAATAAAGCTCTTGAATGTATTTCGAGACGACCAATCGATTGAAACGAGATTTATGGCAGTTCAACAGGGATGACTCTACTATTGGAAGGACAATCACTCAGATCTTTTCTGTCATAAACACGAACCACATTGGTGAACATACCCTGAATGCATTCAAATATAATTTCTGGCAACGACTCCCCCCGATCAGAATATAGTCTACGAACATTTGATATTATATTTAGCAAGCCATCTACACAAGCGTTGTTCCTTGTCATGCTGGCATTATAAACCAGGTTTCATAGAAAGCAGCACGCGATGGTTTGCTTTGAATTGTATACGAATCATATACGTTCATTTTACTCCGGCTATCCACATCATGACTGGTAGGCGTTTCGGATTCTGGTAAGTGAATTATCAAATAGCTCCTTAACATATTTTTCTCATTTTCAGGTATGTACAGTATTTGTAGGAGCATCATATCGTTCTGACTGGGCGGATTAACGATCGAGTTTGACTAGGAAAAAGGACAAACGTCATGAATGGTATTTACATGTGGTCTCCCATTCTCTCTTTGTTGGGGTTGGTAGATAACACTTGTGGAATTGAAATGGCATGCAGAAGGTCCTTTGCGAAATGATGCCATTAAAAGGCGAGTAATCATTTTATGACAACAGGCCTGGATGCAAAAAAGCGATTGTCGTGATTGCCGCATTACTCTCATCCCACCTCGACTGATCAGGGTTCAAGATCTCCCTCCAACTCAAGGAAGACAGGGAGAGATATGCCTTTTTTCGTATCTGGATTGCTCGCCATTTAATGCCTAAAATCAGGGAGATTGTTGAAAAATGTGCAGGGAGGCCCAAAAATCCCAAGGTGAAGAAAGGGCCCCCTGTCCACGGAGAATCCGAAACCCTCTGCGTCCCAAACAGGTTGTGCACCCTTATTTGTCTTGTTATCTTTTCAAGTTTGGCGCCACAATAATAATCCGAGACAGTTATGTAAACAAACGGACGGCCCAAGACAATCTTATCTGAGTTTCGAACGATTTCCAGAGAGATATTTTGACTCAAATTAGCAGGATCCCAGGAATTGTTGAACAATCTGGCTTCGCTAAAAAGAGCCACTGTATATATCAATGAGTGGATCTGCGGACAAGATGAGGAGTTTCGGAAGTCTTCTAATGGTTGGAGACAAGTTTATACCCATTCAACTTTGGAGGTCATTAGATCGGCCCACAGGGTTTGTGACAAAAATCGATGGGAATGAATAGAATTGTGATGGGACGATTCGCGAAAAAGGGACCCTCGCCTTGAACTCTTTTGTACTGTTCAAAATCCCTGTTTCCCCAAAAGCGTCTGAAATCTTTTGTACTGGATTTGTTCATTTCTCATTAGTTAATACGTCCATATACCTATTGTGTTGAAATCAGAAAATGAGACCATTCCGTGCCTTGAAGATAATGTTAATCTCTTTCTCAACGAGGCCATTTCTATCTCTATGATACCAAATGTCTCGTTTGACAGCTGGTCAATGCGTTTAGGTCCAAAATTCAGCATACCTGTTATTAACAGATCCAAAAACATGGTCGAAGGATGTGTAGAACAATAAAGGTACAATAATTTGTAGGATTTTGTTCTCGTTGTCGAATTTATTTATCTTCATTTTGTCCAAATTTTGGGTAGATAGATTACTTTTATTGAATGTACGTGTTTTAGATCAGGAAGAACCAAAATTGGCCCTGAGAAGTGACGCAGTCGGTTGTAATTAATTTCTTGCATGTGTCGAAAAGAGGTTCATGTTTGAGGCTGGATTTGATCGGCGATCCCTGACCTACTTTGACTTGGGATTGGATTAATTACAACCTCCTCATTAGCACTTGGATCCTATCAAATTGGATTCTCGACACCTTCACGTGTGAATTGGCAAGCTCTCCCGCTTTGTTTCCGTACCCAGATCTCTACAAAAGAACAAATACTGTTGTACAAGCAAAATACGTAAAGCATAGATGAATTTCAGGCTGTCGCTTTTCGAACCAACCAACACTGAATCTCTCACTTTTCCTCGGCGATGAGGTCTAAATTGTAATCACTTCCTTAATTACTTTGCTCTTGTCGTCTCGCGCCCATAATTTGGACTTGTTTGGCGGTGACTTGTAGCCGACAGGTGTAAACTGCCCAAATTTTGGATCAAGGAGCAGCCTCTTTGTTTCTCTTGGTACAAGTGTAGAGAAACTGAAGGAGATGACTTGGCATGAATGCTACTGTTTCTCAAATGGCGGTATGCATTTGGAGTTCCTGCGCGAATAGTTTTTTTCCTGCTAAACCAGGGACGATAGGAACATTTGGCGGGTCTTTTTTTTATCGTTGAGACTGCTTGTATGCCAAAATAGAAGTAATCATAATGCAGGCTTGAAAGCCATTAAAACTAGACCAGTCACCGGTTTTGTGGTGTGACTGGGTTTCATTAGGAAGTGCTCAGGTATTCGGTTATGGTTTCATATGAAGTGCGGTTATCAAGACCCAAATCGAAGCCTTAAACTTCATGAGCGACACTTCGTTTCGGAACGTGTTTAGAGATCTCGATTTAGAGGAGGGCATCGTTCATATTGATTGAAGGTAAACCTGAAGAGTTTTTGTTTGGCAACAGAAAATTTAAGTCATCGTATTTATCCAAATTCATTCCGACAATTCCATGTTTATTGTCGACTGAAACAGGATTTCTAATACTCGAAATTTTCCGACAACAAATCTTAAAGAAAGTTTTTTTTTTCATAATGTTTCCTTAGAATTAAACGAACAACCAAATGCTTCAGATTCACACCATTTAAGTATCTATAATCATGGTCTTTTGACGCAACACACTGGCTTCGCCAGGTTTAAAGCTATGATTATCTGATATCTAATTGAAGACCTCTTGAAGGGTGGAGGGGTGACAGTGGTTGATTTGACGTCTGGCTTTGTTAATCATTATCTCCTTAGCTATCAAAACTTGAGCGAGTCCCTTGTGCGCTTTTTGAGAAGCTCTGCTGAGCATTGAGCATTGTCCCTCAGTTGTCAAGGCCAAGAAGTTGCTCACTTAATACATGCTTACTGTAGCTCTGATGCAGTCCTGATAGTTGACGAGTAGTCAAATCGAGATAAAAATGTCGCCGAGTCGGATATCTATTTCCACACAGAAGGAAGCTTATAATGAACTTTCATACCAGAGGAAGCTGACAATTTCGAGTTCATCATAAACAACCTTCAACAACAAGAATATCCTTGATGCATCTCATGATCCTGGTCCTGTTCGCCAAGTCTCGATTGAGTTAACAAAAACCATGTCTTGAGCATGGAGAATTATCTGGAACTTTTCCGTACTGAATATGGATAGAGTGTGGTGTGGAATTCGAATAATTCACGTGGATTTGAATTTACAATTCAGAATCATACATGGAGTCCTGACTAGAGACCTCTAACTAAAGGAAGTGCAACCCTAGCGTTGCACCAATGCTCACGTGAAATGTCTACTCTTTTATTAGAGAGATCCAGACCTGACAAATGATGATATCAAGGAGATTTGCTGGCGACGTGTTTTCCCTGCGAAGGCTACGATCTAGGCCCTGAATTTGCACCCATTAGAAATTCAGCCGAGCTCCACTCGGAGTTTTCATCCTCGCATCGATCCACTCAAGAAAGAAATATACTTCTCCACTTGTAAAACACGAGGAAACAAGAAACTTAATCGAGCCCATATCCTCCGATTTTTGCTCAGGATGAGTCTTATAGCTCAATTTGGATTTTTTTTTTTCGTGCAATGGATGGGAGATATACTTCACCTTGGCAAGGAATCCCAAGTTTAACGTGCATCTCTTTTGGAGTCTTGTAGTTTTGAAGTGGGGTTAAGAATGATCAAAGCCAGTGTTGAACATCCAATGCAAGATCTGTTGCGCAGCCAAAACTCTTTTTCTTCTGCAATTGCTTTAACCGCAAATCTGGAATGTTTTATGTCTTTCCACACCAAGAAACAAACCGATTTGACCAAACTCTTACATTGGTAAATTTTTGTTTTCAACCCTATACGAAAAGGCCCCTCTGGGATGCTTATTGAATCGAATCACTCCTCCATGCTGTTGAGCTTTGCTTGATTATGAGTGTCAATGGAGAAACTCGTTGCATTTGAACTGATGGTTTGAAGTCGCGAATGAATGAATGAATGAAGATGTTCCAAGCCCAGTTTATTGGATATGTTCATCATCAACACTTTGCTTTCCGTGTAGACTTTGCACTACCACTTCTGCTACTACGTACGAACGGTTCGCGGTTGGTTGTCTGAAGTCGCTCCTTAGAAGGGGGAGGAGAAGTGTACCAATGTAGAAGTGGTGTAGTCGAACGAGCCATCTGTGAGTACGATGTATAGTACTGGAGGATAGAGGTATCGCTCATCGCTTCTCTCGAGTCAGAAGATCATCGCTCTTCAGTCGGTGTCGCGAGTTCGTCGGGTGAGCAGCTCCCATGATCAACCAAAAATCATTGCTCGGACTCGCTCGCTCGCTCTTCTCATCTTCTCAGTTTCAAGCTATTAATTCAAGAGGAGAGAGAAAGAGGTTTCAATGGATATCTGTTGGCTCTAGGGTGCCGTTTGCCACTCTGCCAGTGTTCGAAGTGTTCGAAGTGTGAAAGGTGTCATTGTTCATCATGGTTTTTTCTCACAGCTCCGAAATGCCTCCTTTGCATGACAATCCGATAGTGGGATCCTCAACCAGCGGGGTCCTGGTGAAGACAGTGTCGTTGTGTTATTCTGCCATTTGAATTTGAAGTCTCCAGTTCAACCCCCATCTTGAACCTGCCTCTCCCGTTTGACAACATGGTACAGTACGAGTACAAATTGCGGGGATCGAGGATCGCTGGAAATCCAACAACGTGGGAGCACTGAAAGACCCACTCGAGAAATTAAAACGAATGCAACTGTTCGAAATAATTGAAAGACATCTCCCAGAAGGATCCAGTAGAGCACGATTTCTTCCTGGATTGTGTTCCGTGAGAGCGAGAAATTTGGTGGAAAAAAATAAATCGAATTAGTGCGTAAGGGGAAAAAGGCGCTTCTGAACGAACACTAATCGGCTGGGCTTTCTGGGTTAGAAAACGAGGAAACCACATGAGTTAATGTGAGAAGTTGGACAAAGTGTCGTGGACGACAAAAAAAGAGACGTGATGAAGTTGGGAGAAAGAGATCCATGGTGATCCATTCAAAGAGTTCATAAAATATGAAAAATTGCCGAGCTTCATCGTCAATGGCGTTAGAGGCTGCTGAATTGCTTTTGCATCCACTCAAGAGAAACGAACGGTGGGAATCGTCCGGGAAGCTGGCCATCCAGCATTGGTGAGCCTCCACACTGTGTTCCAAATATGTCTGTCTCCTGAAGAAGAGTAGGTGTTGGCGATGAATAGAAGTGATTTGAAAGTGAAGTGTTGTGATTGGGTCGGAAATCAGGAGGTCATTAATCATGTCCGTTAGCCACCAAACTGTCGATCCTCAGGAGCTCATTCAGTCTTTGAAGTGGGAATGAATAATCAGCCCGACTTAACTTGACGAGACGCCACTAATTGAGCCGTGATTGAAATTCTCCAAGTCATTATTTCTACATTCCGACCCAAGTACATACATTCGCCAAGTGAAATAGTGTGGAGTGTAAGTAAGGATGTGGTAATTATGATGAAGCAAGAGCCGCACATGGTAATTAAAAACCTGGCCAGATTTGGTGGTTGACTGGTTGGAGCACATCCGATCAATGTGAAGGCATAATCTGATAGGAAATCGCGTATGACTTGAGCTTGCTGCCCTGTCCATTCATGTACTAAGGCTAGCTTCTTGACCTTGGCCATCGAGTCTTGTTTCTAAGAAAATCTAGCTTTTAACATCAACGAGTGACAAAAAAACCTCGCCTCTTGAGAAACAAAGCGCGAATCAAAGCTGAACAATTGCCTTGATTGACCATCAATTAAAGCAAGATTGATTTTGTTCTGAAGGTTGCCAGAACAATTCGACCAATTCAACATTCCTTTGGGAAGTTGCAAAGAACACGCAACAGTTGCTTGTCTGAGATGGTGCCAGATTCCTTGAAACCATTGGCACCCCTTTCAATGGTTGTTGTTGTTGTTGTTGTTGCTTGGAAAACCAAACGGTTTCTCTTTGGCATCAGGTTTCTATCTCAATGAAACGACAAAATGCAATTTCCGCTTCGTTTTAGTCACCTTAGGTATTAACTTGATCTTGAAAATCTTGAATTTCTATTTGATATGGATGTTAATTTTTAGCTCATCTTGAAAAGCTTGGATTTTTTTGACTCGTTGTTTCGTTGTAATTACTTTGCAATTTATGCAAAAAAAGAAATCTGTATTTCAATCAATTTGACGGAAGATACAAATTGATTGAATTCCTTGAATAGAACGTCTGAGTGTATTTTAATGATTTTCCTTTCTCGCTTTTTTTCTTGCTAGAAATTTTAGTTTCGGGCATCTGATGTCTATGATTGTCTGTGATTGACAGAATAATCAAATTCAGACGAGGCATTGAATTTGGTCAAGGATATCTTTGAAAGCACAAATCATTATCTTCTTGAAATAAGAGATGCCAATTCGATTGGGAAAGCCATTCAGTTTTTCTTGCCACCTTGCTCAAAATTGTCTTCTGCAATTAACTGCGTGCACTCTAACAACTTTCGAAATCAGTGTTTAATTTCAGATCGGTTTTAATTGGAGATGCGTTCTTTTAAAAGCATCCAATTGCCATTGCAAGAGCCGTGTGAACTATGAAAGTTTGACAACTCAAGGAATTTCTGCAAATAGCCATTTCATCGTCCTGAAAGATGGTTTTTGATGGCAAGCTGCGAACTCGACGATCATTTATTTGCGCAAACGGGAAACTTGAGAAATTAGTGACTTCCTCTTGAGCATCGTGGCATGGAACCGTTAATTTGGAGCCCTCTGAGCACAGGAAACTCCTAGGAATTAGACAAATTGGATGAAATATAGCGCCAGGGATTCAGCAATTTCTCAATTCTCACCTGAGGAATTTGAAATCTTTGATAATCAACCACCATCATCATTACTTGGCACTGAGAGGAGTGCAATACCAAGTCCATCATTGATCATTGGTTCAAATCGAGACATTATCATTCCTCAAATGATGTGTGGGAGAGAGAAGATGCTCAAATGAGGCGAAGGAGAGAAACAATAAAATAATGCACAAACACATGTGGGCCATTCGACCCCCCCATGTGTTCAGTGGGTTATAATCCAACTCCATTTCCAAATAAATTCCTCAACAACAGTCAAACAGCTTGTAAAACAATTCAGGATGGATGCTTGGGGAGAACTCGACCATTGGCGTCCCTGGGTTCTCAAGTTCAAACTCAAGACTGGAAATGACACACCAAATATGTCCTGGAAAAGGGAAAACAAATCTGGGAATTCAATCCCCTTGTCCATACCTGGCTCCCACTTAAGACTGGGAGGTATTCACAGGACCTTTTGACACAAATCAAAGTCAAGCAACCGTTTTGAAACTTAACGCTGGGGTAAAACCACCTGTTGGGTCGTCGATCTTTTTAGGGGCGGCTTTTGTGTGTCTCTATTATCATCATCTGAGAAGATTATCTTAAATTGAACTTTTTGCTCACTTCTGGTCAGTGCTTCGTTTTTGTTCCCTTGTCAACTGTCCAAATTCGGGGTGCCAGGTCCGAGCAAATGATCTCAATTCCTTGAGTATTTCAAGGCCGTTCTCAAGAGCTACTTTGGAGATTGAAGCTGTGCTCGGCGAAGTGAATATTGCATTATTATTGTTTCCTGAGAAGGTGACTGGATATTCATGGATGCGATTATCACCTCGCCTCCACCTCCTTTTAGTAGCCAATCTCCATCATTTATCTGCCGAGGCACTTCTGGATTGCTGGACCTATCAATTTTGGCATCAGGTGAAAAATCCCAAAGTCATGCCTCATCAGGATTCTTGCTCTCACCACATATAAGGAGCACAAATATCATTTTGCCTCCATCGAATCGAATGCTCAATGAAATGATTCCAGCCAGTCCACAAATCCAGTCAAAGCTTCCGAATAAAAAGGGGCTAACCGACCCAACTCACTGTCAGGAAAACTTTTTTTTATGGCTACCCCTGAAATGCTCAGCTCCCTGGATCACCTAATAATTTTGGCAGCTTTTGGCCAACGGATTCCCCGAGCTCAATGGCACCTTGTGTCTTCATTGAAGCTGATTTGACAAACATGGCTTCCAGCTTGTTTAGATGAAACAAGGGGAACTTCGTCATTATGCTATGGCTCAAGGAGCTGTGAGCAGTTTTTGTCAAGTGTTCCTGGGGCTCATTCCCCAGAGTGTGTTGGATCCAACCTTGGCCAGCATATTTTAATCGAACTCCAGGCAATGCGTATCTCATTCCGGCTCTTTCTCTCTGTATAGAATGTATGGATGATTGAGCTCATTTGAATACGGCAGTGCCCGATTTGGGATTTATTCTGACTTGTGGACTTGAGTCAGAGGCTTGAACGATCTCTGACTACTGTACTGCGTGCATAATTAATGGCCATTTGGGCTCATAAACACGTCAGAGTTCACAAACCAATCGGATAACCTTGAGTGCTTGGTCCTTGGACGACACTTCATTGATGTTGTACTTGCCGTTGAATCAAGTCACTTCACGAGTGGTCCTTCCGCACAAATTATATGTAATCTCAACGAGTAAGAGGTCGTAATGCAGTACTTTCGGCCATTCTTGGCCAGCAATTAGTCCATTTCGGAGGTAATTTCGCAGGTCATTGTGAATTGCGACGCAAGGGAGTGGAAACATATCTTCGGACATTCTGGCATTGCTCAATAATCATTATCTAGTTCAAGCTCAAGATCTCCGATGACAAGAAATTGAAAGGGGGGGCAGGAGGGTTGGGAAAAAAGGACTTTCTTGATCATGACATGAGCTGGAGGGGAAATCAAGATTAAGTGAGTGAATTACGAGATGCATGGATTTTTTCTTTCTTCCAACTTGCCCCTATGCGATGGGATCACTCACATATCCGAGATACATGTTTGTCTCCTTGGGGTCTCCTGGTGGTGATCATCATCATGATCATGATCATCATCATCATCAATAGGCGTGTTCAGAGCTTAGAACACACATTTTGAGCACCTTCTCACCCCACCGATTCTCAAATTCTCTGCTTCCATGCATCAATCCATCTATCCACCTGCATCTGATTCCAAAGCCCACTTCATGGACCTCTAAAACCAAGATCTTGTCATACTTGTCAAGTTCTAGAGCTCATTAGTTCATTACTTTTTTATGAAAAGCATTTGAACCTGTTGCGAAATGTGCGGTTATCACCATTTTGCAAGTAATGTCGACTTCTTGCAAAATCCTGTGAAGCTCATGGTGTCCTGCAAGGCACAGTTCTAACATCCTCCATTGATTGCTGAGGTTGGAGAAAAACAGGAATCCGATTCATCTTAATTTTCAGGAATAAATTCCTAGTCATTACCAGGATATCATTCAAATCTTTTCAAGATCAAGCTTAAGATAGGGAGGAGGGAGTCATTAAATGCATCTTGCATTAACACTTTTCCAACAACCATCGGTCGGCTAATCGCAATCAATGAATGAGTGATTCGAGAATTTCCACATACCCCTAGCTCATACGCATAAAATGGCAAAACACAACCACCAAATCTGGTAGTCCCACTTCTCATATTTGGCTTTAGAGGATCTCGCCCCAAATGATGTGACTAAATTCAAACGAGGATTACTACAACACTATCTTGAGCCAAACCCACTGTGATTCCGAAGCTCAAGTGTCGGTCGCCCTTTGACGAACGAGCTTCCAGGATACCTCGGGGTGGGGCCATGATATTATCTCACATCTCCTGAAAATCCGATAAAAATGAGCCAAGACAATGGCGGGTTCTTGGCCACCCAATGCTACAGCATCAAAACCGGCAAAGTGTCTACCATCCTGGTGCGTGAAAAGAAAAAGGAGGACACCCAAAGTACTTCCAAACCCGGGAACAAGGTCAAGAAGAGCCTTTCCCAAAGACAGGCCGAGCGGCCTTCGTCGTTAGTGCTGAGACGGGACCGAAGCTCGAGCTTGATCTCGATCCCGAGTGTGTATCCAACGAGAAAAAGCTCCATCCGTCGGGGTCTTCGGGATAAACGGAAGCATTTGTCAATACATTCGGCAAGCTCCGACATCCGATCGGTTCCCTCGTCATCGTCTTCTTCGGATGATGAAACAGATAATGAAGATTCTGACGGCCCTCTTGGATTCCCCCTCGGAATTCATCAGGATTTGAACCGAGTCCCCCTCCCTTCACTCACATCCTCAATTAGAAAATCAAAACGCAACGAAATCTCGACTGGAAGCACAGTGAAAACCGACAACGCCAGATTGACAAGATATCATCGGAGATTTGTGTCAGCTGATCCTCGTGGTCATGTCACAGAGACAAATCGTGTCAGTTGTCAAAGACATGACACTCCAGACAACGAGATCCAAAAGACGATGGTGTGTTATGCCAAGGTATCATCTCCAAGCACCTCATCTTGTTTGACTACGGTGCCTTCCTCGTCGTCTTCGTCTTCTTCATCATCATCGGCCGGATGGAAAACCAGCCATCCACAAAGCCATAATGTCAAATTGGCCTGTCATCGATTCTGGCTGAGGTAAGACACAATGAAATCCCATAAAATACAAGGATGAGTCTCCTCATGTACGACACTTGATTTGCTCGGTTCTTAGGGGTCACGGAGGAGACCTCGTTCCCCCCGTTCCCCTTGATTCTTTAATGACCAAGTTCAATCCCATGTTGCATGGCTTTTTTTATACGCATTAAGCATCACGGGAAGATCTCGTCTGCCCTTGTCCTATGAAATTGGGATTTTGTTTTAATTGCCACATAAAAAGCCAGGACACAAAGAGGATAGATATTTTTGCGGGCTTCCACTTTCATTGATGGGTCTACTTGAAAATGTGCGTGTTCAAGTTCAAGTCGGGAATGCGGAGAATGCATGCGGAGCTTGGCCAAATATCCGGCCATGGAAACACCGTAGTAGGTCAATATGCCCCTTGTCTAACGTGTGCTTAAGAGCGATATGTTTTCAAGTCCCTTATTCTGGCGCATAAAGATCTGAATCTTAATTGTAATAGGGCACAAAACGCCGATTCTGGGAGATGGAAAATCCGGCCCTTGTCCCCGGCCAGTTTGCCGTCAGGGTTCCCTTCCATCAACTCAAGTATCAAGAGTATCTCTATTTGGAGGTGATCAACAACGACCATTTGGACAATTTATAAATTTCCCATAAAGATCCGGTGCATGCATTGGGGGCCTCCCGTCGCTCCCGCCTCCCTCTGCTATAATGGCAGCCCTGAGGACAAACACGACTTCGTCATGGTGAAGCAAGAAGTCATCTTTCTAATCTTCTTGTAGTGTTTCCAAGCTTCAATTCCAGTGTACGCGTATGAACAACACTATTGTTCTGCAACAACTTGCATCAGCTGGAATTCGGAAAGAGATCCTCTAAATATGTGTATGGAAACCAGCATCTCTTACTACGTAAGAGATAAACAAACACACTGTGGTTGAGATTGGAGTTTCTCTTATTCTGAAAAAGTTGCAATCGTACAAAATGACTAGAAATCGGGGAATTAAGTCGTGAGGGATGAAATGCTCATTCGTTAAGGATTTGTTGGTTTTGTCTTCTACCGTCGCAGAGACAATGCATTTACCCACATCCCGTAATTGGTGCAATTCTGATGCAGTTGAATCGTGGCTTTTTTCCCGCTTGTTGGCAGCAATCTACCCATTATAAAGAAGTGAAGGTCTTTTGCCAAGACCTCGGCCCTACTTCAATTGGCAAGTTTTGTCTACAAAACAGGTTAATTTAATTACCCTTTCTTGGCAGATATATCACACATTCTGGTAAATCCATCTTGGAGCCGCTCAAAAGTGGAAAGAGGCCCATAATTTTCAGCTATAAAACCACAATGAGCCACGAGGGAAGGTCAAGTCCGCTAGTTATTTTGTTCCTTCGCAGGAGCCGAAGTTTGGCCAATTATTGTCAGATTTTACTATGTGAAAGGGAATATATTGACGCCATTACCGGGATTATCCTCTTCATCCGGGATATTCTTCTTTCCATTGAGCACAGGCACAGAAGCTCCTCCGATAGTCGTATAAGGGTTTAGCTTTCGGTAGGAGTGCAATACATTGATTACCCCCAACATTACTCAGGGGTCGATTGAACGCACAAAGCGCTTCCTAAGAAATCGGATTGGTGTCAAATGCCAAACCATCGCCACAAGAAGGTGTGGTAACACTCTTAGCCTAGTTATAAACTAACACGAATCCAGGGCTGCCTTCTCTCAGTTCTGGCCAAAGTATGCATAAACGGGTTGGAGTGCCATCTTCTCCATAATTCAGGAGTGTATCTATCGCACCTCCAACATTATTATGCAGCTGTCATCGACTCTTGAACAAAGGCGAATCCATATGCAAACACACACAGTGCCACACAATCATCACATTGTCAGCCATTTTTCTCACTTCAGGGTTGCTGTCGGATGCACTGGGCTGAGCCATTTCCTCTCACGCAGGGGCTTCTTTCTAATAGTCCGTTCATTACATATTACATTTGAACCAATGGGTTGCGCAGTGGTCTCTGAAAAATGATTGGGAAGCCATTTACCGTTGGTAGCACATGAATATATCTATGAATGGCAGTTATTGAGGTATTTTCCGTTGGCTCGGTCTGGCACCCCTGGGTTGAAGGATTGATATTGGAGATGAAGATGCCCCAGCAAAAAACACAATCAACCCATTATTCATCTTCTTTTTGTCTCGCATCAAGCACTCTCTAGGATATCCTCAAGTTCATGCTACAAGTCTCTTGAGCTTGAGGTTGGTTTCAATTTACTTTTTGTTCACATAATAGTAGGGAAGTTGGTCTTTGATTTGATAGGGGTTGTGATTTGCGACTTGCCAACTATTCTTCAAATAGGTCCCTAGCTCCTCAGATCAGATGAGGGTAGGTAAAAAGAGATGTTTCATCTTTGTCTTTGATTTGGGTTTGCAAGTGCTCAGAGAGTGGAGGATTCAAATAGCGAGACTGATTTGGAAGCCTCATTAGTTGCTTTGGTGGAGTTGGCTCTTCCAGAATGGATAATTGGAGATTAGATGACTTTCAAAAACTGGGATTTGAACACAGTTATGAGCAACACTGAGTCCAATTTGGAAGCTCTTGCTAAAAGATCGCTTCCATATTTGTCTTGGCTCCTCAGACTGAAGATTTAAAGCGCCTTTGACAGGGGCTCTCCATAGAGCAGAGGTCTTTTCGTTCAAAAAGAGAGTCTCATGATCTGTCTGCTCGTGACTTCATCTCAAGAACTGTTTCGTTTGTAGATGTGGTTTTACAAGGTGATTATTTCTCCTCCAAGTATGAAATTGATTCCTGAGTTGGCGGACGTCGCTGTCCGTGAATCAAATTTCAAAAGGCCTTCGCTCACTCAGCAGACTTTACTAAGCTGAAAATACTCACTGTGAGGAATTGTCCGACTCATTGATATTCACAATGCATTCGGAGAAATAGCCACGATATTCTCGGAGAATCTCAATTTCCGTTCTTTTGGCGGAAGGGGGGGTGCATTGCTAGGAATTTGGACAATACGGATTTCGAGACACAACTCGTCGAATGCCAATGGGTGAATCAATTTTTATGGTGGAATGGGCAGGAGGGGAACCTGTCAGCCAATAAATCACACCTCGTGTCCACCCACCCACTCCAACAACGAGTGAACGTCTCAACGATATTGTGAGATCAGGGGATACGTTTCGCACTGGTAAAAAAGAGATCTGAAGAACCAAGTCAGTGTTGAAATGTATTCTTGAAACAATATGTTAAAAGTGGAGTGGTTTGTTTAAGAATAAGACTCGTAACGTCTCAGAAGATTTCCAGATGGCAAAAGCTTAGTAAGTCCATTTTGTATAAATTTATTGCCACTCTGATTTAAGTTTTTAATGAAGTAGAAGGATACGGGAAGTACACTTTAAAAGAAATAAAATTTCAAGAATTCAGCTGAAATTAAAAGAGACAATGGTACCCTTTATTTGGATTTTTACTTAGTCACCAAAATGTTTTCCACAATTATCATAGTATGTGAACCAAATATTTTGAATAGCGGGTCTTGAATTTGAAAGTAGGAGATGATTGCCAAGAGGTCCTACGTCATCACGATTAGCTATATTTTTGAGTTCTTTTCCCGAGATCGTAAGGTTTGATTCCGAAAAAGGACCAATTTGAGTCATATTCCTCAAGTAATTAAGCGATTAGCCTCATGCTTGTTGCTCCATATGACTGCAATTTGGGCCACCATTTTCCACGATCATAAAGGTATGAAAAATGAGTCCTTTCCCCCGAGGAGATGTCTTTTCTATTGGGCCTCTTATCCTCAAGAAACGAATGTCCCCAGGAACTTAATGGGGATCTTGATGTGACCCAGTGGCGTGGAAGTTTTTGAAGACACCCTTGTTGGAAGTGTGCTTACCAGCAAGTGAAGGGAGGAGCAGGAGAACGTTGCTGATGCTGATGCTGTTGATGATAGTGGCGAACTTGCGATGCCGGTCCTGGGCATGCGTACTGGTTGTATGTACAGTATGTATATACTACTTTTGCGGATGGGGCTACGCAAATTCTGACGCACGCTATTGCGTGTTGGGGAATTAACAAAACGTGAAGAACGAACAACGAGCCTTCACGACTCAAATGAACTTGAGGATGAAAAGAGATTGAGGATTTTTTGTGCGCTGGATGCTAATTGAATGATGTACATTGTACATTACTAAGCTGTGTCGCTCGGCCAAGTACCATGTACACAGTGGTGCAAGACCGAAAAAAACTTGTGATGTTTCTTTGCCATTGAATGTCAACCGTAATATCCTTGAGAAAAGGCTTGAGGGCTCTTCTCCGAGTCTTTGAAAAGAAGCCCCATTCACTCACTTTTAGTTAATAATCCCCTATTTGTCAAGTTGTGTTCCTGATGAAGGTCGGCTAATATTGATGCTCTTTTCTTTGAATCCATCTCAAGATGGAGACCGGTGGAAAAATCACTTGGAGGCGCAGATTATACTTGCCCTGTTGAGCGAAAGGTCGACCCACGTGGGGTACGCATATTTATTGCATCGTCTGATCTCCATAACTTAGATTTTGTGTCCAATAAGTGTTGCTCTAAGTCATTCCCAAGCCAGAGTTAATGTTTGGGTCATGTGAGATCCACCCTCGTATCTCTTTGGCTCATCTTTAAAGCATGCACTTCCCTTCAAAGCCATGGAAGCACAGATATCTCAACAAAGCCAGATGCATGGTGGGGAATATGTGTTAGTACACATTTTCTACGGACATATCATCTCAAGTTTCTAAGCAAACAATCTGACAGGAGAGAAGAAATCTGTGGAGTAAACATGCTCAAAGGAAGAAAAGAAATGAGCACCTTGTGTGTGTACATCAATTTGAAAACACATGAGTTGGTTTTCAAGGTGAAGGGTACATCACACATCATACACAAAAACCCATTGCAGAACGTAGAAGAAGGGGAAAATGAAGAAGAATCCCCCTTTGATCCTTTCAAGTCGGCAAAGCAATTTGCTGTTGTTTTACCCCATAAAAACCACCTTCAAAGATACGGCGATAGCTCCAAATGCATATATTCCCTAGCCTGTGCATCTGGTCGCCATTTAGCCAGGGTCAATCGCCAAACCTTGAGCTGGAATTTTGAATCAATAACACCACCTTTGGAGTGGCATATTTGATTGGATGCCTCAGAACGCCTTTCATTATTCCCCTTTTTGCCGCCAGGCGGCGCACGGGAAATGAGCGTATCCGTGGTCTTTCTTGTCTTGACTTAACATGACGGAGAAGGTGGCTTAAAGGAAAAAAAATGAATTCGCCCAAAGATTAGCGACTCACAGACAGACAGACGGAAAAGGTCAAATGATGCCTTTTTCCCTTCTCATCCACAGAGGAAGCCTGAGAATGGCCAATAATGTTTCAAAACACGCCGTCCGTCTGCCATTACCGTATTACCCAGCAAGATTTATGCCTCGTACCTGACTTGAGCATTGTTGACGGATGGCTTTTGTGCTGGCGACGATGATCCCACATGAGCCAACGCCAATCGCGTGGCTCAATGGGCATGCATATTTTTGGCAATATCTTGACGACCATACTTGGATTTGCCTTTGATATCAAGAGACCTGCCCAAAAAGTGAGGAAGTCCAAATTCGCTGTCCCACGTGCGTAATTCATAAATTTAGGGTTGAGGCTCGGTGCCGAATCTGGGCACCCTTTTTTCCTTCGCTGCGTTCGAAACAAAAGTGGGTTCGTTTCCAAATTGAAACACTCCCAGATTAAGATCTCTCCAGGGGAAATGAATGGCACACAAATTTTGCGAACTGACTCTCATTTCCGCCTTAAATGGAAGACTTTGTCGAGCTCTGATTCTCCTCTCCCAAATTGCTTGGAAAGAAATCAGCTTCCCTTGTTTTGCAAAGGTGCCAAAAACGGGCTCATTTTGGCATCCAATACAATGCAGCCAAGGGTCTCTAGATCTCGCCTCGATCTCCTTGGTCTTTCATGACTAAAACATCTTTGTTTTTAATTAAACGCTGAACACTCTAGAGATCTTTCAAGTGTACACAGTTCATGATGAAATTGTGCAATTTTCGTTCGAAACTCCAATCTCTTGTGTGTACCATTAAGTATGTACAGTAAACACACACACACACACACAACGTACTTGATAAATCTCAAAATCCTGCACCAAATCTCATCTCAACCTCGTATGTGCCGCGTATGTATATTCGATCCCCCTCTCATTTCCCGGGAAGTTTCACTTCTTGGACATGGAAATGGCTCATTTATTCAGTCAATCATTCACTTTTAGCTCAAGATTGAGCCATTGATTACCAACCTTCATCCTCTTTCTCTCCAAGGGATTTCGGAATGAACTCCATTCACTCACTTCACTAGAGTCCTTCTTCAAACTTAATGTGGGAGGATTAAATTCTGATTCGCCTCATTCAAAATTCTGACAGGGTCGAAAAAAACCAAATCAACTTCAATCATGTGGCTCCAAGCCGTCAATTCTCATATCCTGCATCGTGCCTTGAGTGCAATTATTTACTCCTTCTATCAGCTCCAGTAAGCAGCTCTTTCAAAGGATTTAACTGGAATAGAAGTGGTGTTTTCTCCATATAAGACCAAAACATGAAATTTTGATCGAATGAAGCACCATATTTGGAGTATTTGGGAGACCCAAGAACTTGCAAGAATAGCATATTTTGACGTTAGGTGAATGGGTTTGGCGTTGAGTGCTTAATGATAACTGTTGGTTGTGTCGGGTTCGTCAATCTTGGGAGTGTAGTGAAGGAGCATCGCCGAACTTGGAGGCGATGCAACTAAACTACTCCCATTTTGGTTTTGGGATAACAAACGCTCATCAAATCTGCAACTTGAAAGATCACCCCCATTATGGTTTGATTCACAGAGTGATAGTCATAGAAGTCCCACTTACCATTCAGACCCCTTTAAGAACTGTAACATTATTTCAATGCTCTTGACTGTGACCATGCCAAGGATATCGATCCATATGATAATAAACAGAATGCATCTATTCCAAAGCAATTCTCACCATATGTTTTAGCATCACAAAAGTGTTAACTAAGGCCAAGTGCCTTCCAAATCAGCTTAAAAGACACAAAAAGCAAATGCGTTGTAGATTCACAGTTGTTGAAGGTATATCAAAACAAATTCCATATTACGCACAACATATAAAAGTGAAAATAACTTGCCTGTAAATCAAACCAAGATGGCATATTTGCACTCAACTCAAAAATATGCCTTACATTTTGCTCTCATAGGAGCTATTAGGCAATTAAATAACATGCCTTACATTTTGCTCTCATAGGAGCTATTAGGCAATTAAATAACATTATTATCTTCATGTTTAAAGTGTGAGCCATGAATTTGTATAAAGTTCTGCCCTTTACAGCATTTTTTGACAACCTCGTATCACATGAATTGCAATCAGTTTGCTCACGAGGTTGCGATACTCAAATTTCTATTCTTCCACGTCTTATAGAATTAATGTTTCGCTGATGGCAGCGAAGCATTACGTTCTTGAATTTTATTGGTTTAGAATATCCAGGCGTCAAAAAGTGCGGCACGTTCAAATTAAATCAAAAGACTCTATGAACCAAATTTGACAGGAAGAGGCAATCAAAATAAAATTGAGCATCGATGCGTTAACAATTTATTAAGTCTTGATGTGTGACAATGGAGGACAGGGTTATAAATTGAGAGTGCATAGAGAGTTGTAGCATGATTTGACAGCAATTTCATCTCAATTTTGATACAGGTATATTCTTCAACTTTATTCAAATAAAACAATATTGTAAACGGCTCTTCAAAAACCCTGATCTAGCCTTTAAGCCATATTCCATATTTTCGATACATTGATACACTTAGACAACGAGATTCCCAGATGAACAAGGTAATGAAAACTGGTTTTTTTAGCTCCTGAATATATTGAATATATCGGTCTTTATCAAAATCAACACAAAATCTCAATTTAGGGGAGCGAATCATTGATAGGAAATGTGAATTTAAAATTGCCCTTCATCTATGTTAGTACAACAAGTACCTTTAAATCGAACTTGCTGCTAGTTCTAGCGTCTCTATGACTTCAATTGCATTCCTGATCTAAGTGCTCAGAGTAACAAATGCGCCGCCGCACTTGAGACTTTCCTCTCTCTGACCAAATTTGCCATCCGCAAGGTATCTTCAATCTATGGCATTGGTCATCATGCCATCCGCCCTAATGGCGTCTAATTCCGTCTCCGATCTTCATTGAAAGAGTTCATGTTATTCACGTTTCAAGGCTGTCGCCTGCATACGAGAATCAATCGAAGGATTGAGTTTGGCCACAGCCCTTTATGTTTTGAAGGGGTGGGTGGGGTTTTAAAACCGTTCTCGAGATAAATTAAAGCCATCCCGAAATGTTCGAGCTAGCACAGCTTGAGCTTGAACCGCCAAAAATTTGTAGCCAGTCACGTTAGCGTGGGAGGATTGCTGGACAATTAGAACCTTTTTGAAAGGGCAAGAAGAACCGCCAGAGAGCGCTGAAAAGAGAGGGGAAAAAACATTGACCAAATATACCAGTTGATTAATGTGACCCCTTCTTGGGTTACATAACCCACTTAAGGAGTTCCTGACCTTGTTTGAGGTTCGCGAACTTGATGGATGGCATGAGCCAATCCAATTATGCATTTGGCTGAACTCGATCTTCTGCGATTTGTCACCTTGCCATGGATAGATGAATGAATATAGATGGGAAACAGTACAAGGGCCTGTGCCAAGAAGTTTAATGAAGATCGCATCGATTACTGGTTCACGCTACACCAGAGGGTTCAAGGTCATGTTCGGATGGGATATTCACTATGGTGGGATTCCTATTTTCAAAGAGAGATGTATCATTCTAATATCCAGTCATTACACGAGATGGGATGTAATCAGTTTCAATGCAATGTCGTCTCCTCCCTTTTTGGTAATTATTTGCTTTTCGTTCTCAATGTCTAAAGGCCAAAGGTTAGGCTAAAATCGAAATTCGAAACCATTATTCGACGCTATTTCGTTGAGGTGTTTCATTTGTATTCGAGGATTGGAGAAACAGACAAGAGCATGTCATGAATGGCAGCTGCTGATATTCCCGTCTCAATTTGAAAAGGGAGTCCCGAAATTGACCAAAAAAAGAACGAAAATATGGTTTTTTTTGTTGCGCAAGGCCTTCAAGCCTTTATATTGTTTAGGTTTTTTTTGCTGTGATTGAAAAATTAACTGAAAAAAAAACGAAAGAATTGTGTTGCATTTTCCACGTTTCCTCACTCTGTGCTATTGAAAGTATGAACATCTGATTCCACAAATGTTCGAAATGGTTGCACACTTTAAGGATAAAGATTGCATCAGTGCGGGGAGCGCGGTTTCAGTAGAAATGAAGCCATTAGCATTTTTGATCATTTGTGGTCGCAAAAATCTGTCTCTTAGAAATCAGTGTTTAAAATAATTAACTTTAACCGCAGAAAAATGATTAGCTTGGTTAGAAATCTTGAAAGATGAATTGGTCTCGTCAAGGTCTGATTGAAAACCAATAGTAGGATGCTGAGTTCTGTTGATTTTTGTTCCTCAACAATGGGGAAAAAATTAATCGCGATGCGGCGAATTGGTACAATTAGTTCAGCTTTTATTCGCAAGGTGGCGTTACGTTCCGACACCGTAGTTTTCTTGTCAAAGGAAAGGCTTGCAACGCCATCTAGCATGAAATGCTGAAGCTCAAACTTTTAAGAGGAGCGCTCACGAGTAGAACTTTTCACTCTCTTTTCAACAACGCTCTATCGTGGAAATCTTAAATGATTAATCTTGTGCAGGTTCTTGTAGGATAAAGTTATTAATCCTCATCTGAACATGAATGCGTGCCTTGTTCTTGCACAATTCAAGACCTACAAACATCATGTCCTACTTTGCATGTGGCGAATGGCTCCGCAGTAATTCTAAGTTATGAGTCCCAGAACGAATTCCCAAGCTAAGAGGAGATCCTTGTCTGCAAAGAGACCTGGAGTCCGTCAGGCTACTTAATTTGGAGCGGAACATATTTCTAAATAATGGGCTCCCCCACTGAGCTCGTGTCCTTTGTTTTCAACAGTTTCCTGAGCAAAGCGCAAAAGACGGATTTACAACAAATTTCCAAGTTCGTCTATTCCTAGTGAGAAGTTGAACAACGCATTGTTTTTAAAGGTCTGCTCCCATTGTGCAGTCTTTTCCATGAAAGGATCTTCAGACAAGTGCATTCACAATAGCTGACTTAGTGTATTGGCGTTACATAAAGATGGCCGCGGTCATTCGTTAGCTCGGACTGGCTACTTGACTTTATTGGAGGGGAGATGAAGAGACAGTTTACGTGACATTCGGACGGCTCATTCGGGTTATCTTTTAAAAAACATCTCTTGTTCCTACTGTTTTATGACATTGAAACCCCATGCTACCCATGCTCAGAGCTTCGAAGGGAGCCCCGTATTAAAAATAAGCCGGGCTTTTCAGGGATGCTATTTTGGTCGTTCGTTTCCCTACATTGGAACATACAAATTTTTTTTTAATTCGAAGGAAAATTCGTCTACCTGTTCTCCGTACCTCCATAACAAAACAATGACATTTCTAGATTATAGTATCAAAGGACTTTTTACACATTATTATCTCTCAATGAGAACAACTAGAATCTTTATAGTATTTTGACTTTAGCCTTTTTATCGGGAGAATGAAATGCTCAATAGTTTGGAGATCATTAGCACATATTTGCAAATCAACAAAAGTCGTTCCCGAACGATTCAACCTCAGACTTATAATCACATTTCTACACTGATAAGACAAAAAAGGTTAAAGAAGAAACAAATTTCAATTTTCATGGTGTTAGTTGGGGGAATCACATTATTTCTTGACTTGTCTACATCCTTGGTCCATGGCGTCGTGTCAGTTGTTGGTTTTGATTGAAGTTTTGAACTACTTCTCCATCTCATTACCTGTATGAAGTCTTAAGTTAAGACAATCTCTTTTCAAAGGCACCTTTAAATTAGCTTAAAATATTTAATAAAAAATCTGTTGATGGGTTAACTAGTTGACCTCTCATTGTAATTGTCATTGGCAACGCTGGGTTTACCAGTAGCTAGATAGCGGCACCTTTTTACTTTATTGGAAATCATTTGCCATAAATCTCGTTCATTTTCCGGCTTGAAGTTATCTCTTTGCGGGTCTCAAACAGTGCACTACCTTAGTGCAGAATGTTTCAGACACGTGACTCATGCCCATATTGAACCAGTTGGGTTCAAGTTTCGATTGAAGAGCCTCACGCAATTGGGTCAAGAACCCTGGATTACTGGCATCCTTCGAGATGTGTGAAATTGAATTTGCCCATCTGATATCAAAATATGTTTATTCATGAGCGTTGACAAACCTCGAGATTTTCTCCTCGGGCATGATTTGCAAGTCTATACAAATATCTGCCTTCCACCTTTCTTATCTACTGTACATGCATACCACTAGCTTACATACACATGGCATACACTACGTAAAGTACAGGGCTTGCTTGGCTTTGAACCCGAAAATGGTTTTGGCTCGTGAAGGCCTTCTAAGCCATATGTCACCAAGTGTGCTAGCTCATAGCTGCTAGCTGGGTGCTTGTTCGAATGGTTGATGGTTGAAAGGGCCTAGGCATGGCTGTCAGAGTTTTTTCTTCTCAAGTCTCAAATGATGCGTATGAATTGAAAAAAGAAACAATGGATCCGGGAAAACAAGGAAGCCTGATGGTAATCTCACTCCTGCCGAGTTCTCTCGTCCTCGCTTTGCATAAGGCGCATGTGTCTATGTGTATACAGGCCATGATAACTGAGCTTCGTTTTAACGAGATGGATGCTTGAGGAGCTCCATATGCTCGAACAATTTCAAGTTAGAACAACGAAGCTTATTCTACTCAAACTGCATCCCGTCACCCTGAAGGCAACAAGTATGTTTCAGGTATAAATGTTTCCTACCGTCAATTGACGGGTGTTAAGAGTGAGTGGTATTTCCCGAATCATAGCAGGTAATGGCACTTTTATGGGAGTCTATTTCATCCCAGGTTAATTATCCTGTGTGGGATGGAACTGCCCCAGATTTGAGGGAGGGCTCTTTTCTGTTGTATTTTCATCTGGTTTATTCGTTGTCCAACTTGGCCTCCGTTTAGCTTGGGCTGGGTTTTTGGAGCCTCCAGCCATGCCACTAATGCCGATTAATTTATAAGCGAGGTAATTAACATCCTACGCTTCAGCCTAAGTGAATTCAAAGAGGACTCGTGGTAAGTGTTAAAGTACAGCCCAAGTGGTGCCCTCTAGTTGAGAATTGCCCGATGATGAGTTACTAAAAAAGAGGCGCTCAAAAGGGACTTGGCGTTGGATGAGCTAATTTCCACCTCCTAAACCATTGGTATCTCTTCTCTCGCCTTCAATGGACTTCTTTTGTTGCCATCTTTGAGATCAAGTATTGTGTAGGTATTTGACAAGTAAGTGGCTTCTGGCCTGATAAGAGCTCGAGGGCCTTCGCGTCAATTTGACTAAGTAATTCGCACCTTTTATGGGCTAACTCCAAGATTGCTTACTCTAGGGAATTTGCGGCTGTAAACTGCTCTCGGAGCTTGGAGGTCTACCAAGCACCTCGGTTCATAAAATGGTTGCTTTTGTGTTTGATATTGACCTACTAAATCCTGGGAGGAATGGTTAGCCAGATGATTGATGTGACTTTCGGGCTAGTTTCGATGAGACTTGTCGTCGAGATTGTTTTCGATGAATTTTTGATTAACATATCAATGGTGGACCGAGACATTGTGAGATTGGCCTGCTCCATCTTCTTTGATATAAAAATGACCATCTATTAAGACCCAGCTATTCTCTTCCATTTTAGGTAAGCACAAGCTCCTAAACCGAGATTCTTCGTGATAAACACATCTCCACTAAGGCTCCCTCTGGTCTACATAAAGATAGCTACTCACATACAGTGGCAATTGAGCCGTGCTCGTAAATTCCTCGGAGAAACTCCTCTATCCCCAAATCAAGCCACTTTATAACAATAATATCGAAGCTTAGGAGCTCCACAAGCACCACAAGCGGATGAGAAGAGGCACTTTCCACGATGTTTCAGGATCAGATATGAGAAATTTAGGTGAAGGGATGATCACGTCGGCTTCTGTGGTGGTTGTTCCTTGGTTGAGCTCAGAGAGGGAGCGCTGCAAATTGCAGATGAAGATAGATATCTGATGAGGAATGAGCGACCTGAAACCCGTGTACGGTCAATTCTCATTACAGCTCGAAGATCAGACAGACTCGGGAAACTTTGAGATCCCTTCTCATGCGACCAATTCGCCAAACGAATCTTGCTAGAAAAAAAACCAATGGGTGCATGCAAAGCCTAGGTTTCATGAACTGTTGAAAGTTCGTGTCGGATCTTTCGATTTCAACTCACGAAACCGTGCCAATTTTTTAAAAAGATAAATTGATGGGTCTAGGGTCAGAGGGTTGAGCCTCGCCCGTCTAACAAAGCCAGTCATCCGATCGTCCAATGCTTTGCCAATCGGCAGTGTCATATTCCATATCAGATTGGTTCTCCGTCTGTGGGTGTGGTTACCTTATACAAGTTTTCTCGTGGAGAAAGGTTGAGAGGAGAATCGAACCCGGGGCCTCTCTCTTGCTAGGAAGTTGCTCGAATATACATGCTACGTTTCCTTGTTTGTTAATTTGTGATAATAACAAGTTTTTATCTCACTTTCAACCATTGGTTTATAGAAAGATGACGATATATCGTAGAGTGGCCTTTAACTAACCTTGACAATTTAGGCATGCCTTAATTTTGCATGGTTAAAGCTAAAGTTGTTGGAGTGACCGAGCGCTATCGATGTGTTGGGTTTTGGAATGAATTATGTATGCCAAAAGCCGTTTGGCGATTCATTCGAAATGGGGATTTAGAAATTCATCAGACCAAGGATCTTCGTTGTTGAGGCTGTTTTTGTTGTTGTTGTGGTGCCCGTATGTGTTCAACTCATATCATTCGATGAACTAGCAGGTTTCAAACTTGTTCCAACACTTCCATGTGGAAAATCTTGGAGTGGCCTTTCTCATTTCCCTGCTGAGTCGATAATTAAACGATTACTATCGCAATGCAAGAAGTTTTTTGGGTGTGCACCTCGCCTTTCCGAATGAACAGGGTTGCCCAATTGGTTTCATTCTTCCCCACACTTATCTCATTGTCATTACAAAGGAATGAGATTCATATATTTTTGCATCTTAATCTATCTTCGGCTTGTATTCCTCGATATGCATTTTGACTTCCATTCTTTACCAATTTCAAGGAAAATGTAGCATTGTTCACTTTGCATTGTTATGTCTTTTATCAAAACAGTAGGAAAAAATCCAGGTCCATGTGCATAGTATGTTTCCATTCTTCGTTCCACTTTTCCCATTGCTTTGAGATCCGTAATCATGGCACACTTACTGTATGGTAGAAACCTTGAGCAAGGGAAATGTGAAAGCATTGGCGATGAAAGCTGGCAACCCTGGTGGTAGAAGAGATTGACATAAGAGATATCGAAGGAACTAATCACGCCACAACCACGTCTGGGAATGAGGAGGTATGATTTTTCGGGATGCTTCTTCAGAGGTTTGGTTTATCATTGCATGACAAGAGGAGATTCTGGTTTGCCCCGTGGAGGAGACCCATCTTTGGGTGCCAGCCCAATAAATCGTGTTCAAACACAATTTGGTCGATATCCAATTCCCAAACCAAGTTTCCCCATACAACGTACGAGGTACAGATCTCTCTTGAAAATGTGTGTGGATAGTGTTTCGAATTCTCTCTTTTGACAGTCTTACTGATAGGACTGACTGATTAAATCTGGATTCAAGGCACATTCAAAGACCTCTATCTTTCGAGGTTCGTCCGGACTAAAGATATATTCTTTTTTCGGTCGAACTTTTCTTCACCCTCTGAATGATTTGGCTCTTTTTGTCGGTCAGACCTTTGCCACCGCAAGAAAGCAATTTTCATCTTGCTCTAAAGCTAAGGGTCAAAGCAAAATATGCCGGACTCTAACTAAGATTTCTTGATATATTTCTTTACACAATGTGAATCTTTTTTTTTTTATACACATTGATAATCGTCAATCAACGTCGTAACGGTATATATTTTCCTTATCGTGCTCGTCCCAATAGAGCCTAAAATAGCCACAATTCTCTTTCTTTTATAACCTCTACCCTCTGCAGCTCTTTGATTAAGCTTAAAACGGCTCTCTTGATTGCAGAACTATTTGAGGAATGTGCAAAATGCACAAGGCTTCGAGATTCGGAGCTATTCCTCGCCCTTTTTATGCACAATTCTCTTCAATTTGAGAGTTTAAGCTCAAGCGAGCCCCAATTTACTTCGTCTCCCCCTTCACAAAAACTTTAAAAAATCCCGCGATCCCAGTCTTCACTCATTTCAAAATTCGGTGTATGCGTACGTACGTACGAATTTCAAGCCCTGATGAGTGCAACAAGTACGGAGTAAATGTCCAAAAGCAGATTGGGTTGAATTTGGTCTCGAGCCGTCACTTTTGGCCATGACATGCATGCAGAATAGCAAGACAGACTCGGCTCTCCATTGGTTGCTGGATTTTTGGGTGGAATTCGTAAGTGGATGAGGGCAAACAAAGACTCGTGCATGTGTGTGCTAACCCTGGAAATTACAAATTACACGTCTGGCCATGGAAGCCAGTCAGTGTGCTGCCTAAAGAGCCCCGAATCATATCAAAGCGTCTTCCATTACATTACCCTCTGCGGGATGGCTGGTTCGTGACAGACGTATTTTTAGCCAGAAACAACTCGGAACCCGCTTCATGATGATCTGGTTCAGGGAACTCAAGTACATGTTTTAGATCTCATTTTCGTTTTGAAGAAGCATCTGCCTCGACGAGATGAGCTTCTTTTCACCCATCCCCATTGTCGTTGGTTCGTTCGTTCGTTCATTCTTGACTTGACGTCTTTCAGTGGAGTCAGTAGTCAAACGTCAAGCCACTGAAGTCAGTGAGTTACTAGAAAAACACCAAGATGACTTACATGAGGGAGTAGAGCGAGAGACCTCTCTGGTTGAAGTTGGAGCAGACATTGCTCTTGATGAAGCGAGCAATTCGTCTCCGTGTCCCATCATCGTGAGGATCCTAAAGTCAGTGAGTGAGCCACATACGATTGATTGTTAGAGCTCTTACAGTAAAGTGAGCCGAGTCATTAGGTAAAAGGAAGAAGTTGGAGATTTGTGCGGGTCAGCTAGAATGGTTTGTGCTTTTCATTGGAACATTGTCAGTGGAGAGCCTCTAAATAATAAGAGGTGTGGACTCTTTCATTGTAGAGCTTTGGTTTCTGGAGCTTCCAGCCTGTTTTCGTCAGTCAGTCAAGGTTTTGTTGATTAGACATTTCATGAATGAGTAATCATTGGTTAATGAAGTGCCGAAAGAGGTCGAATTAGATCCACTCAATCTTGTCAAACTTCTGCTCATCGGTTGAACAAAAGCCACAACTTCATTCACTTTGGGGACAGTTGCTTTATTCACGGAACTGTCATCATTTCTCCCGAGGGTCCTCCAAATCCAGGTTAAGAGCCTTGAAATATGGGCATAAATCATCACCAAAGATGTTGGTTTCCCAATGAGAAGTCGTGACCAAGTTCGATGTGGTCAGTGTGCTCGGTCTATTCTTGAGTTGTGAGAGTGTCACGGTATTCAGTCCGCTCCAAAGACTTCTTGGGTTTCATTTCGCAATCCCAATAATCAAATTTCACACTTAAATGGAATCAATTGAATTCAGAGAGCGCAAAAGGAGTCGACGAAATGAAAATGAAGCCAAGAGCGTGGATATTGTGGAGGGTTGGGATGTTGGGATGAAGGTGCTGGGTTACGTACTGTACATCCGTCCTTCACTCGACGAGTCCAGAGATTTCTCCACCGCATTATTCAACGAGGAGAGTGACTCCACAACTCACGAAATGCAGATTGGTTTGAGAGTGGTGAGGAGAGCTGCTCCACTTTGAGATGCATGTTTGCAATTTCGAGAAGATACGAGACGATTCCCTGATATCTGTGCTATCAGGAGGAGCCCAGGTACTCTCGTACGGTACGTACGTAGTAGATAGGCCCCCTTCCTTGGTCGCATATATTTGCATTTCTTCATGAGGCTCTCATTGATTCCCGTACCCATGTACATATTCAACGAGGAAGGAAATGTGTGGCCAAAAGCAGATTTATGGAAACGATGATTGTTGCGGGAGAT
>NC_081441.1:9543686-9586804 GCF_007210705.1 Tigriopus californicus | reverse complement strand
GATATATTCTTTTTTCGGTCGAACTTTTCTTCACCCTCTGAATGATTTGGCTCTTTTTGTCGGTCAGACCTTTGCCACCGCAAGAAAGCAATTTTCATCTTGCTCTAAAGCTAAGGGTCAAAGCAAAATATGCCGGACTCTAACTAAGATTTCTTGATATATTTCTTTACACAATGTGAATCTTTTTTTTTTTATACACATTGATAATCGTCAATCAACGTCGTAACGGTATATATTTTCCTTATCGTGCTCGTCCCAATAGAGCCTAAAATAGCCACAATTCTCTTTCTTTTATAACCTCTACCCTCTGCAGCTCTTTGATTAAGCTTAAAACGGCTCTCTTGATTGCAGAACTATTTGAGGAATGTGCAAAATGCACAAGGCTTCGAGATTCGGAGCTATTCCTCGCCCTTTTTATGCACAATTCTCTTCAATTTGAGAGTTTAAGCTCAAGCGAGCCCCAATTTACTTCGTCTCCCCCTTCACAAAAACTTTAAAAAATCCCGCGATCCCAGTCTTCACTCATTTCAAAATTCGGTGTATGCGTACGTACGTACGAATTTCAAGCCCTGATGAGTGCAACAAGTACGGAGTAAATGTCCAAAAGCAGATTGGGTTGAATTTGGTCTCGAGCCGTCACTTTTGGCCATGACATGCATGCAGAATAGCAAGACAGACTCGGCTCTCCATTGGTTGCTGGATTTTTGGGTGGAATTCGTAAGTGGATGAGGGCAAACAAAGACTCGTGCATGTGTGTGCTAACCCTGGAAATTACAAATTACACGTCTGGCCATGGAAGCCAGTCAGTGTGCNTGCATCACACCTCAACACCAAGAGAAAGAAAACGCCATCCTTTGATTTTGAGCTCTAATAGAATTTTCAATTATAAAGGAGCGAAAAAAAAGCGGCCATTTTGAATTACAAAAATAATTCTACTATATTATACGAATATCAAGGAAAACAAAAATCTTCAGATTCTTCTGTTGCCAAGAAAACCCACCGTGAAGTCAGACCCCGGTGTGTCTGAGCTTTGACTAGCTGCCCGAGAGTGTGCGTACTAGAGATGGTGTACGAGTACGTACGTAGATCGAGCTCAAAACAAGCCATCGCCAGCCCGAAATTGGGCGACTCCGAACCCGAACCGAAGATGGAGGATGGATGGATGGATGGAAAGAAGGGAGGTTCTTGCCGCCTCCTCCTCGTGCTCTCACAAGCCCCATGCGCTCTTCAGTTACCTTTTGGCAGAGTGACAGGCGAGATTTCGCTGGATCGTGTTGCGGAGTACGATAATTCTTTTCTCTCGTTTCGTGTTTTTTTTTCATGGAGACATGTGCTTTGGTGCTTCTTCATATACTTTCTTGGATGGAAGGAGAAGAATTTGGTGTGTAATCGTTGAAGTCACGACATAAACACATCTTTGAGTGCTGACTGTGTGGGGATTCAGTTAGTGGAGGTTGACTCGGTGGGATTTGGGTTGCTCGGTTGGTTCATTCAACCAGGCCCTCACACATGCACACTCAGGAGGGGAGACATATGTACATATTTTTTCATATCGACGACCCCCAGTACACTCCCCGTGCATGCAAAGAAACTTGGAAGTGGTTTGGTGCCAAATTAAGAGAAGAATCTTGCAAGCTAACTTGATAAGACCCGTGCCAAGAACCCTGTGGAAGACCATTGTGTCAAAATATTCAAGACATCAAGGTGAAACGCAAGCTCAATGGAAGAAGGAAACTATCCCCAATAAACATCCTTCAGGTACGACCCGAGACACACAACATGACCGGCTTGGCAAAGATTTATTTCTGATTGAGTCACCTTCAAAGGCGTTGGAGAACCGTGTTGCACTATCTAAAAAAACATTTACGCTCATACTAGGGAGGGTCAGACCCCATCCATGTGCTCCAGTATTGGAATTTTTAATTTGCCTGCTTTAGCTGTGGAACGAGGTCCCATAAACTTCATTGGTCCCGTCATGATTGGGCCGAATCGAAGGGAGATTTTTAATTTTCCTCACTCGCCAAAGCTCTACCACCTCCTGTGATCGGCATGGTCTGAGCTCTGGCCAAAAAGACGCACTTATATCAGTTTGCAGGGTAGCCAGTGAAGGAGAAAAAAAAGCCCCGAAAGATCTAAAATGTAAATCAAGCCTCCATTACACCTGAGTCTGAAAACTCATCACGGGAGGGTGCTCTGCTCGGGGTTCGAACTCCATCGGAGTCGAACGAACTTGGCGATTAACCTGGTCAAACAATAAATTGTAGCCCCCAAATTTGAAGCCGCGTCTTCGAACGAAAACCCCTTGCTTGAAGTTCGCTTTGGGAGTTTTATCTCTGAGGGAACGCATTGGATAGCCGGGCTCTAAAGCAATAGAAGAAGCCTTCTCGTCTCAGATTGAGGAGCCCTTGAGGCAAGATCACTTACTATTCTGTCTAGTACGACGGCTATTAGGTTCGCCAACAGATGTAATGGGCAGCTACGTACATCCATGGCTTTAGAGATGTTTGGGTTGGTTGGCTAGATGGTTGGCTGGTTGTGTCGGCGTATATGGCACTCTCCTAAAAGTACCAGATAAAGCCCTCGAACGCCAAAATAGGGGCAAGTTGGGATGAAAATGATGGAGAACCCAACATTCGTGGAAAGAGCTGCTCTGGATGGAGAATGAAGAGCCTCCAGACCCGTAGCGATATGACTAATGAGATACAACAAATGGTCAGTGATGAAGGGAGATGGATGTGCGCTCCAAGACTCCCAGTGGAAGCACAGACGTGAAAGTGCGGAATCCAGAAATTCGCCCCCAAAACGCCATGATGACAATGCCACTCTCACCCGTACTAGATTCTGAGCCATAAATCGAGCTGAAGGACGTATTGCACCCTGGTTTCAAGGATTAGGAGGAGCTAGTTTTGGAGGCAACCCATCACCCTCCCCCCCAAGTCTGAAGCTCTCACTTTTCGTACGAGTACTCTTGTAGTGAGTGGAGTGTCCATGTTAGCAATCAATCAGGCTTACGATCGGATTAGAATTGCATTCTTGAATGGATTCAAACGGTTTCGGATTCTCGCCACAATGAGGATTCCGAACAAGTGTGTGAATGTCGTGCGGAGTAACTTAATATTGAGATAACATCGTGGACTGTAGTCATGTTGGTAAATGCTCTTTTTTGCCTCCTCTCTCTTGCTCTCTTGGCTTTTCGTGGTGAAGGTGAGGGAGATGGATGGCGAAATGTGGCATGTAAACAAAGCTCGATCGAGTGACTGCCACTTCCTGTGGATGGTTTTCCCATTCCACAGTTTTGGACAGACAGGTTCATCGAATCATTAAGATTTCCCACACCTTCTAACCTTTTTAGTGATTAATGGTTGCGCCCTGTCATCTTGACATGCCAAGTCTGCACTCCTCAAAGTCGAAGTCGTCCAAAGAAAAGATGACATGATATTTTAATTCTCCCCATTTGGTCTTTGCTTTTCAGGCAAATGACTCGGAAGTTTCTACAGGTTTTACTTTTCTCTACAGTAGTTCTAATAAGTCCGTTGTCCTCTTTCAAAAGAGCTCTGTCACTGTCTCATGGCCAACGAAGACGGCCAGGATCGTCAGGTATTGATGGTGGTGGTGGCTTGTTTGAGTAACTATTTTTCGGAAAATACCCCGCCCCATTCGTTCCGCAACGAGATGAGTGGAGGAACGAAAAATGATTCGTTTTTCTAACGTTTTTCAAGGGTCCTCGAGAGATCGGGACAAAGGAAATCTTCTTCGCTCTAGGAGCAGGACGACCCAAAAACTCCAAGCGTCCCAAGTTATAGATTGTGTTCTGAAGGGAGAGTGTGAGGAGAGTGGCAGGGTGCCAAGATGGGTCCTTGCAGCCCACCTGGGTCTCGTAAAAGCCCAATACACCCTCTCTCTCTGTCTCGTCTTTCTCTCTCCGTTCCTCTTTCGCAATGTATAACATGTGAACAAAGACGGGTTTGGACAAAAGCTTCGTAATTTGAAGGAGGATTTTGGGTAAGAGAAGAAGTTTTCCGTTTTAAGTGTGAAATCTTCCGATGACTTGACAGTCGACACCTCGTCCAACAGACCCCATGGCTTGTTCGGATGATAAAGATACGGCTGATAATGATTACTGTATATCCATTCCCGACGAACTTGCACAAAAAGAAGGCCAATTTTAATCATGAGTCTCATTCCTTTATTACGACCCTCAGAATGTCGGAATAATTCATTATGTGTACATATACGAGTACGTAGTCGAGGTGGGCTCGAGTGGTGGATACAGAGAACACGGCTAGCTAAATGAGAATGTTTAACGATTCCCAAGCCTCCAGTTAAGGGGGTCATGTTGCAAATTAGCTTGAGACAGACTCTCGTGTGCGTCCGTATGCCTACGTTTACCCAGTATACAGACTACCTAGTAGTGTACAAAGGTATAGTGTATTCCATTCGGCTCACTCGGGAGAAGACCCTATCGCTTCTTGCCCATGCGCCGATTGGAGGTCACCCACCATCTCCGGCGAGAACTCATTTTCTGGTGGGTTTTGCAACTTATGCTGGCATGCAGTATGATGCTCAGTATTCGGCATTATACCATGGAAATAACTTTGTTTAATTATGTATGCCACACACCAAGAAAGGCGAAAACCATGTCGCTTAATGAAAAATTGTTTCCAAATGAATGGAAACGTGAGCTCGCCCAGTTTATGACTCTAGGGGTAAAGATCACCCGAGAAAAATACGAGACCTAACAACCAGCCAACCAGCCAACTGCTACCTCTGCCTGTCTTTCATGTTTGGAAAGAGTGTTCTCGAATGTCATCCCTTATGATTGGGAACCACGCTTTCAGGATTGGTTTGGTATTTGTGCTTGGAGCAAAAGAAACGTTGCGAGGATTGCCGTTTTGACGAGTTGTCTGTTGGTAGTACAGTATTCATGTGATCCAGAGTAACAAGGAGCTTGTTTGTGTCCAATCAGAATTGAGATCTGTCAACAACTTGGTAACATTGAACATCGAAGAGAACCCACTGGGACTAATTGGAAACCTGTTCAAGCCAAAACTTGGGAATAACAAGCTCTCCGGTTGCATTTGACCGCCTCAAGAGCTCTTTCCATGTGTTGGATGTGTAGTTAAGAAGTCCATGGCCAGAGTCTCTTGTTGCACCACAATGACAAACAAGCCAGGAACAAACCAGAGCGAAGTTGTGAACAACAAGCGAAGGAATTCGGATTTACAGCTCAATAGCGACCCATGCTCCTTGACGACCTATGAGATTTAGGGTCGGTTACAAATCGTCCTGACTCATCAATGGTAGCAACATCAGCATCCACATTTTTTGCAATGATGAATGATCGACGACTTTTGTTACGAGAACAGGAATTTCTCTCTGTAGCGGAATGAAGTCATTTCCAGCACATCAAACACTTGGATCTGGCCTGGCCATGGTAAAATTGAAAATTGCTCCCATTTCCATTCTTGCCAACCAATGAGATAGTTGGTGAAGAGAGAAAATCTTGCCTTTGATTGTCCATCATTCTGACACTAGCTTAGACTTGTTGGACAAGGTTCCGATTCATTCTCATAACACTTGTTGCTTTTGGGGCGAATAAAGTATCACCCTTGGCGGCTCTCGAAAATTGGAGGCAATTTGAATGGTCATGGACATTCCTTTGGCCATTGATCTGTTCAAGATAACACCCTGGACGAGGTATCTGCTAATGAAAGCTTGTGAGGTGCTACAAAATGGCCCTGCGCCCTGTATTTGTTCTCTTGTTCCGACTGGAAACTTCAAGCCCATGTTGTAAATCTGAACCTCAAACATCCCTCATGCTTCAAATTTGAGGTAAACTTTGGGCAGAGTCATTACTGGATGTATTCCAAGTACCATAAAACGTATTCGCTCCGACCAACTAGAGTTCGAGGAATGGGGAGGCCAACCATTTTTGAGTGCTTTCCGCTGGATAATGGATCAGAAACCCCTTTGAAATCCTCTCTCATTTTCTGAAAGAGTGGCTGGATTTGTGTGTGTGTGTGTGGATGTGGATGTACCCTGAGGCACTCGAGGAAAACTGAAGCAAATCAGAAATTGATGATTTAGCCACATCATTGCCCGCTTCATTGGCTTTTTTGACCCCCTTCCTGTGGAAAAAGGGTTAGTTCCAAGAGGTACAGTCATCTCGCACCTTAATGAGGGGGACGAGGTGGCTGGAGTTGGAATAAAGGCAATCATTAGCCACACAATAATGTGATCAATGGCTTCCAATGCCACCCTCAACATGAATACCCCAGGATTCCTTTGGATTTCGAGGTGTTTTTTTTCCTTTCGATCTTGGACCCAGGATTGGGAGTTTTCGCAAAGTTTGGCATTTACTCGAGACCTGAGCCAAGAAGATTCATTTACAATCTATTCATGGATTCATCAGGGGGGCAAGGATGATCATGATGGTGAATCAAGTATGTAATTTTATGACCTCGACACCAGAGTCTTGATCGAGGACAAGCCTGACTCTTGACCCCGCTTTTATGGCTTATTTTGCACATTTCAAAGACCAGCTCATCCGGCATTTAGTATTTATTAGAACAGCGCTTGTATGCTTCGTCTTTGAGTCCAAGTCCCTCTCTCATCCTGAGCCAGCTCATCAACACTTTCATAAAAATTCTCATTCGGAAACTGTCCAGCTCGCAGCACGACACACTCACAATGGAAAATTCTGTACCCTTTCCAAGCTCCATTAACAATGGGCAGAGAGCGACACTGAGAGTAGCGCTTTTCGGCGCAGCCATCGCCTCTTAGGGCTCGAATCAGTTCTCTACGAACGAAACAGAACTCCAAAGAGGGAAGTTCAAGGAAGGCAGAAATAGACAGGTCTGCTTAGTGGATGGCTGAGCGAGACACCAAAATGGTTGCATATTACCATTACTCAACTTCTTTTTCTCCATGGTTGTCCTTGGTTGGATGACATGCAAATTGTGTCCAAATCAAGGTAACAAGAGCCCACCACCGCGTTGAAGTCTCCATCTTCCCGAGAACGGCATGTGACCATAGGGCTTGTGTCGGCCACTGTCATGGGCCAGTCAGCTCCTTGACCTCATTACTTGTGTACACCAATCAATCCCTCGTTTGCTTGTTTGCAAACTTCCGTCCACCGAGATGTCTACTTAAGCATGTCTCAATTGGATCTTTGAACCAGTGGCCAAGTGGCCCCACCAACCAACCACTCACTTTTATGCAGGAAGAATGATGATGGTCAATGGACACTGGAGAACCGGGAGAAAAGAGAGATCTCAATCAGTTAACCTGAGTTCGATGTCTCTCTTTCCTCACTGGATCAACGAGCACAGCAAAGCACTCTCTCTGTCTTACTCCCTCGTTCACTCCTCAAACTCTTCTGGATTGCATGGCACAAGTAAGCCATTGAGTTTTGGAAGAAGATTCATGTGTAAACAAGCACTTAAAAGCTGACATTTTCCCCTCCAACGATTCGAACTGACTCGAACGACACTTGAAACGATGCCTAAAACTGGTTCTTTTACACCTCGAAATTAATAAATCTAACTTTGAAACGACTCAAGTTAGTTCGTGAGAGAGTAAGAGAGACGGCGAGAGAGTGGATTAGCCAGGGTTATCAAACTCAGGGTCTATTAGACCAACAAGAAATATTTGATCAAACGGGCGATAAAAATAATGCCGTGGCTGTGAAAAAAAGCCTGTATACTTGGGTCGGGTCGGGTATTATCTCTAAATGTGATCTAAACATAAACTTGGATGTCGGACGAGGCAAGACCATGGAAACAAAAACGTTTAAAATATTTTAAATGGAGGGAAAAATGTTTTGGGAACCAAAAAGAGGAATCTTTGCCAAGCCGCCAAATCAACGTGTACCCTCATTCAAATAGAGATGATGATTCCACACCGTGATGAGCCATAATCTTCAAGTTTGACGAGTACAGCATTATGTCATTTGACTTGAACAATAGTTTGAACCGCCAATGGTGGAAAGTGTGCTTTGTCCATGGTGACCAAACAAAATTCTACAGACAGCTTTATGGGAAACGAGCAGCGATCAGAACACAAATTCGTGATCCTCAGAGTGGAAAAGACTCTCAGAATTCCTCAGAAGTCAACTCGGCCAATGTCTCGTTTCAACACTTTGACAACAATGGAATAGGGACCCCTGAAATAATGTCCAGGTAAGACCGGTTGTGTTACAATGTTCGATATCTATTCTCCCAAGGAATTTGGCCGTTTGTAGAGTACATACATAAATCAATGTACTGCTGTACTGTGTGTGTGTATTTTTTTTACTAGAAAATAGGCGCACTTGCCTCAAGGTGCAAACCTTCTGTTTGGCCCTAATCGGTTCATAGAACTGGTGACTTAAGACCTGGAAGGACCAAGCCCATGAGAAATTTGAGCATTCTCAAATTATGATTAATTTCCAGCACTGAGTTCATCCTCCCCTCTTCTAGCTCTCCTGCTTTTCATTGCATTTATCTAAGGCCACCAATTTTCGTCATATATCATGAGAAGCATTATTCTTGGAAAATGGAGCATAATGCTCATGGTTTTGTCGACGCTAATTTGGCTTCATCTTCTTGTCCGCTCCTTCATCCAGCTATTCCACCACACCATTTGCACTGTAGTATGTTTTCATTTCTTAATCCTCCATCCATCTCCTTGATCTTGAAATCATCTATTACAAGAAGGCAGTTCTAAGGTTGAAAAATTGCTCGAAACGGGATACGAGTGATGCTTTCTGGGACGAGTACTCGTACATCAAACGTTATCTCCAACAGATCAGCACGGATCGTCGGTCGGAGCCCTGAAATCTGAAGTGGTACGACCAGAAGTGGCACATCTGTTTACACTCGATTCATTTATCATGCAATGTCTGCTTGAATGTTAACCTGTGACGAGACCAGTCAATAACTAATCTATGCCATAAGTCGGCACAAACTCAAGGTCTTTGCCACGAACAACAACAAAAAAGAATAATTGCCTCTCGACTAGCCCCACATTGCACGGATCCAAGAAGATCTTGAACTTGTTCACAGTTCACACTTTCAGAGATCGAGAGCTCATTCTGCTGGCTTTGCCCGTGGAGTGTCGTGTCGTAACAAAACCAATCCTCGCTTGAGGCCACTTTTTGGTCGACGGATGCTTTATTGGGTTTTAGGAGGAGATCCTAGTAGGGGAGGCAGCCATGCAGACTAATTTTGGTTGTAGTCATTAAACAGCAATTTTGGGAGCCCTGAGACTCCACTTATCTCCGAGAGTGTTGCCATTTATGGACGGAGACGCACATTTGTTAACATTGTAAACCCGTTGGCCGAAAGAGGAAGGTACTTGGAATTGAAAGATGCGACCTTTACATGCTCAACGCATTTGATTTACAACACGAATTAATCCCTCCAATGGCAATTTCGTTTTCGTCGTTTCTGACTCATTTACAGCTCATTGCAAGTCCCTTCTTCTTCGTCGTCGTCGTCGACGACTTCTTGGCCTCACGCCCACAAGAAACGGCCCCAAATTGCTCTCATTTTCTTGGAGGGGAAGAGCCACTCATGGAGTAATTTTGGGTGAAAGGAAGCAATAACCAAGTTGAAGAAATAGTCATTTGGTGACTTAATTCACCTCATATATGTCTGCAGAGCGTCCTACCTTCCCTCCACTTCCCACCAGGATGAGTGAGAGACAAGACAAAGAATCGCAAGAATTATGTGCAGGATCAGAGATGGCGTTGATTCACTCCGCTCGCCTCAGGACAAGCCAATCCTGTGGAATGGTACTTGCTCTTCTTTCCCGAAGGTGACTAGCAATTAGTCGTCTAGCAATTCCAATTGAAGGCAACAACAATCGCTATTGTAAATCATGGCCCAAATCTGGGAAAAGTAAGTGCCTTGAAGTATGATGGATGGCCCATGAACATGACAACCAAATAACAACCCGACCAACCTTGAAGCCTTGAAATAGCTCAGGTCGCAAGTGAAAGAACTCAAAGGACCCAATGTGCCGCAAATAATCACGCCTTCACTTGAATGTTAAAAATCCATTGAACAGCCTCTCCTCAGCTTTACTAAATCTGGCCCAGTTTCTTCCCACTGAATTGGAAGATTTTCTCCTCCATGTTATTGTGGCATTGTATTGGGCACAAGTGACATTCTCAGGGTGACACCATCATTTATTCCCGCTTCGAGCATAAATGTCATCCGTGTCCAGGCGGAATCTGCATAAGAATGCTTGACAGTGTGCTTAAAGACATGCCATGTTACTTCATTTTCTTGCCTTCACTTGTGGGAGCATCATCGCATCATCTCTTACAAGCCAGCCAGCCAGACAGCAGCAGCTTATCCTTTCACTTCGAGGCGAATGAATACAAAGAATACCTTTTGGACAAAGTTCATCATCATGAACTTGTTTCAAAGCCCAGCGCTCACAACACTGCCAGAAATGTCAACGCCCTTTTTCAAGCAATTTGTTCCCAGTGGAGTGCCCCTTTGGAGAAATTTCGGACAGTGTGTGTGGGGTTCCTTGGTTGGGCTCTAAGCTCGCAGATAATAGACACATCAGACTTGATTTTAATGCAGCAGGCCAGTCGCTTATGAGAGTGGCTGTGTGACATTTTCAAAGTCTTTTGTGTTTCAACGGTGACACTACTTCTTTGGGATATGGAGGCTGATACAGAATAAACGCGACCATGCCCCACTAATCTAGGCCCGAACAGACATCTGCAAAAGATGGAGTGACTTGTCCACCATCTTTGACATTGGTGCAGCCACTATTGAGGCAGTAGTGGGTTTGCCTCTGAATTCATGTGCCTTTTTTGTGTGGTTGGCTATAATCCGAGCTTGCCAATGGTATATAAAATTCGAGATGATTTTCTAGCTCGATCTCGGCACGACATCACCCATCCGAGTTAGGGTTAAACTCTTTCAAGTGCCTAATAGCTCTGTTAAGCACGCACGATAATTCCAATCTTGAAACACTTTGGCCGTGTTTGTTTGCCAGGGGTTCGTGGTCGGTTGCATCATTGCATTTCCACACTTGCTAATGAGCGTGGTGATTTGGAAGCTCAATGAAGTGTTGCATCTTCACTGTGGAATCACTTTTTGTGCCCCTTTTGAATGCGTGGACTGATTGCATGGCTATATTTGGCTACCCGACGGTTCTAAATTTGTCGAAGAGAAATGGCTCTCGCCGTCCCAGATATGCACCTTCAAAGATGCGAGTACATACTCGTCGTACAAGCAGCTCGAAGTCACAGTCACGCCATGATCAATGGTTGTCCGCCTGAAAAGGCTAGCGATATTAGAATTCATAAAGGGTTCCCAATCCAATGTGCATGGAATTCATCAACATCTCTATCATTTATAATGTTCCATGCCCCTTCATAAGCTGGGCGCGGAGTCAAAACACTTTAGCAGCTGCATGCTTGGGCTCTTTCTCACTTCGACAGCTAATTCTTCTTCCTCGCACTCCTATAGAATATGATTATCTGTTGCTGATTAGGATTCATGGGCTCTCTTTTGTTTTTATTTTTGGCCCGGACTTGGTCTATTGAACCAAGATGGTTGAACTAGTACATGAAAAGCAAACCGGAGAAAGAGCTGAGAATGGACAACTTTTTTTCGTCAAAGTGACTGTCTGCGAAAAGGAAATCAGTTCTGGGCTTTCGCGGTGTTCGCTTGGCCGATCTAGGATATCTTGGCCGACTCCTGCAGACCTAAAAAGAGCTAGAGAGTTAGATAAAAGTGATTGGACAATAGAGGCTTACTGGAATGAAGAGGCCATCAATAATCTCCCACAGACAGATGGGATTGGTTTGACTTATTGACTTGGACCTTTCAAACTTTCGGCGACATCGACCCACTCAAACGATCCGTAAATCAAAGACGATATCCTCGCATTAAATCATGGCCAAATCCGCCTCATCGCCCACCAAACTGAGGATGTGTGGATGTGAGGTCGTTTTTGTGCATTCTTAGAAACACGTCGAAAGAGAAAAGCGCACGGATTTCCTAGCTATCACTCATTGCCGCTTTATTACATCCGATCACGGTCGTCGGTCGCTCGTGAAATCCATCTCCAAAGTTTGTTGCACACTTGAGAATCGCTCAGCAAACTTGGCAAACTGGCGAACCCCTCAACCCAAAACTTGAGTGAGTTCTCCTCGAGTCAGTTCATGAAATGCCTTTGGGGCTAAGACATCCATTTCCAGAGGCTCAGCAATTTGAGCTCTCGACGAGACTCGGGAGGAATAAGACAGCGAGAGGGAAGAGCAGGAGGAGGAGGAGGAGGAGGAGGAGGAGAACGACGTGGAGAAGAGGGGTTCAATTGGCGATGTGTCTACAGGGTGGATGGTGTCGCGCAGGGTGCTGCAGTTTGGTCCAAGTGGGAGGTCACAGCTTGAACCTGGATTGGACTTGAGAGGGTCTCTGATCAGGAGTGGGGACTGCACTCCCAGTCATGTATTTTTGGTATGACAGACGGTTTTGCAGCACCCTGTTTTAAGTGGCTGACTTGTAACACATGGTTTTTGAAAGGTATGAATTTTCGAAGCCCAGTCATGAAACTTTTAGAGGTTTAGGGCATTGGCTCCGGCACCATGAAGCTTCTCATGAAGCTTCTTCTCCTTTTCGTCGTGTTCATCAAATGAGTCCCAAAGCCGCAATACGTACCTGCGTACTTTTGGTTAGGTAAGGAATTCTCAATGAAGTGCGGATTGATTTTCACTTTTGCCAAATTAAAGCCCATTTAACCTGGGGCTCATTCTCGTACCTATTTTCGGGGCCGAATTTTCTTGTCATCTACCTTTGGTGGGATGGATGCATTGTTGTTGCCTTCCAAAGACGTCCCTGTAGACACCATCAATCTTGGTGAAATCGAACATAATAAGCACATTTCCGAACACACAGGCTGCTAGAATCGAGTACGTTGAGCTGAACTGAAGAGGATGAACTCGAAACAAAAAAAACTTTTTTCATGGCATTGTGACCTCCAAAGCATTGAATACAGTTTAAAAAGTTGATCTCTCTCTCTGTCTCTCTCTACTAATGCTTCAAGCAACTGAACATCCTCCTTCTTCCCACTCTCTGTCTCCAAATTAGTCGATCCAGAACTCTCCCTTTGTGCGTAAAATTTAGAATCTTGCTGAGTTGGACGTACCATGGAGGAAATTTTCTTCTTTCGAGCACGTCCATGTTCTTTAAAAGGTTGTTAAGAGAAGCCTGTGGTTGTTAAATCAAACATTGGGTACTGGATTGAGCCTCGCAATGGAGAAACTTCATATCTTTTAACGGACTCTGAGGACGAGGCGATCAGGTTCGACATTACGAGCCTGTCCATTTGAGTCAGACAGCCGTTTGACATTTATGGCTTGCCTCGTGGTCGGCTATAAAACCAGAGCGACACACCGGGCTGGATCCAATTCCTCAGATCAAATAAATTAGATTTAAACGGTTCGATTTGTAATTTAGCTCCAACTACCACCAAACTGGTTGGTTGGTTGATTATTCGTGGTGTCTCTACATGCACGGCTCCTCCTCATGCTTGGTTGTCCAAGATGTTGTACTCGTCGTTGTCGTTAACACCTCAGCCTTTGGAAACGTTGATTAAATCGTGCTTGAAATTGCTCTTTTGTATTTGGAGCAAGTAAGAGATCCGAGTGTGCTTGAAAAACCATCACTGCCTGAGCTGGTTTTGGACGAGACCAAGAGCCAAAGACATGTCTTCTGGCCTCGAAACCACAGTCATTAATTAAAAGGTAAAACATTCAAGTACTCTCCATCACTGCCCGCCTGCGTACTTTGAGTTGCCCGGACCGTATTTTAGGCACGTCATATATCATATCTGGGAATGAAGGCGCAGAAAGAGAAACTAAACCAACAACCAGGGAAGGGCTCTCGCTCTCACACCCTGGTTGTATTCCATGCCTCATTTTACAAATTAAGGGCCAAGTGTGTCAAATTAGATAAACGAGGTGCATGAAAGGACTTCTCGCCACATATGTAAGGTGTAACTCCCAATCTCCAAATCTGCCAAGGATACCGGGAATTGGTCTCGGGTTGATATCAAAACGGCACTGATCCTTGACCTCCCAAGCAAATTTGCATTCAAGACAAAGGGGTAGTAAAGCCACTTTTACTACATACATCCATCCTTTTAGTGGACTCTGGATCAGGTATCGAAGCCCATAACTCAAATTCAAGCCCGCTCCATCCAGCACTGCCTCACAGTTCCTAAATTCTTGAGAGATTATCACTTTTTGCGGCTCAATGCCATGTTTCATTGTGCAGAGAAATTCATGATCTTCCCTGTGCAAAAAAGACACGAACCCTGAGCAAAAACTACGGACCAGACCGAGAAAAGAACTGTCCATGAGAAATTGCCAAAAGCTACCTACTCAGACTTGAGGCCATGAATAACTTAAGAAGCCAGAGATCTGGAACAAAACGACGACGATGTGAAGCGGTTCGTTTTGTGACCATGCTTTCCTCTTTATTTGAACACACATATCCCTTGTCTATTGTGAACTAACCGTTAAAAGATGAACAAAAGCTTTCGGACCGATTTGTCAACACGTTCGAATGGGTTTTGCGTGGACAGGAATCCTGTCAATCCCTTTTTGAGCACATTAATCATGTCTTCCAGGGTCAGAATACTAGGTGAATTTCGCGTTTCAGAACGAATCTGTATGGGCATTTTCCATCATCTGGAGATGTCTGCGCTCATTTTAGGGCAGAAGGAAAAGAGATGGAACAAAGAAATTTATGTTCACATATGGAATATGTTGTCCGTGATTTTTTTTTCTTTTTTTTTNTGGGGGGGGGGGGATGCAACAGATGGTCTACACATTCAGTCAAGGCTCATGGCTTCATGGCTCATCATCATAGTCCCATTACAACGTCGAGGACATTAAGTGCAAAGCGGCTTTAAATTGGGTGACAGAAACAGACTCTCTCTTTCACTTTTTTGAAGTTATGAGTCTCGACAATGTCTTCTTTGTCTTGAGGAGGATTAATTGTGGCTTCATCTGAGCTTTGGAGCTTATTTGGATTAACTTCCCGTACAATTTCAATCACATGGCTGCCAAGTTTTTTCCTCGATATTGGCAGGAACCCGCTTCACCTTGGTTCGTGGAGCTTTGTAGAACACCCGCTTGAATGGTTGTATGTTCATGGAGCGCGGTTCTTTGGATGCTTGCTTGAGAGCAAGCAACCTTCGGCCATTTTTCATCGTTATTTGCTAATCGATGTTCAAAGTGAGCACCATCGTCCCTTACATGATGCTCAAATGCCTTGGAAAGAAGAAGTGACAAATCTGTTCGGCTTAGCTTTGAATTTATGATCGTTCCAAATAACCACAGGATATCCCCCATCCAATCACTGAGACCTATTTCAATCTTATTTAAGGCACGTTGTTCGCCTAATCAGCCGTGTCGACTTTGAGGTCCTTTACCACCAGATGAGAATGAATATTACTCTTTTATTTCTTGCCCTAGTTTTTGTTGACACTTTGACAGGTTTTTAATTTATTTCTTCGTCTCAAATCTTATGGGTAGAGGTTGTTGACAAGTAATTTTCTTTTTGTGTCTGGGATGTGTGGTAGGCCAACGGGCAAGCTCTAAAGGAGGCTGGACCCGCACGCCCCCCCTTGGTGTTGCTTCAACTCATTTCAATCGACACACCCTCAGAAAAATGCTGGGATACCAAGCCAACTCACCGGGAAGCGCTAATGAGCATGAAAATAGGTCTTAGATATTGCATTGGAAACATTCCGATGAGAGTTGAACTAATGATACCCTAACCACCACAACAATAGGAATAAGTCAAAGCTTCAGACAAAAAATGTCCGAAATTCGCCAGATTTTGGTTAAAGCACTGATCCTATGTAAGAAATGTATGCAACGGATCGTGTATCGTTTTGTAGAGGAAGACATAAGAGGTACAAGGCAAATGCATTTCCTGTCGACGATTGATTCAATTTTGTTAATCCCCGCAACTGTACCACGTTCATCAGTTCAAATTACACCCAATCACTGAACGTGTGCCAAAGATGCTAGGTGTGGACAGTTTTGGCTAGACAAATCCCCCGGAAATGAACACAATCTGCCATCTGACCTTCCAGGTTTCCTCGCTAATGGAAAAAAACATGTCCAGCTTATCCTCAAGAGATGTAACTGAAAACCAATTTGCTGCCCCGATCAAGCCGATCGGGAAATAAGTCCAGGGGTGCCCAAAGGTGTTGTTGGAAGCGAGGGTATGGAGGAAAACCCAAAACCTGACCATTGATGTACTTCCACTGAAGAGAGCTTCAGGGCACTTTGTGGCCGAGGCAATCGACAATTTGTATTAGATTTTTTCCTCTCACTGGCTTGGGTCAAGAAGCTCCACTCTCTAATCAAACTCAACTCCCATGACTTGAATTATAGCCCTGACCACACGGAGACTGAAAGTGAGCCCCCTGGTTCATTCGCAATTAGGTCCAAAATCCAATCTAAAAGCACCTTCTTCCCAAACTATTTTATTGTCGTCATCATTTTTTGGTATCGAATATTCACTACTGGTTTATTCTCTCTCGAATTTCGACAACTTACGATACATCAATAAATGCAGCCCTCTCTAGGATTCACTGGAAGCTTGTGGATCTCCTGGAATGGTTCGACAGCCCCCCTCGTTAAGTTGTAATTGAATTTTCAAGGCCCTTGTGGTATAGAACAAACTTCGTTTTGGTCAAACTGTGAGATTGATAGCATTTCATTTCGAGTCTACAATGCTGAGTGCGGACCTTGTATGTTCGAGCACGTACTTGAAGCGTCTAAGTGAATGTGAGGTATGAAAGTTGAGCAGAATCCAGTTGGAAGTCTTCGCTTAGATTTCTCCTCCATGAAGACGTCTCAAATCCTCAGTTCTCTAGGGGCACCTCTCACCTTAGATCTCTACTGATCCTCATAAGGCACGATTCGAGCGTCTAGTCAAGAAAACCTGTTGTGTCCGTCCGTCTCATCGCTCTGTGCTAATTGGAGAATATTTCATCGGGCTGCCAAATAATTAAACTTGACAAGAGAATAATGTTAGAGACTCCTTTTTAAATTGCCGAAGACATGCCCACTCGTTTTGCCATGCCTGTCAACGTATTCGTCTGTCGACTATCCTCATTTTGCATTTGGTACAGCCACATGAACAACTGGCGGCACTGACAAAAAAAATGCTGTCGGAGATGGAAGAGCCGGATCTTTGAGGCAGGAGATTTATTCACCTCTCCAAGCCAGGGGATTTGTATTGATAGTGCGGGATTCCAGCCCAAGAATCTTACACATGCCAGTCATTTTCATTGTTTCACTCAGCTATGCGCACAATTGGGAAGGAGTTGTTAAGCAGGGATGCCATTTTATCCATTCCTGGTTTTGATGCCTCACATTATGTATGGTGTTTTTTCCTTCCTTAAAACATTCCTTAAACATAAAGGGTCCTGGTCACTGAGGAGGAATTCCCATGGCCAGTCCCATGGAATAATAGTTCTTGTCGTTCAACTTCAAGGGAAAAGCTTAGATAGAAAAGGGCAACGGCCTCGTGTGAGGCCAGCCTCTCACTACGTACATTTAGGATGTGCAATGTTTCCATCCGCACATAGGTCACATTATTCACACTCTAATCTTTGGACCGGAGAGAGCTTTTCCCTCATCCTTCACATTGCTTAGGTGTAATCCGGACAACAGGAAAGCTACGTTGGCGTGCGTCTCCTGCCTCTGGCCCCCTCTGTCTTTTCTTATAAAGAACCGTAACGTAAATGACTTGAGACGAAGTCATCCATTCTCGAGCGTTTGTTTCCCGTTCTCCCTTCATCCTTAACTTCAAAGAGAGCAATGCAGTCTCTTCCTCTATCAGATCCTGAAGAAGATTGATCAAGTGCGTTTTTGTTCATCATTCCTCGAGGTGGTCAAAAGGTTTGCTAACACTCTCCCAACATTGTTTTTGTTTTACTTTTCCAGGAAAGTGTGTGGTGGTTCCAGTGTTCAGCGTTTGAATGGCGCTATGGAACCGCTAACAGCATTGCCGCCCAATCTGGTGCATACCCCTCAAGGAGCGGGATCGTCACCCTTGAACAGTTCCATCGACAGTGCCAATCCCAAGTCCTTGGACCACCACCATCACAACAGTTGTTCCACCAATGGAACCGTTGTGACCGGGAATGGTGGAGAGGTGGTGCCCAGACAAGCCGCTCAATCCGATGATGATTCCGGATGTGCGCTAGAAGAGTACACGTGGGTGCCTCCGGGACTAAAACCAGACCAGGTAAGCCGGTTTTTATCACAAGCATTCCCCGAAGATCTTGGCGCGATTCTGGTGAGCTCTCTCAGTCATTGTTGGCGGAACCCAAGCAAAATGTTGATTAGATGTAAATAATGATGACAATGTAATGCACAAGCAAAGGGTGCCCTGAGATGTTGAGCGACAAGTGGGGTCCAAGAATTTGCGGGAAAGTTTTATTGCCAGACGAAGACAGGCAAATTTAATGTTGCGATGGCAATTACGAGACGTTTTGGCAAGGGATGCCAAACCCCGGCCTCCATTAAAGTCTCATTTCACTTTCTTGCAATCAGCCGCAAAAAGGGGGTTGGATAAAAATTGATGGATAAGCCACCTGGCGATTATGTGTTAATATAGGTCCACCCAATCTGGTCTGAGGGTGCCAAAAAAACATTTCTTACCCAAGGTAACTCAAAACCATGGTCTTTTAGCAGACATAGTATAGAACCTTTGTGCAAATATCTCCGGTGCGTAAACATTGCAGGCGGTGAAACAACTTTCGGAAGCACAGAATGGCCGTTGTTCTTACCAGGAGACCGAAAATGCACAACCTGACGATTAGTGGGCACAAAACGACCCATTCAGACATGAAATGGAGACTTTTTTTCCAACAAGCCCCCTTTCCTCCTCGTTCCCCTCCTTTCCGAATCTTTTGTGATATTCGGCTACTACAAAATTGACATGGACAGGTCATTGCTCTTCTGCTCTATCTCTAAGCCCTAAATGCAAAGGTTGCCGTTCTTTTGACCATGTGACTCAGGTGGTGCTGCTTATCAATAAAATTGGCCCACATTTTAGTCATCATGGCGTTTTAAAGCTCGTGGTGAAACCCCGAGCGAAGCTTTGCACTACTTCCTCGTCCCCTAGAGCATCATTACTCATCCAAACAAGGAGCCAATTAAAATTAAAGAGTTTAGTTAATGGACATTTTTAATGATGAAATGATGTGCAGGCTCGAAAGTGAGACAAGCAGCATCAACTTTCAATAACGAGATCGTACCACGCTTTAACGATTCGAGTTCATCCCAACTTGTCATTGGATCTGCAGTTTTGATACACTTTAGATTTGTTGCCGTCACATCTTGCTGGGACTTGAAACCTGGTTTTTTGACCGTAAAGCGACACCAAGTCACATGGTTAGCCTTAATTAAGCTATCGATGATGATGATGATAGCAGTGAAATACCGGAAATCTGCAGAGGGTTTGAGATCGATGATTAGAGTGCTCTATCTTTCGGGGTTCCATTGGACAGGCCCATGTCTTTGGAATGAGAGGAAGCCCTCACCCATTTGTTCTCCAAGAGCTCTGGCAGAGCTCTGGCAGAGCCCTTCTCCAGTCCAGCCAGCCAGTACAGATCACCCTGATTACAAAAAACACCCAAATCCAATCAAAAATTGATTGATTGAAGTTTGAGCTCTGCCCTCTTCACTCCATCCAGCTTCGTTCTCGTGATCTCAGACAGCCAAAGTGGAGTAGAAAGAGCCTCCTCCATCTCTCCATGTCATCATCATCTCATGTAATTCCGAACATCCAACACACACTCACATATTTCCAATAGGGGATTGGAGAGATAGGTGAAGAATCCTCCTCTTCACCTTGCCAGCATCTAATTTTTGGTAGGCTTTGGTGCTCGGTCGGGGGTAATAAATGGAGCCCGGGCTGAAATATAGACAGAGACTAAAATTTATCGGACTGAGCCAAGTTTCCTCACTTTTCCCGACTGCCAGGCAGATCCAACTGTGGTTTTGGTGGTTTAATTAAATTGCGCATTGTGCCTACTGTCGAATGTGCTGTACGTTCGAGTCTGGCCAGAACATGACTCTCTCCTCAGGGCAGTGAGAAAACCAGAATCGGGTGGGAGGATGGTGACGAGCTCTGAACAGATCTGGGAGCCCTGGAAGTAATAACTATATTCAGTTTCCCCTCCCAAACCATGTTTGCGGGTTTTTTAATTACCCCGCTGAACTGGTCCTCGAATCCCACACGAAATCGTTAATTTCTCCCGAAAGTGATCTCGAGTTCCCAGACCACTTAAGCGGGGCTCGAAATGACAACCCAAGCCTCAGAAAACAACACTGGGCACGTTCCAACTTCCAATGGGTACAATTTCCTGATCCTAAAAAGCCACCAGATTTTACTGCAACCTCATACACCGTAAAAGCTAGCGAATTGGATGATGAATGCACGTAATAGCTAGCTAGTCAAGAGCAGCCACCCTACTTGAATGGTCTAATTTCTCAGTTGGGCTGAGGCTCTGACATTGAACACTCGGTACAGGGTTCGACGCCCGCGATTTCTCGTTGCTTTGGCACCTTGGGCGGCGGGTGTACGTGGTTCCAAGGCTGTAATGAGTGATGTATGTACGAGAGTTGGGCTGAGGTGGTGTCAATCTACGTGGCAATTGCTTTTATTAAGGCTGGAATGAGCACTTCCTTATGGACGAGATGGTACACTCCTTTTACTCAGTAGGAGGGTAATGGACGCCATTTTGTGGGTGATTCATCTGAATGCCAGAAGCCCGGGACCGACATTGTCTTTACTAGGCGAGAAGAGGGATTCTCTTCTGCGGCCACCTTCTTTCGTGCAGTTTTGACTTGTTTGTCTTGGGGCAACCTTGGACTTTCCGAGTTCCTTTGAAGGTGTGAGGCTGCTTATTTTTGCTTTGATCTAAGACAGGGTGTGGGACGCAATTTGTCAATAAACTTGATCAAGTGAGGGTCAAAATCGGGACAAAAACTGGTCATTCCAGAGCTCGGGTCCAAACATTATTGATCACAAACCTGTTCGAGGTGATTATCTTAATGCTTGAAATCGATGAGGATTCTGGCATGCAGCGACGACAGAAACAGGAGTCCTCATTAAGTCAGATGGCATCGACTCGAATGACATGTTCATTTATTCTCAAGGTTCCAATGAGGGCTCACACAAGCCAGCTAGCCAGCAAGCCATCAAAGAGGGTCTTCTACTCTGTCTATTTGATGGGACTTTGAACACTTCGACTGAAGGATGTCCGCTTAGCCAAACAATTTCCTATCAGTCCCGTAGACACAGTAGCCTCTGCCATTTATCTTGTTCGACACATCAGCAGCAATCATCAAATAAATCACACATTACCAGTCGACAAGTCTTCTCACCCGTGTGCCCAGCCCGACCCCCCAGAGGCTCCTACGCCCCCTCCTGTCTCCTGGGACAAAAAATTCGCGAGAATTCATTTACTCCCCGCCAATGCCGGTAATGACGTCCCAAATCGATTTCTTGTTCTGTCAAAATTCCTCCATCACCATGATCATTTTGTTCATATTTGAGCACAACCCCATGGACAGATGTGTCACACCCAGGTTGATATATTCTTCGGGTGGAATCCATTATGTGCTGGAGGATCATCTGGGGCTCGGATGAGACGAGAAGAACCAAGAGAAACCCACCTTAAAAGGGCTTTAGATCATTGCCATGTTGTTGGGATTATTAGCGATATATCAGGTCGCGTTTCTTTGCTTTCCAAGCACTAAGGCGTCGCCACGCTCATTGTGTGCGGATTGACAGTGCTATTTCTCAGTTTCCGCCACACCCTGAACCAATGCATCCATCTATCTTCGCAAAGAGTGATCTCACTACAAGTATTGTGCTTAGCAAAACTTCTCGATGACTGACTCAAAGTCGAAAGAGGCCATGGCTGTAATTTGGAAGTGAGTACAGCCTACGTTCGAACACACATTTAGTGTCCACCGTGATTTCCCCCATTTTTCAAGCCACTCATTGGGCTTGCGTCCCACTCTATTTTTCTACCCTGGGCTCTTCTCTCTCTTTGGCTAGTGCTCTTTGGCCTCATTCAATGCATGCACAGGGTGTGTTCTCCATCCCCTTATCAACGCGGCACCCTGTCTTGGATGATATTTACCGTGTTTCAGAGACAGGAGGTGAATGGATGCATCACCAGGCTGGTTGGATCAATTTTTCTCTCAAAAACGGCAGGGAAATAGTGGATTGAGGGCGTTTCAATCCAGGCCAGAGGACCGACCGACTGAGCAGCCATTCAGCCAGTCACTCAGTCAGTCACCCAGTTAGTCAGCAAGCAACCCTATCTCGTCAGGTGCTTGGGTGGAAGTGACTGATTTCTTTTGTGCTGGGTCATTCCCTACAATGGCTGGATGGAAAGAAGGAGGAGAAAAAGAGAGAGATAGGGAAAGATGAAAACACTCCCTTGAATGACGTCGTCAATTTGAAGACACCACTCATGCTCTTTAGCTCTTCCTGGGGCATCGGGGCACTGTCCAAGCATAATCATGCAAGCAGTCACCCTGGCCAGGCCTTGAGTTTAGCTAGATCACAAATGTTATGTCGCCACCCTGAATTCTGAACTCCAATCCGGGCTTTAATCAACAAGCTGATATGATTTGGATAGGGTTCAGAAAAGGGGATGACAAGGTATCTCACAATAGTGCACGAAACGAAAACGATTACATCCCGTGAAGATCTAGACGCGAAGGCAAGAGGAGGAGGAGGAGACGAAGGGGTTGCGTTCAAGCGAAATTGCATCACCATCGTCTCCATCCCCGAATTTGCTCTGGGAAATGAGTGCAATTCAAACGCCAGCAATCATCATGCACTTTGATCTTCTGCCCGAGTCAACTGGAGTTTGCCCTCGAGGACCTGAGCAAAGAGCGTTAATACGATTTCACGAATTACGAAGAAAATAAAAGGCCCTGTAGAGAGAGAGAGAGACGGGAAAACGAGTGCGCTGATGGGCCCTGTAATTCCAGAGAATGAGCTTGGGGATTTCCGTCCAACTCTTCTTTTGTGCTCGATTCAAGCCACCTCTATCAAGGGTCCTCGAGGCTAAATGAGAGAAGAATTGTCTTCTCTTTATGAATTCAGTTGCTATGACATGAGGAAACAATTCATCGCCAGGTTCCCAGAGCTCCCAAAAACTACCTCCAAGATGTCCACTGATGGTATTAACATTGTCGTTTTGACCGATTTTCGGGCGGTGATTTAACATCTCCGAGTTAAAAGGAGAAGAAAATGTGGACCTGGAAGATGGAGTACGGAAATTTCGGTTAAAAAAGGCGAAGTAATGAATCAAGACTAATCTGGATCCGAATACAGGATGGAGGTATGGAGGTACGGAGGAAGAGGTGAGGCCTTTGTTGTAGTTGTTGCTGTTGTTGCTGCCTCGTTTTAATCGAGGGTACGCCTTCCATCCGATATCTTTTCATCCCTAAGCTCGATGGAAGAAAGGACCTTGAATGCTTTTGTGATATCATCTCCTTCAGGATGGGTCCTCGATCTTGTTGTGTTGGCTCGAAATAACCAATCTGAGCATGAATCAAAATTACATTAAACGCGGACGTGAAAGAAACAGCAATTTCCTACTTTTGAGCCTTGTCAAAAACCAATCAAGCCTCAAAATTCGTGCCCCAACCATTGTAATCGACCTTTGAAACCACCCAATCCAGACTGAGGAAGAGCACCCGATTAGTCGTCCTCGTGGTCGTGGGTCTTCTTGTTCTTCTTGTTATTGTCGATCGTCTATTTTGTGAGGGGCGCGGACTGGAAATTGAAGGGCATAGAATTACCAATTGCCACAAATTTGAGCACGATGGGTGTTGTTGACCCAAGGACACTTGACGCAGTTCATGACTGGCATACTTACTTACCATTGTGATCCGAGTTTTGCCTAGTGTGTTATCTTGGTGCTGCTCCACCATTAAGAAAAGTGGCTAGAATGCCACATATTTTAGATTCATAACTGACCTTATTTGGACGTTTATCATCACTTCCAACGCCAAGCGAAGCTCTCAAGGCTGACTGACGTTAACGTGAAGGCCGTGGGTTTTTATCGTCGAACAAGTGTAGAGTCGTCTCCTTGTCTTTCACGAGGCCTTAAATGTTATCACCGGAAAATAGGGGCTCAGTTCAAATAGATGGTAGATTTTGGGCAGACCAGTGCTCCTGTCAAGCTAGAGGCCCATGTAATTTCCTGTTTGATGTGAAGTTTGGTGGAGGACATGATAGCCTAAATGGGCCTTCCTGATCTAAGCTATCTAACATTAGCATCTGTTTGTGAAATATGTCGGCTTGGATTATCCACTTCACCTCATTTTTCAAGGCCTGTAGCTGTATCAGGTAGGCCCTCAATGGACGATCCCTTCCATCCCGTCCATACGGCAGCTCTATAGCTTGAATCTATTCTCCATGATTGAATGACGGAAGAGGGGAAAATCAAATTGAGATGGACTACCATCAGTCCATCAACACTCTCACTCACTACTCCATCCCACCAAGCACCTGACTACCACGAACCCAGAGGAGAGGAAAAAACAGATCTTAAAAGCCAATTGACTTATCACAACCTAGTTTTCTCTTCATTCCCGGAGCAGTTCGTTTTCACTGCCATTCTTCTGTTGCCAGAGAGCAGCAACAGATTTAGAGCTTGGAATATCGGGATCTTTGAACGCACAAAGGCACTCTGACCAGAGAGCCATCTCTTTCCAGGCCATTTGCCAACTATTTTACCATTTTGGGGCTTCTAGAGACAAGCTTAAGTTCACGTTGTGTTTGCCATTTATGGGGCTACCATATAACATGGAAAAAAGTCCACCATCTCTCAATCTCCGCCCAAAGGTGTTTCTTCGGCGAGCGTTTTTGGAAGCGAACTCAAGAATCAGAGAGCAAGGGTTCCCAGATTCCAATGTAAAGAAAGAACCGGTATCTTACCTGAAACTAATACTCCATTCTTTGAGGGCGGCAATACAGATTTCAATCCCAACCTTTGATATGAGTGGTGGGTTGGACTGGTTTACAATTCAACCACTGATATTTGCCGCAGAGGGCTTGTTTTCTATTGGAACTCTTGCAACGCTGATGATGATGATGATGATGGTCTCGTGTGGTTGCTAGAATTGACTAGATTGCTGGCTAGCAAGCAAGCTACGTGGCGTGCTCGGTCGTTCTTAACTAATTCAGAGAGCATGCCTTATTAATTTCAAGACGTTCCTTTCACCGCTTGTGTCCATTCTTTAGTGGAGAATTCCCCGAGTGAAAGATGTGCATTAAGTGGCCGACTTTGTCTTGACGAAGGGGCCAATCCAGCTTGGTTTGACCCCGAGAAACCCCATGATTTGACATTGCCCAGTAGTGATAGTACTTGAGATGATGGTGGTGCTCATTGTGAGCTTCAGAGGATTTGAAAAGGCAAAGAGTCTTCGTTTTTCATCGTTCATTAAAGCGATCCATTGGTGCAATGATAAATGGCCGTTAAAAACCTGATTTTGGTCTGAGATGAGCCCTTATAGGAGCTGCGAGTGGTCCTTGTCCATCACTCGGCATGAGATCATAGAAATGCTAGATGGTTATGGAAATGATGAGAAATTAACCATAAATCATCTTCTTCACTGACCTTCCTGGCTTGTTGGAGGGGTAGGAGGGACCGATTAGAACCGACAATAATCTTGGATTGGCTGAAAACAATCGAGCAATAGCTTGCTCCATACTTATCCATCTGAGATGAGGACCGATATCTATGGTTTATAGTCAAGACGACGTTGGACGTTGGACGTTGGATCCTCTCCTCTAAACATCTCTTAAGAACGAAGATAAATCTAGCCATCATCTTCACCCTTAGTTAGCGCTTGAAAAGGCTGCTTGACCCGCAGTCCGCCGGATGATCGTTAAAATTAATTCCAATCTGGAGCTCACTCTATGTATGTAAGGACGTGTACCACGTACCATGTCGTCTCAGAGTAGAAATATGGCAATTACTCTAATGAATGTGAACACTTCAAAGGTGGTCATATCATGAGACTTGCCAGATTTTATCGCTCTACAACCGACATGAACCCTTTTCAAATGTCCGAGACAAACTACAGAGAAAGAGAAAGATCTTTGAATTTGTCTCGAGGCTAAATCTGAAGTCACAACGAGGTCAAGCCAAGAGATGATGATTCTTCACTTAGGATGGTGCTTGTTTCGAAAGGGAACGAATCAAAATATTGAGCCCTATAGTGCTGGATGCACAGATAGGAGGGTGGAAGACTCGTCTAGACCTTGGTGTGATTTTTTTCTCCATATATTTCCATCCAATGGCTTTAGAGATGCATCATTGGGTGTCTGGATTTTCTAGGGGAGAAACAAAGGCCATCAATAGATCCATTACATATTCCGGGCAACACAAAGATAAATTCCAGTTTTTTCTCTCCGTCAATTTGATAACTGTAGCATTCTTAAAGGGGCTTAAGATGGGGAGAAAAATCTCTCCCTGAAGGCATCCTTCGCGTAAAAAAAAGATCAACTCTTCAAGACGAACAACTGCGAGTGTAATAAAGGTGGAAACAAATATGAGAAATTATCGTTCGCTGGTGCTTCAGTGTTTTAACGGTCACTAAAGCTTGGCTGGATAAATAATGGCTCGTTCTGAATGGAAAACTTATCTCTAGCTCGATCGCGAGGATCGCGAGGAATCTCGTTGGTTGGCGATAGACCGACCAACAGCAGTTGGACCCTCAGGTTTACTCTCATGCCAGTTATAATTGTCGAAATGTTTGGGACCCTGTGAACATTAACACTTCACCAAGATCGTTATTTCAAAGTCTCTCCAGACCGATCTCGATGTGAACTTTTTTGTCAGTTGTGTGGTCTTTCTAGTAGGTACGATGATATGCCAGTTCACTAAAATCTGGCCACTGCCCTGGATCTGATTCAGGACTGCCAATGATAACCGAGCTCTAATTGACTGGCAACTGGCTGGCTATCTCGCTCCCTCGATTCACATTTAGAGCTTGGAGATGTTCCACAATGCACTCAAAATTGCTTCGAAATGGGGAATGAAATCATTGGATTATAATAACAGATCCGTTGCCCGAGCTCTACTTCAAACCCAGGCAGAAACCATCAGTCTGTTGGTGGTTGTAGAAGTAGTATTAGTACAATTACTAGCAGTGGTTGTTGCATGCACCTGGAGTGAAGAAAAAAAAAGAATCGTACCTCAATTATGAGCAACAATCATAATAGCACAATCAAGCCAGTCATGACTTGTTCTCATAACCTCTGTGTTGCCATAGATGAGCAACCGCATTTCCTGAAGACGAAGAAGATAGTTGAACCGTTAGTATCGAACGCTTGTCGAAGAAATACAAGTGGTTGGTGAGATAATGATGCAATTGAGTAATGAACTTAATGGTATGCCCAGCATTGGTGTGGAATCCAGTTCTATTGGTAGAAAGTGATCGGTTTTGTCTCACGTGTTAGTTCGTGTGAGAACAATATGGTCCTCCGAAAACCATATGGTTGAACCAAAGCGCTGCTGTGCCATGTGAGGTTGATATCATATTTCATAAGAGGCTGGTCTGAGGTGGTGTTTTATGGCCTCCAATCCCCATGTTGTTCGGAGATCCAACTCAAATATCGACAACTAGAGTTGCTTCCTAATGATTGAATCGTGATAGACCAAAGCAAAGTCAAGGATTCACCATTGGGCTTCGGCGTTCGTTCAACGATTCCAACCTTGAGTAAATCTTGTCACATGTGAAAGTGACGTCTCGAGTTTCTACAAATGGGACATAAAGATATCTTAAGATATGATTGCACAGAGATTTCATATTTCTGAATTCACACGGCAAAATGGCCGAGATTTCCCTCTGCATCGTGGATTGAAGGGGGAATTAGCGGAATTTTCATTTGATCTCATGGATAAAAGAAAGAGAAACGAGAGGTTTCGGCTCTTCAACCATGGGATCCAGGGATCCTCGACGGCCGTAATGATTGATTTCAGTTTGATTGTGACTATTCAACAAGCCAATCTCGGGGAGAAATCTCATCAAGTGGATTAGAGTTTTTGCACATGCATTCGAGGATCATTTGTCTTCCTGGTTGGTTCACGTACTAGTCCTCCAGGTCATCAAGTTGGCCACAGTGTGCGAATCGGAAGAGTGAGAACTTCAGGGATCGATCAAACCCCACGACCTCTGCCTGAGAAATAGAGAATCAGGCCGTAAAAAGCAGTTATTAAATAGGTAGGAACACGTTGGCAAAGAACCAAATCCATCGAGAGATTTAAGCGGGAGATTCGAATTGAAGACTATCAAAATCGCCTGAGGAGGAAGAAAGAGCTGTGGTAGTAATGTCAATATGGCTCTATTGGTTGTGGGAACCAAGGAAACCAATAAAGGGAGAAAAAGCTGCAATTAGTGTTGGGATTTGGCAATCATGAGTCTGATTAATTGAGTCCATCTGGTTTACCGATACATCGATTTTCGATTTCACCTCATTGCCTCACTTTCCAGGTTCACTTGTACTTCTCCAATCTGCCCGAAGATAAGGTCCCGTATGTAAATTCGATCGGAGAGAAGCATCGCATCAAACAGCTGTTGCAACAACTTCCGCCTCATGACAATGAAACGAGGTAAAATCAAATTTCAAAAATAAAATCCACAACTCACCTTCGATTCAACCAGACAGACCTGGGATTTGATTTCAAACGCTTGTTATCCCGTTTAGGTTCTGCAACAACCTCAGTGAGGATGAGAAGAAAGAGCTGCGATTGTTCGCCAACCAACGGAAACGCGAGGCTCTTGGGAGGGGCTCCGTCAAGCAAATGCCAGTCACACTCCAAAATCCCATGAAATGTGATAACGTAAGTTTATTTTTCCTTTATTCTTTCGCGTTGTAGAACATATTTTCGCCCACAACGTTTTGGGACTTTGTGAGCTACGAGCTACTTTTAGTCGGCTTCTGGTTGTCATCTTGCATATATTTGAGAGTGTCAATGAGAACATTTTCAGTGGGCCTTTATCATCATCAATCAAAGCGCTCAATGGCTTCCATGCCTGCATCCTCTTTGTGGGTAGCTTCATTGAGCTCTCTTGATACGATTCGGATTAGACTACAGCCACGATGTTGAACACGTTGAGCTCTTCTTCCCCGTCCCTTTTGAAGTTTGATTGACCTCTCAATCTCAATCGTTAGAAATCTTCCATCTCAACCCTCCGAAATGGACCAAAATATACCTATGAATAAATAATCATCGTTGTACTTTGTCGTAGTGCCCATCACACGTGGATGGAGGGGACATTTGTGTGGTGGCCTCTCGAGCCGGTTCAAATCGTTGTTGGCACCCGAATTGCTTCGTGTGCTCGATATGCAACGAACTCCTGGTGGATCTCATCTATTTCTATAAGGATGCGAAGCTTTTCTGTGGGCGGCACCATGCGGAAACCATCAAACCCAGATGCTCTTCATGCGATGAGGTAAGAAAAAGTGCCACTCGGATTGGTCATCATTCATTGGTGCAGAACACGTCCAAGAGTATTTGTAAAAGCTCTTTTGAGGCTCAAATCCTGTCGTTGTGACTGGCTCTGGGAGAGCTCTTGGCGTCCAAGTTTGGAATGAATTTTAAGTCTGACGTCTGTCCAGCCTTGCAGCTAATAAATCATGGGCCATTTGAGCCCCGCAAACGTTCGCTGCTAAGCGCTCCTGTTGCAAAATTGCAATGTCATTACCATTACCACTCGCTCGGGTCTTTGAACAGGATGAATGGATTCAAAAGGGACTTGGGTCGTTGAAACTGCAGCCACCGTTCGTTCCTCTTCAGTTATTCCTCCCGATTGAAGACGTCCATTTCTTTGCAACACATATGCTAAACGACGACAAGGGACCTGATGTTTTGGGGGGAAACGGCTCACCAATTTTGGAGTGGGTTTCTTTTTTGGGAGAGAGGAGAAAAAAATCAAGAGATTAAAGTCTTGAATGAAATAAATCTCTCTCCCAAGTTGCTCCTATCTAGCTGAATCTTTCTCGCTCGCTTGACTCGGGTAGTAAAAATCTACGTTTTAAAGCACTGCTCGGGATGCAACGCTGCAACTTTCGAGGCTCTTATCGGACATGTACTCTGGTGCCAGATACATGGTTCCAAGAAATATGTCCAATGGGTCTAATCCGAAACCGGAGCAAGTCTGCCGATTGTTGAATGTCGGATGTTGGACGTGGGTTGTGAAAAGTACCCGTTTTTTTCTATATCTTTCAGATCATCTTTTCCGACGAATGTACCGAAGCCGAGGGTCGAGCTTGGCACATGAAACACTTTGCCTGTTTTGAATGCGATCTCCAATTGGGTGGACAACGTTATATCATGCGAGATGGACGACCATATTGTCTCAGGTGTTTTGATTGCATGTTTGCCGAGTACTGCGATGCCTGTGGAGAGACCATTGGCGTGGATCAAGGTATGTGAAGATCACCAACCACTACGTACCTTCATGTTGATTAAAAACACATTCCTGACTCATCACGTCGTACCCCGTTCCCCTCGGAAGAACCCCTAGGAAATGATTGAGGGATGGAGGATGTGCATTTAAATTCAGAAACGCGTAACTCACAATCCCTTGCTCACGTACTGAAGGAATTTTGTACCATGTTGGTTTGATCTTGTGTTCCTGTTTAGCCTGGTTTTTTTTCTTATTTTTCTTGTGCGGGAGAATTGAGGATCTGATTACTATCTCTGGAAATTTCACATTTGCCTGAGAGATCATCCCTTGGTAATGGATCTGATTTCTATCTCTCTCTCGCACATCAAGTCAGTAGTCTGGTGTGGCAAGGCCGAGATTGGTTGAGACGTATTAGTGGTAGCTGGAATGGTGGAAGCTTTTTAAGTTTAATAGTGAGCCACTTCTGGCCTCGGGCCGGATCTGGGAAAGTGAAATCTTAAGCGATCAATCCTTCAATGGGCACCTTCATCCCCCAGTTCATCCTTCTTGATGATAAGTAACCTAGCAGGTAGAGCAGACTGACTGACTGAGTGACTGCTTAGATCTGAGGCCGCGTAGATTCACGCATTGTGATGGAGTCCGACGAAGGTGTATGGTGTATGGTACCTCATATATTCATCCAGTCATATCTCTCTTTGTTTTTAGGTCAAATGGCACACGAAGGGCAGCATTGGCACGCCAACGAAAAGTGTTTCTCATGCAAAACGTGTCAAGTGTCGCTTTTGGGCCGACCGTTTCTCCCTCGACGCGGTCTGATCTATTGCTCAGTGAGCTGCTCCAAGGGCGAACCACCCACCGGTAACAACCATCACCAAGTGTATGATAACATCAATGTCGGCATGGTGAGCCATGGTGGCACTCACAATTCAAGCTCGGTCAACATCTCAACGACAACCAGCACAAACACTACCAACAAAGCCGTGAATGAGACGTCGGATCTGTCGTTCTCCGAGCAAAGCAGTTTTACCATGTCGCCCCAAATCCACCGAAAGACAGCGGTGATCAACAAAGGCGACCCGAGCTTGTCTGCCCTCGAGGGTCAAGGCTTTGTGTGGGGTTCGGGCGTGACCAAGGCCTTGCAGCCCCAAGGAAGTGCGTCCTCCAGTGGCTTGGGAGGGGATAGCAGTGATCAGTGTGTGACTCCCACCAAAACGTTGACATCTGAGCCGCCCAACCCTTTGGACAACAACACTCCCATGATTTCGAGCATGATTTTATCACCCACGGAGACCTCGGCAAACGTTGGCCATAAAAAGAAGATCCCTCCTCCTGTCAAGGAGAAACCCAAGTTCAGGCCGATCTTGCAGAACGCCAATGGCCATAGCAGCAGCAGCAGCAACAACAACAGCAACAACAACGGGCAAGTCGCATTTGTACCGAGGTCACCTCAAGTGCAGCGTCGTGAGAGCTGGAATGAGTATGACACCAAGTATGATAAATATGGAAGCCTGGGTCGTAAAGAGTCCATGGGGCGTTACCGTAAACACCAGCAGCAGCTCCAATCCTCGTCGAGCTCCTTCGATTTCAGCGCTCTGACGTCCCCATTGATTCCTCGTAATCCTATGGGAGGCAACGCCCGTGAAGAGACCCCTCGATATGCCAATGCTTCCATGATTCAGGCGGCCAAGTCGCCCTTGATGGGAAGACATGCTTATGGCACGCCCAAGATGGCCCATAGGCCAATGACCAAGCCACAGTTACCTGCTCGAAACCCCTACCACCAGTCTCAGCATCAGGAGAACCTAGCCCCCGTTACCTCTCTGGATCAGATCCTCCAGTCTCCGCCACAAACCCCCAGGCATGTCCGAGAGCGGAGTTTCTACAAGCCCAATCAAAACCACGGAGGATACTTCGTACAGGCTCCCTCTCAGCAGCAGACCCAACAGGTGCCCCCCCATCACCAACACCACCACCATCCGTATCATCCTCAGAATCAGCCAGCCCAGTTTGCCTCCCCGTTCACAACCAAAACCATTGACCGCCGTCAGTTGGAGTTCAACTTGGAAAAGCTCATTGCTGAACAAGGTATTGAGATCATTGGTCAGATCACCAAAGACATGACCCCCTATCAGATCCAGCAACTGCTCCACATCACCAAGAACAAATTGGAACCGACGTCCCATGAGGTGCGGAGTCGGCGCCCTCTCGATCTCAGTAGCTTCGACGACTCCAAACTTGAAAACATCCTCACCGAGCTCTCGGTGAATTCCACACCTCAGCAAGCGCCCCGCCCACCTCTCAATGGCTACCAACATTCCCGCATGCCATCCATGCCCGAGTATGCCAATGGCCACCCAGCCAACAACATGAACCGCCCCGGGGGCGACGATTCCACAGACGATGAAGGAGACGGTAAAAACCATCGTGGCAAACGGCACAGCAAACGACACCATCGCTCATCCAAGAATCTTTCGGTCCACTTTGATCCCGCTCAGATCCGTCCCTCGCCTCCGCAATACGATCCTAATCTCAAGCATCGCCACTTGTCGCCCGCCGTGCCAAGAAAGTCTAAAAATAAACCTGTTGACAGATATGGCTCTCTTCCACGAAGCAACTCATACTCGGGGCGATTCGAGGAGCCCTTTAGGCGATACCATCCCGAAGATGACTACTCAAGTTCTTCCTCGGACAGCGACGATCCTTACGCTTATCAATTACCACCCAGGAAGGCCTACGGCGGCGTAAGAGTCACGTATGTGCCCAACGATAGACGAGCAGTCCTGCAAAATCGGGACCAAAGGCGACGTCATCCCAGCGGGGGAAGTTTAGCTGCTCATCCCAATATCATGCCTCTGCAAAGGCCAAGGCAGTCCTCAGTCCAGCCTTCGGTTCCACCCATGGGTCCACCTACGGTCGGGCATCATCCTTCGGGACATCACCCTGTTCAAGGACGTCAAATGGCGGCTCAATTCCAGCCCCAGTCATTGCCCATCCAACAGAACCTTCAACCGTATCCTCAAGGGGCAGCCGAGATGGTGAATGCGGATCCCAAAGACAAGAACTGCATCATTTCATGAGGATGATGAAGACACATGTGTGTGTGTGTGTGTGTGTCGGTCTGTGCATCCACCTGCACCGTGGGACATTGAAAAAAGTGCCTGTGATATTTGCATACCTGCTCCATTGATGTGGGCAAGTGGTGGACCATGGTTGGAAGTGTGACATTTTATGGCACCAATCACTTAGTATTGTGATTGGACTTTGTTCCTAACTTGTTTCAAGAATATATATTTCCCTAGTCATGCCATCATGAATATCTCGAGGGTTATTTGCGTTGATTTATTCTCACCCATTGATCCATTAATGCTCCGGGATTTTTCATGGAGAATTTGCAAAATGAAGAGTGCCATTATATTGATTGATTCCACATGATCATTGACGAAGAAGCTGCTGCCTCCAAGGCAACTCGTGCCTCCGTTGAGTATTGTAATGTGGTGTGCACAATCCAGAAAATCTGCCGACTTTCTGAAATTCCATTGTTTTCTGTTCTCAACTCGATTTGTGCCTGATTGCTTGGGTTGGTTTGGAGACGTAGAGAGATAGGTAGAAAGATCGATAGAAAGATAGATCGATGGTTGTAAGCACTTCTGTAACAAGACAATAATTCGAGATCAAGGGGTCTCTGTTCGACGGGATGAGAAGTGGTTTTGAGATCTCAAGGTCCGTATGATCGTATATCGAAGAGAACTACTTGCGTGCGTATTTGGACAATTGAATGAGAGCCCTCTTTAAATCACGCTCGAAGAATGTACGAAATGCAAACACAATCACGAAAATTGGCCGCGAATTCTTTCAGCTTGACTCGCCGTTCTCAAATTCAGCGATTGGTATCGGGGCTCAATTTTGTAGTCATGCTCATGAACCGTGTACGACTCTCGAATCGATGCACTGAGGAGAATAAAAAATGTGTAAGCCGATATTCTGTACCAGGGTCATACATACAATGAATCGAAAAGGGGAACAGTACAGAAAGAACGTCGAGGAAAGGTCATATTTATAGTACAAGAATGTGGTACTCATTTTTGTAACGTTAAAGAAAGTAATTAGTTCCAACCAAAGCAAGTCGCTCACAAAAGCCTAATTGGCACAAATTGTAGATAAAATAAAATGAGACAATACCAAAATTGACCCAAAGAGTAAGATGTTGCAACATTGTAAAGCATTCAATTGGTTATGTTTCAAGTGCGCAAAATATGACCTCGTATCGCCATACCTTATTAACATGAAGAAACCCAAAATAATGCACGATATGGATGGACTCATAAACCGATCCTCGCTCTTTTTCTTTTCTTTTTTGACGCAAAGGCATCGCCGTGTCCAGTTCATAAAACCTCTTGATCACATTAAAATGATTTCCTGCAGTGTCCAAACAAGGGTTATACGTTAGCCAAGACGTGATTTTGCAAAGTCCAAAATCATCGAAGGAATCAATCTTGACTATGGTTGGCTCTTCAACGCCATTAGTGATGCTTCCGTATCAGAGTCGCCATCAGTGGTTGGCCCAGGGTGAGCTCGAGGTTTTTTAATACCTGATCGGGCACTGCAATTTGAAGCCAACACATAAGCACCCATTCTATTTCAAGGCCCAGGCCTCATCTCATGCATGCGAAACCCATTCATAAGATCTCAAGTCGGTTCCAACATGCCAATCATGTTGACGTTGGTCGCTGATGAAGTCAAAGTCCGGCACCCACTCCACCAATCTTCATTAAAGAAAGCGAATGTGCACTGAAAACTAGACACAAGCATTGTGCTTATTTTACAGAATTTAATGTTGAAGTTTTTTTGATGACCCTTGTGGCCATCACGATCGTCCTGAAGGGCCTCGCTTCCCCACAAACGATGATTTTCGGCGAATCGCGGTTTTCCCCAAAGTTGAAGACACTACTACTACTACATCTTATTTGATAGAAAACTACGGGGGCCAGGTTTTTATTTATGAAACAAGAAGATCATTCTCGTCAAGTGCTGAAACAATGTCCATGCCAGCTATTATATATCTAGATAAGAAGTGATACATATTCTCGTGGTTGTGGCTTTGTGGTGCCCATACTGTAGCTGGACATTTAACCTTTTGGTGCCTTTAATGGTCTGAGAAGAGAATCATGAAGAGATCTCTTCCATGAAAAACATTCCTTGCGTCTCGAGCATAATTTGCATATTTCAAGCTCACACACAAAAAAGTGATGAAAAAGTGCTTTGTGGCACTCCCAACTCTCAAGCCAACATTTAGCGCAACACACTGATATAAGTCGCCTATTCCTCTGGAACTTAATTCCCTCCAAGGTTGACCCTCTTGACTTTATCCATTCATGTATCTTCAAGCGAGATAGCCGAACCAACGAGGGTCACATCACTTTGGAAGTGTGCAGATGGCATCGCCGACGACGAATCCCATCTAAAATGGTCAATTGAGCACAATTCTTATCCAAAGGCAACCGACCCACAACATCTAGAGATATCAAGGCTCGAAAGTCAAGTTTGAATTCCACAGAAAATGTGGCGATTACAAGAGAGTCATTGCCGCTTTTAAGAGATACATTTTGGACACAGTTCAATTCTGCCATGTCAGGCCACATTGATAAGGGATTAGAGTTATTATTTAGAACGCTCACTGATATATGTATATAAGGCCACAATATTGTAGTTTTGGTTTTAGGAAAATCATCAGGTAGTAATCAGAGGCAGTTATTTACGGCCGTCTGGAGATATGGCCTTCCAATAGAAAGATAAATATTGCATCTAGCTTCAAAATTCACATTCAATTTGATCAAAAGATCTGGCCAAAATGAAATTTAAATCTCGTATAGGGACAATTTTTGAAATCAGGAATACTTCATAAGCGTACATGATATACTGCAAAACAGATTTGAAGTATTTGTGTCAGTGTGTTTTCTTTTAATAAAATCTGGGTATTCCTCAAAAGCCGGTTCGATAAGGCCCAAATCGTTAAGTAAATATATTAATTCTTTAAGTGATATGACTAAGAAAGCCATACAATCAACATTCTTGTAATTTTCCGTCTATATACCTGAAAACAAAAGTATCAAAAGGATTAAAAAGAATGATCTTAGACGATTGAAAGTATGTTTTGTCAGGACAAATGATCACATTTTTGACCGTAATTAAGAGATTAGAAACAACAAGTATATCAAAATAGATTCGAATGCAAAAACACGAATCCTAGAAGACTCTGTTTCATTGCTACAGTATAACTCCAAAAGGCATGAAAATCCAGAATGTGCCGTTATGTAAACAATTGAGCCTTGTTTCAGTGGTCAAATGAGGTAATTTTTGGTATTTTGTGTTGTTAACAACATGCATTTGCCCTCTAAATCTGGCTCTGTGACCATTTCAAGGATGCTTGGAATTATAATCAAATAGTGCACAACGTGATTGTTGAGCCGCAACAATTTGCAGAACTCAAGGCTACATAGCGTATATCATAATTCAAGTGCAGAACAAACATGATCAATTGTTTCAAAACACCTCACGCAACGAGTCCCTTTCTGCAACTGACTTAGTGCACAATTTGCACAACCAACGTACACGAACTTTCATTGCAAGACATTGATACACAAAAAAACATTTCGTACTTGCATGTGGAATTGCACTTACAAGAGAAACCTGCTCCCAACTTGAATCAGAGTGTTCAATTAGGCACGGGAAATTGGGGCTTCTTTCTCGGATTGGCTTCGAAATCAGGAATGCCATAAAATACGCTCACGCCAAAGCCAATTGGCTTTCCTTTTCCCGACCCAAGTGGTATTATCAATGAGATATCCGAATGGGTTCACACTACATCATCGTGTCCATTGAGCCCCGTCCGGAATTGCAGCATGGTGGGGTCGTAACCATTCTCCTTCAACCACATTTGGGGCTTCAAAGAGCTCCCCAGTAGATTAGTAAAGTGCCCGAGAGAATGGTCGAAGGCGAGGTCGTTCTTGACTCACTTGGGTAGCGTATTGTTATCGGCATAATTAGACTTTATGACGATTCGCTTTCTCTTATTTCGACCACATTCAGTTTGGATATGAGTGTGTATGTGTGAAGATCCCGACTTGACTCAACCTGGATATCCCTATATACCCAACCAACCTACTTACTTGTTAACAAAGTTTTACCCATAGACAACTATGCACAAGCATTTCCCCCATCCAAGAGCTCGTTCTCGAGAACAACGCTCCCACCTTCCATTCCGAGATCGGTGATGTTGGTTCATAATCGATCTAACGACAGAAATCAATGGCCCAGTAAAGGTGCATCTTGTGCACTTAAGAAGTCCAAGACAAAGCGTAGTCTGACGAGTTATTGTATCAATGATAATGTTCATGGCCCTCTCTTACCATGCAAATGTTGCACAAATGAGTCTCCAGCTCTCGTTCCAGTTTTAGGCCCTGTTAGGCCTCGGATCCATCCGGCAGAGTTTTGCATACTTTTTTACGACAGGACAGTTGTAAACCATGGCCAATTTGGTGCGGATTATTTATAGGAGTTCATTTGAAAACAGTCCGGCTTGGGTTTTGTTCCTCTGATTAACCAATTTGTTCTCGCAGTGAAGAGGTACTTGTGAGACCATCTATGATGATTTGAATATTGAGTAGGAGGTTCAAACGGCACCACAATTCACACAGGTCTCTCTCCCTCTCAAAGAGAAAATAGCCTCTTCAGATTAGACGATGGGATTAAACCTTGTTTGTCTGAAGATTTCTTTGGTCCATCCAGATCAAGGATTTCGCGGTCTTTCAAATTTTACCTCACAACTTCCGCTGGGCAAGGACAGTACGGAAAAAAGACTGCTCCTCTCATGTACAGGGTGGTCCATAAAATTTGTTCCCCGATTCCAAATGTACCTTTTTCATAATCGAATCAGTTTTTTTTCATATAATGTCGACCAATTTGCATGAATGTTCTTACAGCACTTGCCGTCAAACAGCATATATGTATTTTTTCGAGGGATTCGGGGTAATTGCCTTTCCAAAAAGTGAGAGAAATCGGGACAGCTGCATATTACTCAAAAAAGTTGATTTGACGAGGAATTTTACAGAAGTGACTTGTAAACTTGTTCGTTTGATCTTTACACACCATTGCTTTTAAGGCTTCAAATTTTTTCCAATGGATTGATTTTAGTTTCCTTGTTGTTAGCAATAACAAAATAACTTCAAGCAACTGGTTTGTTCACGTAATCGACAATGATTAATTTGAAAGCCCAAGTTGGGCTTGTTTTGCATATTGATCCTCTTTGCAATTGCCATAATCCTGATGCAGACAAAATTTTGCAAAATATTAATAAACCTAAGCTTTGCTTCACTCTTTTCTTCAAGTTCTGGTCATTTTTGCTTTCAAATTGAGCACCTACAAACTTGCAACAGTCCCCCTGAAATGATCAAGCTCAAAGCAATTAGCTGTCAAATACCAATTCATACTCAAGGAACCTGGGTTCATTTAGACGATTGTAAATCATCCCAAAGGAAAACCCCACTCATGGCAATCTACAGAAGAAATTGATTGTCTGAGCTCGTTGTCCGAACTATCGCCTGCACTTTGAGACGTTTAGGGATTTGACTCAAGTGATGTAAGGACGCACCCTAATTGATACTTAAGTCCACTGTCAATCAAAGAGCAAGTTTTCTGGGCTGGCTGAAAATGCCCATTTGTTAGCTCCTGCACACTCATCCTTATGCTTGTCCAACCCAAGCACGAACTCCTCTCTACTGTACGTACAGAATATGAACAGTCACGGACTTCTAGAAGTATGGACTGCGAACGAGCTTCCCGCCAAATCGGTCTGCTCTTGGTCATAGCAACTCTGAGCCCCCTTTCGAATTAAAGTAATAAAAGTAAGAAACGTAGATCTCTTCAATTAAAGGTAGGTCATTCTTATATCATTTACTTGTAAAGTGGATCATTTCAAAGTTACGTTGTCAAAAGCTTCTGTAGCTGACCAAGAGCAGGCCGAAAATTCGAAATTTATGTAGCGTTTACAACATAGCTTTGAACATGTCTCCTGAGTTCCCTAAGCATAAGTTTGGGCTCAAATTTGGCCGAGTTCATTTATTCAACAAGATCTTGCGGTCTTATCAAGCGCTTATTTGGAATACGATGAGCGGTTTAGGAGAGAGGAATTTCTTGCTTCCATTCGCAATCCATATCTCTAGAAGTCCGTGGCACAGCATACAGTAGTATGTAGTAGTGGTGGTGGTGGTACCTTTGGGGTAACACGAAGGAGTAGATATCGTCGACTCACAGAGCAGTTTGTCCGTTGAAACTGTCAAAAAATGTGAGACGAGAGTGACGATGACGACGACCTTCCTTAAATCCCCTTTGGTCGAGAGCTTTCATGAACACCTTTTTCTGACAGGAAAAATAAATTTTAGCCATGAATGACGTTCAGGACGAGCTTCTGAGCAAATGTGGAGCAAAAACGATTGGTAGACAGGCAGGATATGACCAAAAGTCATTTGCAAGGTGAGGGCTTCTTTGGCTAATTGATCGTGAAAGAATCGCCAATGGCATCAGATTTCCGTGATAGGGTCGGTCTTAGGAAACTGTTCAAAGACATCCTCCAAAACTCATTTTCTCCTTCGATCAATGCGTTTTGACTCGATCTACCAGTTACTCAAGATCTGTTTTGATATTTTGACATTTTGACCTAATATTGAAATAATGTTTGAGCTCATTTTGTCGACACTGGAAAGTGGCATAATAATTATTTTGAGCTGAAGTAGATTCGTACCTCAACCCTAAAAATTGAGGTCAACACACTGTTTTGAATTACAATTTAGGGTTTACTGTCACCTTGTCGATGGAGGTGTTGAATTGCTCTCAAGTCGTTGATAAAGCATCTCAGTTTACCCTCGTGTCCTAAGCGATTAAGTTCCTGATGATGAAAGGCGACTTGATGAGCCATTGACATTTCATCTCAGCTAGTGCGAAAACTGCATAGGAATCTTATCAGATCTCTTAGATTAAGGTTTCTTTCTTTAACATTGAAGTGGACGAGTCTCCATGTCCATTCTCCATCTTGGCATCTTGACACATAATGGCTAGATCTTAAAGTGGCGATGTCACAAGTGAGAATTGCCCGAAAACGATCAAATTTCAACGTAATGAAATGCCGATATTTCAAACGCGAATGGGACTTATAAATTGCCACAGGCGTGATTCTATCCCCATTCAAGTGTTATCGGACAAAGGAGCCGCGATTCAAAAGTTGCTCCAAACTATTTTCTCGTCTCCTTGTTGCTTCTCTCTAGAACTGTCCGGAAGAGAACCTACTCATAACAACCTGGACAGCCAAACCAGGATCCCGATGATTATGATGATGAACAAGAAGAATCGGGGCTTGAATGGATCCACTCTGGCATAAATAATCTCGAGTCTGTTGACATGTGCGATGCCGACATCACAAACGAGACCGAATGGGCCAAAAGAATACGTTTGGCCTGGACAATAATTGGACGCTTCTTCTCGAGAAGTGCCTCTGTGATGTTGGTTTTGGGTCCATGGAGCATGTTTATAAAATATGGGGTTTTCGTGAGAGGAACTCTTAACCATTCGAAAAGCAATCACAGAGCGTCTTGAGATGATCGGACTCTAAATTGGGAGGAAATTGAGAAATGATTTGGTCTAGTCATAAGAGAGTATGCATACAATTTGGAGCCAAATGGGTGGGGGTCCATTCGGAATGTCTGGACCAAGAGCTTTGAGGTTCTTTATGGGTTCTCGTTAAGTCAGTGGGGTCGGTCGGCAGTCGGATTGGACGTTTGTACATGGAAGAGATGTTATGATCAATGAACAAAAAATGCCTCGCGAGATGATGGTTTCACCCTTCTTCGTACTTGAAAACGAACATACGCATGGATGTTGGGATCTCTCTTCCAATACATTGAAATCATGACGAAAGGGATCGGACTTAGTCCGGCATGATCTTGAAATTGTCCAAGAAAACCTTAAAACTGAGGAGAGCAAAATTTTCCCCAACGTTCAATAGTCTTAATCAAAGTGTCAGAGATATGATTTTGTAAAATGTGGGTAATTACTGATGAAAGTTTTCCCCGCAGATCTCTTGTGCAGTTTTAGGGGAATATGCTTTGAACGAGGTATTAAAAGTACATCATGACAGCGGTGGGATTCGAACCCACGCCCTTTCGGACTGGTGCCTAAAACCAGCGCCTTAGACCACTCGGCCACGCTGCCTTACGATTACTTTGCTTATACAGAAATATTCTTATTTATAAATAAAAGTTAAAACTACTGTATTTTCGTCCCGGTATAACTCATATTGTCAAAATGTAAGCTATTGCGATGGCCCTTAAATCTATAGGTCAACCCCGTATCCACTTCACAGAGAGTGTTTTCCAACTGAAAGAGATGTCAACCAAATCTGTCCAACGGGTGCTTTTGTGGTTTCCTACCCAAGAGCAAGAGGGTTTTCATGTCAACAAGAACAATGTTTTTCATGATTGATGAGACAATTTTGCAGAAAGTGACAAAGCTCGTGACAGTGAACTCTTCTTCGTTTGCAGTGCGTTTCCTTCTCAACAACTTAACTGAATTCACCACGACAACAGTTCGTTCTGATGAGATAATCGAGACAAATTTGGACATCCCTTTATCTCCAAGGCCGTATTTGAAAAGTTGCCAGTGATATCTTGGAAACGATTAAAACTCGATTTTGTCTGGAGTGACCAAGGGGTCTCTGTTCAAATTTGACTAGACCTTTCGTTCACAAGTGTTTGATCAGTAGCATACCAATTTCCACAAGTTCTTTGTGCATTGTTGTCCAAAGTGCTTTGGTATCGGACACTTGGCCACTTCTGAGTACCCTCTTGGAATTTCAAATCGGATATTTACTAGATACTTGTGCTACTCTCCATTGCTCGTTGGCTACCTCCACAACAAATGGAGTGCAACAAGCTTCAGTTGGACTATCTTAAAGTGACTGGTCAGAGGGACTTTGATAAAAAAAGATTTCAGAGACTGATCTTCATTTGGAGACGTGTATTAGGTCAAGTCATTCGGCTTCCAAGCTTTACACCAAGCCGACACATCTCCCAACCGCATTCCTCACTAGGCTTTTTGTGATCTGTTCCCTATTCAGTTCTAGGGTAGTTCGTGGCCCCATAATTTGAATTTCTCATTCTGTCGGTCTATGTTTTGCTCTTTGCATTAAAAGAGTCTATTTCACGAGACTTAAAAGCGAGTGAGAAAAATCTTTGGATGAAACGAAAAAGAAGGAGAGGCAAGAATGTGAAGCTGACACATACACAGCTGCTTGTTTTGCCATTATCTTGGACTGAAAATGACTCTTTGAAAGCGTCCTTCCCGTCCTCCCTCTCCACAAATTTATTGATAGGTTGCGTGAATTGACTTGGAAACCCCTGAAGAGGTAAGTTGTACAATATCAATCCTTAGCGGATTTCCTTACAGCTACTGGGAATAGAATTTCCAGCACTTCAATACGAAAAACTTATTGACTATAGATTTTGATGTTTTATCTGACTGACCAACTAACTAGAGTTGGCAGATCTGGCCAACCCTTGAATATAGGGTTGAT
>NC_081441.1:9542138-9543635 GCF_007210705.1 Tigriopus californicus | reverse complement strand
CGTAACATTGTAAAATAGCTGAGAACTTTAGATGTCAAATATGTTATAGTTTATATAAAGCAGATAGTTATCTGTTGCTAGTGCCGGAGTGAGTCCAGACTCAAGTCTTTCACTCGCTTTTGTAGAAGTTGGTCGTACTCGAGTCTTTAACAAAGGACTCGAAACCGGAGTGGTAAAACAAATATTTATTTTTTTAATTTCGCAAGACGAGTCTTTTTGCTTGACCTGGTCCTTTGACGGACTCGAGTTCGGACTCGGCGAGTCCGGCAAAAAGTCAAAGGACTCGCTCAAGCACTAGCTGTTACTGTATGATATGTTCCATGGTTATGTAACATTTTAAAGCATATGAGATTTTTTCGTTTGTGGCAAGTCATGAGAAGTGGCCAATTTCAACATCTTGATTACTCTTTGAATTAAGCGTTAATAAAACGCCATAGAACATGTAATCTACCTGAATCATATTGCACCTTACGAGTAAATGTCTTTTGTAATGTGCCATGCACGTTTTTATCAAATATCAAATAGCCCGCAATTGCTATCATTCAAATATTGCTTTTTTTGCCTTTGTTTCTTTTTCGGGTGTAAATAAAACTAATAGGAGAAAACATTACCTTGGTACCACAGAAATCCTTTAACAGTTGTCCTCAGTAGTGGATGGATCATACCATTCCAAAGATATGAATTGGAATTGTAAGGCTGATCAGGCAGAATGGACGGCTCCACATTGCAAGAATCTAGCGCATCTTGACTAGACCACGCCTCGACTCTGGTCCCTCCCCAAGAGGCTTCAATCAAACCAAAAACCTAAGGAATTGTAATCTTTATTCGTCCAAATCAAATTAATTTCGGTTTACTTTTTCTTCAGATTGTTTTCCTGCCACGCCCATAAGGGCCTCACAACAGTTAAAGTAAAGCACACCCTCACCCGTTTGTTGTCTCCCATGAGATCAGTCAGATAACGAGCAGTCAAAAAGCACACAGCCGAAAATGAAGAGAGTTTAGAGGACTCATCAGGTGTATACCATTCGTCCCAGCCTTGAAATATGTCATTTTCCTCTTGTTCAGAAGTATGATGAGCCAATTGATATATTCGAATATTCGAATATTTGGCCGAATTCAGGATCTCCTCGTCGGCATTTTCAATTTGATTCATTTTTAACTCCATATTTGATTGACCAGAACATACCCACACGTCGCCCAGGATAGTTGTTAAGGTAATGGCGCCCTGTGGATCATCCTGAAAGTGTTCAAAGCACTTTAAAAGCAAGGTCTTTGCATAATTTCATAGGAATAGACGTATTTGTTCATTGGGAGCTACTAAATGAGATAGATGATTGAATGTTTTTGCCAAATCATTGTTCAATTCCATTATCATTTGACCTTGAAAGTGTGTCCTGAAACGGGCATTCTTTCCCAAATAGAGTTAGTATGTGAACATACCCATGTGTTCCCATGTGATATCATGTGTGTCACTAAGGGATCCCTCGACCTTAAAAA
>NC_081441.1:9532806-9541445 GCF_007210705.1 Tigriopus californicus | reverse complement strand
GTCATTTTTGATGGTGGCCTTAATCTTACCCTGAAATACGTTCCCCTTTTTTTTGAGACTACCCACAATTACTGGACTCGAAGTGCTCTTCAGCCTTTTTGTTAGCTTGCAACTCTTTTTGAACAAAGTCTTAGTATATTTTGGAATTGATGTCCGTGTACCACCCTTCATAACACATTCAGAGATTGCTTAACTAGAGCAAACTTCCCTAAAAACTGAAACTAATTTATTAATGGCTGCATCTATGGACGATTGCTGTTTCAGAATTGAAACCAGGTCCAGTTCTTCTAATCTTTCTGCAATTTGGGGCCAATGTTGATCTTTGAACCTGAACTTAGCCAGACCGACCTTTTTGGCTTTTATGTTTTTCATAAAGATATGCCCAGCCATAGGTTTGCATATTAGGTTTTATTTTTATGTCTAAATCGAGGAACCCTGCATTTGTTCGATAGAGTTATCAAAACCCCTGGTGTATCTGATACTCTGCTAATTCTCGATATCACTATACGAATATACTTGCCCAAAGACTGATTGTGAGAGTACATTTGTCTCCAGAAGAGCCTAATGGATCCATAATCACTTCCCAGATATTGGTATCGCCTTGCTTCTCAAAACTGGAAGTATGAGCTGAAACAAAGCGTTCATTTCCATTTTCGTCCTGACAGGAAGCTTCCACGTAAACAGGACAATCGGCATTGGTCGTATATCCCCATATTTTGGGCTAGGATAGAATGTGTATATTAATTATACACATTGCAGTAAAATAATTCAAAATGAAGCCTTACATTTCCATCGGCTTGAATGATCATTTGTTCTTGGTAATATCTGGGTAAACTCAAGATGCCAGTGCACTCCTGGGCCAATGTTGTTCCAGCTCCGAGGACTGCAATAAGTCCTAATAGCTTAAGTATTCCCAAACTCATGTTGATTGATCGATTGCCCAACGCAATCTCACAACAGCAATTGATGGGAGACAGTTTATATTGATGCCATGAAGTTATCAACAGGTTTTCAACACATGTTTACGTTGCATTATGTCAGTGATAAAGATGTGATAGGTATTGCATGATGTTTATTTGTCCACATATGTGAGGTATTGACGATCTTAACAGTAGAATTGCAGGACTCTAAGCTTTTATAATGATCCTATTGTTTTAATCTTTTAGGAAAAGCTATACATTTGCACAAACGTTTTTGTAGGACTCTTTCACCTGATGAGCTATATGGCTTTAAAGCGAATATTGTTCCTTATAATAATATAGTAATCTATTCTTTTGAGATTGTCCTTCGCCTTGATTAGTGAAATCTATTTGTATAATTTTCGTTTGATCCACCATATATACGGAATTAAAGAGGCTTATTTCAATTAGCCGCCTTGAAATGTATCTAAAAAGTTGCTTTTATACCGTAACGATTCTCCCACATAATTTATTTTATCATATTAGTACAAGTACAAACATATGTACCGTTTTTTACGCCATTGTCCAAGAGGCCACAAGCAATTGATAAGGATCGTCAGCATAAATCGGGGCTTCAAGATAAACTTGGACATGTATATGTTCCCAGGCAAAAGCCAGGGCTGCGGCACATTCCCCAGACCAATTCAAGACCATGGTCACTCTTTCTTTTGCTAAACGATTCAAACTACATTCAGCGGCATCACATGAGGCAATTGTATTGTGGCATACATACACGTATAAGCCAGATATTTCCACATTGTTGTACGTGAATGAAATCGTAATCAACGTAGGTACTTAATGGAGCTTCCCATTTTGGGTAGCAATTTTAAAGAATTGACCATTGGTGGGATATTCCATCGTACCTGGAATGTGATATTAGGTGTCCAAGATCAATGACTTTTTAGATATCCAATTGGGCTTAGCTAAGGAAGATTCCATTTTCCTTAAAAAAAGAAAGAGTGTTGTCCTGAGAAACACCATTGAATATTTACTTCATGGAAACTACTAACTGTTCCTTACAGACAAGCAATATAGTTGATCATAGGTAATCTTACATGCCTTACATTGATATAAGTGTTTGTTTCTTTCTAATTTTTGATTTATTTGTTCGTACTTTTGAAATGCGACCTTTGCTGACCAAATCTCAAATTTCAAACCAGATCTCCAAATAAGATTGATATTGTTTTAGACATGAAATAGTTCAAAGTTTGGCAATCAATGATTTTCTCACCATTCATTTCCATTGACTTGTCAATAATCTTACCAAATAAAGCCAAAAAAGCGAGTAATCAACTGCTAAGCTAACGAGAAAAGGTGGAGTGCTTAAAAGTTATACAAGGAATGAAGATCGGGAAAAATGTATTATTGGTAACAGGGCGAAAAATCCGGAACAAAACATACGAAACACTCTTGACTCTTCAAATTACTATAATGACATAAATTTTGATGCTTATTACTAGCATAATTTGATGACGGGAAACTTTAAACCTTAGGACTAATTGAAACAAAAAAACACATAAACTTAGAGAAGTATGGTTTTAATGAGCAAAACCATAAAATGTTAGTCATATAAATTTTAAGGAAGTAACGAGTAACGACTTTTCATTTTTGGGCGATTAATGGTTGTGTAGTGAGTTGTTTTTTCACCAAAGTAATTGTAACTGAAATCCGGTCCTCTTATCAAGTACTTGCTATTATTGAGGAGCAACTAACACCGTGGCAAAAGGTTGGCACCAAATCTCTACATCAACTTCTCTGAGTTAAAAGGAACGTATTCGGCGCACAGGAATTCATTTTCAATGACAGTTGCTCACATGATAATAACTTAATAAGCAATTGTATTTCGCAATAAAAGATTATTATTATTATTTTTATTTACTTTAAATATGCCCCCCCCTCTCTCAACTATCGTTAAACGTGCAATAATGGAGAAGGGTCTCAATGAAACATAGATAAGGGATAAGACAACTAATTAGCCACTCAGGATAAGTGTCATCTGAGCTAGAAATGAGTGATTGCAATTTCAACTGTACATCATTCACCTTGGTAAAGGCAATCCAAAGTATGAACATTCAATATGACTCTCGAGAAACGGAAAGTAGCGCCCTCTAAGAACTGAACTTCGTGCGGCCTCTTGAGTTTTTGACAGCAGTGCTTCCAAGCAAATGGCGAATAAAAGCGCCAAGTAATTGTCAAAGAGCGCCAGCAAAAGCCTCAGCTGAGAGGACTGTGGCTTATTCTGTTGCACTCTCTTTGTGTCCTCTCTTCCACAACATAAAAGAGCATTTGCGCGAGGCTCATTTGGCTAATGCAAAAGCAAGGCTTACTTGGCAGTAGGCTTGTAGGACAAATTCAAGCGATAATTCCTGCAAAGATCAACCAATTAATGCATTCTTGTAACATAAAAATCTATTATTCAAAATTTCAATTGGAAGATATTGGTGTCTTCAATTATTCAATAGAGGGCCCTGTTTCAATGATTTTCATGGACAAAGATAGAGTGTCCTCTCATAAAGCCAGGCTCTAGAGGATGCCCATTAGGCTCTCAAGCTCTGCGAGGGACATTCTTGTTTTTGTTGTGGCTAAATCTTAATGAGTCCATTTATGATGCAAGCGGTACAAACAATTTAGATATTGGAGTAGAAGCTGCATGATGATGTCAGCACAAATATTGGGCAATTACTGGGGCACTTTTCAAAACTAAAAAGGTACTAAAAAAAACAAGATCCAAATCACAATATTAGACGAAACACTTTTCTAAGGTTTCAAAACGTCTATTGTAAAATTAGAAATTATAAGATATGAAAAAATGTGTTGAAGACAGCTTCTTTTTCCTCCATAAAAGTATCTTTCATACATGTTAATGAGTAAAAATGACAGTTCATATTAATGCAATGCTAAATGAACCATTCCTTTCATGATTAAAAGAACTAAAACTGTAATTCAATCCGTTAACAAAGAACTTTATAGCGTCAAAAGTAAGAATGATCTTTCAAAATTTGATGGTGACGTCATTTTCATTTCCTGCTTCAATGTCTCAATACCTGGTCTTGATCTGTGATCAAGATCTGTCATCTGATGATCTGTGTCAGCCCTCTAGTGTCACCCATCCAATGGTTGCGCACTTGGAAGGCTCAAGCTGCCAGGTGAGTGACGTCACTAGATATAGGACGGCAGGGATCAAACTGTGAGGATATTATATTGTTCATTGGATAGGCTGAGAAATGAGGGAATTTGGGCGGGCTGTATGTTTAGCAATATATCTTGAAATAAACATAATGCCACCAATAAAAAAAGCATCCGAAATGTAAGAAAATGTTAAAAGATGCTATGTGATTGTGATTTTGAGCTATAAATTAACAACAAGAAACAAGTTCATATAATCTAAAGTGCCATCTTAAGAAGGGGGTGGATGAGACTAGTTGGAATGGTTGGATATGGAGCTTATGACTTCTGTCAAAATGATATGCCAAATAGTCATAAGTATGAGTGATAAGATTAAAAGAAACTTTAAACAAAGTCATGAATTAAAGAATTGAATACTTTTTGTATACTTATTGTTTACTTATCCATCGTTAAATTTAGTGCCAATATATAATCAAATGGTGGAGAAAGTAATCCACGATATCACCCTCCACCTTTGTAATTTCCAAAATTGTCATGTAGATATGAAAGACTTCTTATTTATCCATCAGAAGGAAAGGCAGAATAGTTTGAGTGTCTGCAACAAGATCAAAGAGTTGGGGGAATATGCAGACACGGCCAATATTACTAAGGACCAATTACACATTGGGATACTAGTTCAGGCCATCTACAGTGAACATGACAAGGCAAAGCTCTTGAAGGAAAACACTCAGACCTTTGAGGCAGCCTGATGGGTCATCCTGTCCTTGGAGATAGCATGTTGAGGAGCAAAACAAATGGGCACGGAGTCTTCCTCAAGAAACAATATAAATGAGATCTAGTTGAAGTAACAAATACTTTATTGAAATCTCTGATAAGACCTATCAGATCAGGAACCGGTTTTGATCTAGGATCCGTAACGATTGGCAATTCAGGTTGGTCTTGAGCTTTTTCTTTGTTCTTGTTCCTCTTCTTCTCAAATGGGTTCTAATGGTGAGTGATCCGGAGCAATTGGGATCGCTTGGAGGAATTTGGCATTAAGCCACAGATCTTGACCAGAGGGGAAGCGGAGATGATACAGAGAAGTGTAATGATTTGGGATTTCATATTATTGCTCCCTCTGGTTATACCATGAATTAAGCGTCATTATGCTTCTTACTGATAAAAAAAATGCATATCTTTAGCAAATGAATTTTAGACTTCAATGGTTCAAGATAATTATGTAATGATGTCCTAAAATGACGAATAAGGTGAGAGCATAAAATTTATGCTTCTTTGTGGACATGAAGCAACGGTAGTTGGTTTTTTTGCTGTTTAATGCCAACGAGGGTCAAAGGCTCTCCAGTGGAGGGAGCTTGGAATCGTATAGGGTGGCCAAAGACATGTTGTGTTGTAAAGATGCCTAATATATTATATATTAAGCATCTTTATTGTGTGGGTGAGAGGTTATCTTTGCTCAGACTGTTGCGAAGTTCTAATAGGCTGTCATGGAAGGAGTCACTCTGAATCTTGCCCTCGTATTTGGCGACCAGTTGTTTAAGGGTGGCTTTACACTACCATGGAAAACCAGGATTGAATTTGGTTTGAGGGTGGAAATAGGACTAGGGTTGGGGCAAGTCCAGACTCAAGTCCGGATTTGTGAAAAAATATCATTCTTTGATTAAAATTTCGCAATATGAGCCTTTTTGTTCGACTTGATATAAAAGAAGTATAAATCTTTGGGACCTTTTACTCGTACAAATACCCCCTATGGTTCTACCATGAAGTGTCACCACCTTTCTTACAAATGACAACATGTTGGCACCAAATATTTTTTTCGTATTTTCTAAATACTTCTGTTACTTCCCATGTAATGCCATCTTTATCAAATGAATGTTGGACTTAAATGGTTTCTAACAAATGCTAAACGAATTCCTAAGATGTCGAACAATTTTGTCTATAAAAATTTAGAAGCACTGGATGTGCTAAAATCATGGTAGTTCTTGCCGCGATTGTGCCACAGCCTGACTAGCTCACACAGCTGAAATCCGATCCGGTATTTTACACGTATCTATAGCGAAAGAATGGATTCCTTTGCTGGACTAGTACTGGGTTGAGTTTTTGGTGTATGAGTCTTTTTGTTTGACTTGAGTATACTGAAAAATTGAAGTCCTCTGCTGGATTTAAGTCTTTTGCCGAACTCGCCCTACTCCAAATTCAATCCTCAAACCGGATTCAAGCTTGGTGTTCCGTCCTAAAGCTGCCCTAAGAATTTTCATCGTTGCTTCGGCATGGCCGTGGCTCTGGGGATTGTGGGGTGATGAAGGGTTCCAGCGAACACACCATTCGCAGAGAAAATCAAGGAAAAGATTGGAGCGATATTGTGGGCCTTTGTCGCTACGAATATCAATTTTTTAGCTTTTTATTTGGTGTGCCTTTGTATTTGTTGGGTGTGCCTATTACCTGTTTGGTGTGCCACTTTAATGTTTATATGTGCTTCAAACCCTGTTCCGTGGAGGGTTGGAGTTCATTCACTTTTTTTCTTTTCGTGAGCCATTTTTTCCCCTTCATGTGTCCATTTTTAAATGCAGTGTGCCAATTTACACTTTTGGTGTGCTGTGAACACTTTTTTCTGAGCTCGCTTTCGTGTGCCACTTTCTACATTTTTTTCATTTTTAGTGTGCTCGCATAATAACATCTCTTTGGGTGTTCCTGTCCGAGTCTTTTGGTGTGGCGATTTCTATTTAACCCAGAAAGAATCTCGCAATACCTATTTATTCAATAGCGAGGATTTTCCTTCCATGTAGTTCAATAAAGTGAGACTTGAAGAAAGTCCATATGGTTAAGACACCTTGAACGCATTCGCCATATCATGCCGTCGAGTTTGAAGAGAAGAGCCAGGGCTTGGCCAAGCTTTTCTTTACACAAGAGGGCATGATGAAATGGCGAACACATTTTAGGTGTTGACCATATGGAACTTTTGAAATCTGAACTTGAATGAATACATGTAACGAGAGACCCAGAAATTGAATACGTTGATCTATTTTATGAGAACCTGTTTTTTCAAGGAATGATTTTCACTCGAGACCACTCAAAGCCAAATCTGACGTGTGGAACTGTTCTTTCGCTTCACGAGGGGCTAGAAACTTACTTTCCACTCTCTTGTGAACACAGAGCTAGAGACCTTTTTAGACACCCACGAGGCTAACAATATATTAAAAAATTCGACCGATCTGATTGGCTGTCAATTTTCAATGAACATGTAAAAATTTCCAAATAAAGCACAACAGGGAGTCAGTCATTTCTAGAAAGCACTCATACATTTGCTTTGTACGAAGTCAAAGTGTTAGATGGTTTATGACAGTTTTATCCACCACAAACTTAACCTCCTCATTCCAAAGGCCTCGAGTGTCATATCCCATTAGAGTTACGTAAGTATAATAAGAATCAATGTAGTTTTCACTATTCTTTTGATGTCTGTCAGGAACATATGTTAACTAAAGCACTGTGTCAATTTTTTAATATGACTACATTCTCTCTTTTACAGTCTAGAAAATAGTGACTTGTTTCCTGAAAGATCCAGGGAAGCCACATGTGTTAATGTTAATCTTAACTCCCTAATGACATTTTATCAATCTAATCTTCTGACAGAATTGTATTCAGAAAGAAATTAGAAACGAACAAATATATCATTAACAATGTAAGCTGCCTCTATCCAGGAATAAATTACATTACTTATCTTGAAGGAAAAGTTAGTAGCATCCTTGAAATAAATATTTAATGGTGTTGTCAGGACAGTGCTTTTTCTTATCCAGTGCATCAATTAAATATGTGTTTGAGAACTTTTTGGTTCTTCTGATTGTTTACTTTTTTGAAGTGGAGCCACTTGCTAAAGCCTGCTCGGCCCTGCATCTTCTCACACATATCCATGAAATAAAGATTCCAACTGTGGTCATCATGAAGGAAATTTTGTTTATCCAGACTGCGACTGTTGCGGGTTGTGCGAATTACAAGAATTCTTGTTTTCTGGAAGGTTGATAAATTTGAGCGAATGGATCAGGGGCAGTAAAGATGTTTTATTTAGCATAAGTGGTAATGGATCTGGACATTGCTCATCGTGTCGGGAGAAATGCAAGAAATATGAAATTTCCTCGGCCCTCTTTGAGTTGCTTGATGGTCAATATAGTTTTTCTTGTTCCATTTGATTGTAGTTTGTTGGAAGGTGATCCCTACAGACACCAACTAGAGATGAAGCTCTGTCCAAAGCAATAAAGTTGTTTCTGAATCATTGCTTTGTATGGGAGATCAACTCAACTGAGAGAAAACATACGTACTGTAAATGTAGAGTCTCATACTTTACGCTTAACGAGATTAACTTCATATCATTAAGAGTCTTGTTTATTAAAACTTATAATATGAAACTATGAGTCACATTGACCGAGTCTTACACTATGTACCAGACAGTCTCGTTGAACGGGACTATACAGACTAAGTTTAAGTAAGAAGTCCCTTTGAATAAAACTTGCTAGGAATAATTGGAAAAGGTGAAGTAAATACCTTTTTAAAAAGCAGATATTA
>NC_081441.1:9522863-9532770 GCF_007210705.1 Tigriopus californicus | reverse complement strand
ATGCTCTGTGTCAATTTTTTAATATGACTACATTCTCTCTTTTACAGTCTAGAAAATAGTGACTTGTTTCCTGAAAGATCCAGGGAAGCCACATGTGTTAATGTTAATCTTAACTCCCTAATGACATTTTATCAATCTAATCTTCTGACAGAATTGTATTCAGAAAGAAATTAGAAACGAACAAATATATCATTAACAATGTAAGCTGCCTCTATCCAGGAATAAATTACATTACTTATCTTGAAGGAAAAGTTAGTAGCATCCTTGAAATAAATATTTAATGGTGTTGTCAGGACAGTGCTTTTTCTTATCCAGTGCATCAATTAAATATGTGTTTGAGAACTTTTTGGTTCTTCTGATTGTTTACTTTTTTGAAGTGGAGCCACTTGCTAAAGCCTGCTCGGCCCTGCATCTTCTCACACATATCCATGAAATAAAGATTCCAACTGTGGTCATCATGAAGGAAATTTTGTTTATCCAGACTGCGACTGTTGCGGGTTGTGCGAATTACAAGAATTCTTGTTTTCTGGAAGGTTGATAAATTTGAGCGAATGGATCAGGGGCAGTAAAGATGTTTTATTTAGCATAAGTGGTAATGGATCTGGACATTGCTCATCGTGTCGGGAGAAATGCAAGAAATATGAAATTTCCTCGGCCCTCTTTGAGTTGCTTGATGGTCAATATAGTTTTTCTTGTTCCATTTGATTGTAGTTTGTTGGAAGGTGATCCCTACAGACACCAACTAGAGATGAAGCTCTGTCCAAAGCAATAAAGTTGTTTCTGAATCATTGCTTTGTATGGGAGATCAACTCAACTGAGAGAAAACATACGTACTGTAAATGTAGAGTCTCATACTTTACGCTTAACGAGATTAACTTCATATCATTAAGAGTCTTGTTTATTAAAACTTATAATATGAAACTATGAGTCACATTGACCGAGTCTTACACTATGTACCAGACAGTCTCGTTGAACGGGACTATACAGACTAAGTTTAAGTAAGAAGTCCCTTTGAATAAAACTTGCCAGGAATAATTGGAAAAGGTGAAGTAAATACCTTTTTAAAAAGCAGATATTAAGGAGATTTGAATACTTGAAATTCAACCATTTCCGTGTAGACAGGCTCCTACAGCCCCGTTTATATGTTACTGACAGACATACCCATACCAATGCCCACATGATTTACTGCTCTCCTCCAACCATCTGGGGAATCTTTTTTGGATGATTTAAGGGATATTGCACAACTATGCAGCCACTCAGAATGGGTGCCATTTTGAGGTTGAAGTATTTTCAATATCTATTGTACACTGTTTACGTATTCAATGACTCCTTTTCTTGGTGAAGCTTATCCAAAGCATCAACATGCATATCAATGGCACAATTGGTACGAACAATACCTGGTCTTTTCCCTCTTGCTCAGGCTGAATAATGATGATGATAATCGTCCGGTTCGATAGTGTTCAATTAAATTCAATTACATCATGGAGAAATCGTTCCAATCAAGATCCGGGCTGAGATTAAGTGTAGCCTGCAAAGACGGCTTATAAACGAGGATCATTCATCTCCTCAACGAGAAGCTCTTCCAAGGGGGATGCAAATGTGTCAAGCTGGTAACAATCTGTAGTACGCACAGGCTGAGACCCTATTAATGAGGCCATCATTTGCTATTGGCCTCCAATGATTTAGTGGATTGCCATCATAAGCACCCAGGTTAATCCGTTTCTAGCTATGTAGCAATCCTGATAGATTTGACTAATAAAATGGATCGACTCGCTCGCTAGAAATCGATCTGTCCACTTTGAATCAGACTGGGTACCTGGTACACACTACATGTGTATCTATACCTATTGTACATATAGTAGATCGTAGATAGGTACAGCATATCAATTGGTGTTCGTAATCGGTTTCAATCACGAGAACTTTCTCCATCATACGTAATACCGGTCATTTCAGCTCTGTGAGGACATGGAAAACTCGAAACAAAGTGGACCTGATTGAAGAAGTTCTACAGATACGCAAAGATTAAACACGATAAGTCACGCGATAGTTCGCGGTTCACGACACGCAATGCATTGAAATTGACCACTATTCAGTGCAAATCCCCGAGAATTATGGCCCCAGCTGTTGTAGACAAGATTGGCGGGGGCCTTTTTCGACCCCGAGGGCACCTCATTGGCATCGCCCAGACCAGATGGACATTGGATACAGACGACGAACACGCGTGGACCCACAATGAAAAATCGGATAGCTCTATAATTTACCTCCTCCAAAGAGTTGGTAGATCTGGCATACTGATAACTTGGCAGAGTTCGAATTGAGCTTCGGGTTTCTAAACATCTCTATTCGTCATTCGAACACCGCTTTGTCATGCTCAAGTTTTTATAAGGGTCTTAATTGTCTAATAATAACCTCGTTCAAATGCATGATTGAACCCAACGACACGGAATGCTCATCGATCAAACGACTCCAAGACTTCTTATGGAATCAGGAAACGGAGGTGGAAACCAAACCTGCATGCTGATTGTTTTTTGGAGACAAATTGCTCAGAGCTGGGCCTGCCCACTTGCAAGTTATAATAACAATGGTTGTTGTAGTGGTGATGATAATACAATGCCGTGACGCTTGGCAAATAGAGGAAATACGTAGCAAGATAAATGATAAATATTTTTGGGTTTGTCTGTTTTCGACACCCGTCATGCAATCCAACCATTATCTCCAACTCAGGTTGCACTTCCGCTACCACTTCCAAAACCAACGTCAGACCATATTGAAATAGTCAACCGCTAAATGCCAAACTCAACATAAAACGCATTATGACATCAAGACAAGTGAGAATGTGCCATGGGGGTTAAGTCGCCGTTTTTAATGAAGGTCATGAACTGCGATTTCCATTTTGTGGGGAAAATGTACTATCCGACATGGAGGGACGTCTATGAAATGTTAATCCGCAGTTTCTTGGCATGAAATAAGATATGATCCAAGTCGATGAAGCGACGATTCATGAGAAATGTGAGAAGTAATCTGTTTGATGTGCTTTGAGTAGGGACATGTTGCTTGCAATTGGAGGTTTTGAATTTCATTATCAACCATATGGAATGCAAGGCTAGTAAAGATTGAGTCTCCAATGAATCAAATCATTAAACCTGATCGTGCCATCATTCGAATTCTTGGAATGCAACGTGTCACCGGTTTGGGGATCAGATCCATGTCATTACTTGATCAATTAGAATAACCTTAATATCATCTTTTGAGTGAGTCTCTTAACAAGTCATTTCATTAATATAGGGAGTGCAATGCAAATGCTTAGAATAGTTAGTAAAAGTCAGCCTCCAAAAATACTCTATGCATTTTTTCTTGAAAAAATGCATAAAGTGGCAAGACTTGAAGGGACTTTACATGCAGACATTCTAAAGATTTTCAGTGATATTATAGGATGGTGGAGTTACATAGACCAACGACTACAAAATTGAGTTATTTTCTCTAACATATAATATATATATTTTATTGAGTTTGGTAGGGAGAAAGGTAATGAGAGAAGTGTAATTGAGCCAGGTTTAAGGGATAAAAATGACTGGTGAACAGTCTACAGGCTAGATTTGGGGTACCAACTATGCTCGATTATGAATCCAAACTAGAATCATATTCCTACTTCAATATGTAGTTCTTTGGGGAGCAAAATTGTGTGAAGTTTCGCTTCAATTTTGCCACAAACTCATCCCATTCATCAGGAATCTCATTAAATTCAACTAAGCCGCGATCTCGTTTTCCGATATGAAGTGAATCTGATGGAGACCCCCTGAGTCGAGATCTCTCACCAAACTAAGCAAGGCTAAGGAAGAAAGAGATGGCTTCCAACCAACCAATTCTGTCATCTTCACGTGCTCAAGAACAGAAGTTGGAAATTCACAATCAGGGTGGGGATCTTCACAAGCGTGTGCCTCATTTTCAGGGTTACCACATAACTTATTGATCTTTGGACAAATCAACCATTGATTTCATTCTTGATTTAACCAAAGGTAACCATTTAGTCAGCTAATATGAGAAGAAGCATCATATTCTAATTGTATACTTTACGAAGCGAGGTTTGATATCCCGTTTGTAGAGGGGGAAATTATTCTAGTATCCGAATTTGGACACCTAAAGTTGGAGGAGAAATCTCACTAGAGTTGGTATTTTGGATTGGTCGTTTTAAGGTTGAATTGTAGAATGAATTTAAAAAGATGCACAGACTCACCATCGCAGTTTTTTTTAATCTCTGGTGGGGAGTCTCCCCAGAAATCTTCACTCCCAAAAAAGAAGTGAATCTATGTTAAAAAACGGGATTCAGTGGATCTTTGAATGGCACCCCTGGATGGATTGTTGGATACATAGTTTGGGTGGATGAGGAAGCCACCAAGTCCATGCAATCCCAAAGTTCAGCCATATTTTTCCATTAGAATGATAATGAGGAGAAACTCGCCCAAGTGGCTCAGTCTCTCCTTGCATTACAATTTCTAAGTCATTTATTTCACGTGGGTGAAGAACAATATCATTGAAATCAGTTTACCTCCTCCCTAAAATCACCCCATGGACTCCTTAAATGCGCATGGATGGTGCGAAAAGGCTCTCGGATGAGCTCCTGCTCGAGTTAACGCCAAAGAAGTCCACCATGATATTGCAAAAGAATCCCTGCGATCGATGAAAATTGAGATCAGGTTTTTTTTGATCCAAGGATTGAATTTTACAACTTTCAACCGACGCATGATCTCAAATCTAAACTTTCTTCTCATGAATACTGATATTCAGTAACTCGAACTGGCCACCTATCTTTGCTACAAATTCCGATGATAGTTCATGTCGTGACTTTGATTGGCAATTTTGCAATACATGCACTGATAACGGCTTCAGTTGCACATGTGGTGAACACTTTTGATCGCACATTAGAAAACACACATTTCCCCATTGATGTCCCTGTATGATTAATAGGGAACTTTCAAACCGTTTGGAGGTCTGCAAAATGTCTTCTTAGTCATATCAATAACCCGATCATCACGTAATTCTAATTATATTTATCTATCTCTTGAATTGTGTAAGCTACAACTGACCCTGACATTAGAGATGATTCAATGCCAGCCAAATGTATGCTTCCATTTCTGTTGAAAATTAAAGGCTATCTAAAAGAGTCATGGTATCCTCAGGGTTTGGCCCCGAAGTTGCACAAAAATTTGGCATGCCATTTTTTTTGTCCGCCTTCAATTTTCCGCTTTGCTCTGGAGAAAAGAGTCTGCTCAATTATGGTGTGCTTGCTTGCCCTCATAGATTTGGCGAAATTAGTGGTGTTGTGCCTAAAAGAGACTCCTCCCAAACGCCAAATTGGTGCCTGGTAATGATCAGGGCTTTTTGCCAATGATATCTTGTCACTTTTTTGCCATCTTGAGTAATTCTAGGTCAGGTGCCGATCTCAAAAGCTTGCACGTCTGAACCCATTCAAGTGACTGACTTATTACATGTCTAGGTTTTATTTTGACTCTCAGCATGGGCAATACGTATATGCCTAGAACGCAGAATGAAGCTAGAAGTATGGAAGGGACAGGCTATGCCTCTGTTTGAGATTCAAAAACTCGAATATTATATGTACGTACATGCAAGTGTGGATCGAGCACCATAGTACGTCGCAAAGTTGCAGTTTGCGGGAAGCTTTTCCAGCCTTCATGTTGTAGTCGTCAAGGCGAAGATTCAGGACACTCGCTTGCACGAGGATAGCCACAAAGATATCTTTCACACTTCCGAAGGCACGGATTTGAATTTTTGTTCAGATTGTACGTCACTCAAGTTGGCATAGTCAAGAATCTAGCCAGCTTTTGGGTTTGTTCAGGCCGCAAGATGTTGTTAATGGTCACTTGGGCAGGGGTAATACAGTGGCATTCAATCTATGGACCTCCTCAGGGTTCATATACTGTACTTGTGATAATGCCCCCAAATTTGGGGAATAAATTGTTCGAGCAACATTCCGAGGTAATCTGTTCAAATCATTCTTCTTTGGGCTTTGAGGAACAAAAGATCTTTGTTCCTCATTGTTCCACGCCCTCCCTCTTCACCTCAATAACAAATCCATAAGCCTCCCTTGACAAGCCACTGGAGGGTGGTGTTTAATTACCTCAAAAAAAGGTTTAGAATCTCATAACAGACAATATTGAATAGTTTGCTCTCAATAGCCATTCGATTACGAAAAATTGTCCTAACTTGACATGCATAAAACAAATCCTCGTTCCGAAGAAATTCGAGTTTTGCTAGTTCATCCCGAATTCTAACCGTGATTCTGATTGCCGAGCCTAGGAAGACTTTGGGCTTTGGATGGAAAGATAGCGGATAGCTTTCTAACTCTAATGAGTTCTAAGGCCAGGAAAATCATTCCAAGGAGGTGGGGGTGACCATACATGTTCACATTTACTTCGACTGAAGAGGTCAAGGAGATGAGATGGAACAGAAGTGTACTTGTACGACCGATCAAGGACTCAATTGTCGTTGATATGTCCACAGTTGAAGCTGTTTTGTTTTGAACTAAAACACTCGTAGCAGCTCACATATCAAAGGGAACTCCCGATCGAATATGACCCTTGGAGTTGAACTGAACTTGAGAGCATTCAGTTTTTTTTTTCGACGAGTTCTTCAATTCTGTCTTGGCCTCTGAATCCTCCAGGACTGACGACGGCAGGAACAGATCAAGAATGTTATTTTCCCGAGCGAATGCAACATCAAGAGCATCATTCGCTGCAGTCTTGATTTCAAGTGCAGAAGCAGCTGTTCCTTGCGTTTGGCGATCATTTTAGTTGAGTGGACCAAACAATGATTGAAACATTCTTTGTATTGTTTGGTGAGTGAAACGAAGGCTAAGCCTTGAGTGATTGTTCTCTGGTGAGTTGGGGAACATCATTGCCAATTAGTGAACTTTGAGCATTGCGTGTTTGTAGTTTCCGGCTAGCATTTGGAACACGCCATGAATCATAAACACATCTACTCTTCCATTCTCTCACTCATTCATTCCGCTCTGTTTCAGCTTATTCTCTCGAGGGTTCCGAGTGATCTTAAGCAAGTGGAACAAGCTCACTCAAGATAGATTGAACAAGAAGGTCAATGAGACAGTCAGAATCGACTTGGCTGTGGATCACTTCCTCGACAGCCAGGAACAACAATCCTGAGTGTGATCTCCTCTTGATCTGGAACAGACTTCCAGACTAAAAGAAGCCGTTATCCTGTTCATATGATCCCACAAACATTGAAAAACTCGATCTGAGGCCATGGCCATGAAAATCAAATCGGATCAATCCAACCCTTCACAGAGTTCTTTAGCATCGTACTCGAAGATTTCTCGCAGCTCTTCCGTGGGACGGACTTTGCCATGGCAAGATGATGATTCGGGCTGCGTCATGGATGAGTATGCCTGGTTCCCACCCGGACTTGTACCTGATCAGGTAAGGCGATCCTCGAACTTGAAGCCGAGGTCATCGACGCCATGCTGCTCATATTTCAAAGTGCTTTTGACATCAGGGCCATTTCAACTTGAGCTCTTCGCCACTTTAGTTTCAAGACAAGGTTGGGTAAGCATGTTGTTCGTTGTTGTCTTCAAGGCAAATGGAAAAGCTTGTCGAAGAGTTCCATGTCGTTTGGTGGTGACTAAAGTGCGCAATTGAGAATCAACTTTGTCCCCTGACAGGGTTACTCAAAGATCAAAGCAATTAAGGTGTCAAAACTTCTAATTGTTGTCAACGAGCTCATCCAATGGAATATTTGAATCATATCATGAGCATGATTGAACATTTCGCAACATATTATAAGCTTTTTTGCCTTATACATATGCAAGGGATTGAAAGAAAGGGATCTTGAAAAAAGAGCGAACATTTGCCTCGCCATAATGCTAAATTGTTTTTGAGTTTATGAATTCTGCTTGCCAAGAGAGAACGCCCAAGTATGGGTTAAGAATTGGGTCTCGCCCTCTTGGTTGTTAGAGATTGCAAATTAGGGTAATTAAGTCATTCATATTTCGTTCCAATGAGATCATAATCAACTCTGACAGGAAACGATTGACACTCGAGTTCAGAGCCTGGCTGACAATGCAGAATACCGAGGTTGAAGAATGCACCCGAATCAATGACAATCACTACTGAGAATCTGCTAAAAGTGAGGACGAAAAAATGTCTGCCTCTTTTTCGTCTGTCGAGCTCGAACTTGGATGAGTGCCTCCCGAAGGTTTCTATTTGAGTTTCAGACTTTGTACAACTAATATTTATGGGCCAATTTCCAGTTTTTTGAGTGAGGTGGTCATATATCAACCCCGTTGATTGGGGTCATTAGGCTGTGTTGCCCGTAAACCATCCGCACACACCACGAAAGTGAAATGCATATATGAAATATTATGCAGTTTGACTGAAAGAGGCACGTTTGGCGTTCTCTTTTGTAGGTCCATCAATACTTCTCGTATTTCCCGGATACCAGGGTGCCTTATGTTAATTCTGAAGGGGAGAAATTTCGGATCAAGCAGCTCTTGAAGCAATTACCACCTCATGATAATGAAGCCAGGTAGGTGAATACTAATTGATCCGCTCATGCAACCAATAGATCTTGGAGATTTCCGTCGAATTCTTCCCATTTAAATTCCTCAGGTATTGTCAGGAGCTCAGCGAAATAGAGCGAAAAGAGGTCAAGATATTCGCCGCTCACAGAAAAAGAGAATTCTTGGGAAGAGGTTCAGTGAGGCCGGTTCCGTACCCGAATCTTGCCGGGTCTAGTAAACCTATTAAGTGTGACCATGTAAGAATTATTCTCCATTTGACAATTTTAAAAGCAGACTTTTATTTCATGTTTTTTTTTATTTCCTTCAGTGTTGTACTAAGTTTGATCCCCACGATTTGTGCATTACGGCTTCACGGGCGGGTCCGGATCGTTTTTGGCATCCGCATTGCTTTGTCTGTTCCACTTGCCAGAGCACATTAGTGGACCTGATCTATTTCATTCACGAGGGAAAGTTGCATTGCGGAAGGCATCATTCAGAGCTTCTCAAGCCCAGGTGTTCCAAATGTGACGAGGTGAGCTAATAATGGTAAATCAACTCGATTTGTCGTACTTAATCCCATTTTTCATCAGATCATTTTTACGGATGAATGCACGGAAGCCGAGGGAAAGACCTGGCATATGAGACACTTTAGTTGCACCAGCTGTGATCGCAGTTTAGGGGGTCAACGTTATATTATGAGGGAGGGTGATCCATATTGCATCAGGTGCTTTGAATCAAGTTTTGCCGAATACTGCGATGCCTGCGGAGATTTCATTGGACTTGACAAGGGTAAATTTGATATCGGTTTAAGGCTTGAGAAGGTTATTGATTCATTGATTGCTTTAGGTCAAATGATATACGGAAATCATCATTGGCACGCCAACGAAGTGTGCTTTTCCTGTTCGAGTTGCGGGAAACCCTTGTTGGGACGGCCTTTCTTACCAAAAGACGGCCTTATCTTCTGTTCTACAAAGTGCTCTCTCATCTTGAAATGTATTCCCGAAATACATTTGAACACGGATGCCTCAGATTTGACATCTGACTTCAGTAGTTTGGAAATGCCTGCCATTTTGGAAAACCGACGATCCCAAAAGTTCGAAAGCTCGACAATAAATTCCGCCATAAGTACATCTGTCGAGTCCCTAAAATTCAAAATGGAACGGCCTTCGACTTCCAAAGGTGCACGGAAGAAGAAACGAAGAGGTTCGTCTCATTTAAGGCTCAATTTAGTGGGAAATAGTGCATCCTCCAAGTCATCGGGCGAGCCCAAATCTCCCATCGGAAGTGACATCCTCGAATCTTTAGTCGAGGATCAAATTGTCGAGACCTTGCCATCAAAAATTGGTTCCAAACCTCAAGAATCGACCTTTGATCGAT
>NC_081441.1:9522746-9522827 GCF_007210705.1 Tigriopus californicus | reverse complement strand
AATCTTTAGTCGAGGATCAAATTGTCGAGACCTTGCCATCAAAAATTGGTTCCAAACCTCAAGAATGGACCTTTGATCGAT
>NC_081441.1:9520495-9522721 GCF_007210705.1 Tigriopus californicus | reverse complement strand
TCCCAAAAATGGGCTTGAAATCCTCTGGGAATTATACCTTTATTGAGCCTGTGACCATTTTGGACCAGGCCACCAAGCCGAATATTCGGGAGGAGCTGCGGTTTCTTGACAGTTACAAGACCATGCACCGTAGACACTTGGAGGATAACCTTAAAAACCTTCTGGAAGGACAACACGATCCGGAAATACTCACACATGTGACACGAGAGATGAATATCGATCAGATCAACCATCTTCTCGAGCTCACAGAAGACAAACTTGAACACCCATCTTGGTTTCCTACTCCTGACATTGGCTTTAAACCTCTGACCAAAAGCCGTTCAAAGACACCAGATCGCAACCGATTAAGATCCAAGAGCGTTTTCTCAAATTCCGCCGCCAAAACGAACTATGTTCATTTCAATCCTGAGGCGTTTGTCAAGGAGCCAATTGCTCCCAATATGGCCGACCCAAATGGCCAGTTTATGTTGAGAGATCCACGTTCACAAAAGCAATTGTCCTCACCTCATTTGAATTATCAAATGTCGTCAACCAGTGATAGTAGCGAAGAAGAGGCTCATGGAACTGCCCCCGCCTTATTGGAACTTCAGAGGCGGAACACCGTTGTTCCACACTACCATATCATGGAGCCTGCAACACCATCCAGGGATGAAGCACTCAAAGTCACCTCACTAACGTCATATTGCTCTCCCATTCAAACGAGCACCCTCGCGGCCAAGTGGTTTCAGAACAAAAAAAATAGCAGCAGTTGTCTAATTTCATGACTGTTTTAAAGATAAAGATTTAATTGAGCGACCGTTCACTATTTCGATGTTAGGTGCAAAATATATAAAATGATGTGACCTTTGAAAAGTAAATGATGTTGTCAATAGAAGCTGATTTCATTCAAAGAGAGACTTTTCAAAATGTTTCACCCTTTAGTGTTTGCAATTATGTTTGTTCATGTGTGCCCTGCCGACATTATTTAACAGTTTAACATTTCAACGGCAAAAGTAATGTAATTGAAAGGGACTAAGTTGTTGCAATGGGAAAGTATCAATACATGAAGAAGTTTGAACAGAGAGTAATTGAAGTTATGATTGAAAACTTGTCGCAACAATGGCATTGCAATTGATTAAGGATTCTCGAGATTTGACCACAATAAAAACAAGAATGCCCCTAGCGGATGTTGAGAGCCTGGCTTTCAAAAAGGACGCTGTATCTTGGTCCTTCAATTTTTCAAAGGAAGGCCCCATTTCAATGATTGTGAAGGTTTTTGTTTTACAAGAAAGCATTTATTGGTTGTTCTTTGCAGGAATTAACACCTAAGGCTTGTTTGGCAGCAGGCACGTAAGACACATTCGTTTCCGCATCTGCCATGCCAATCTCGCGCATCTGCCCTTTCTTTTTCCTTTTTTCTATAACATAAAAGAGAGTGCTCTAAGATGCACCATGTAAAGGGGCAGTCTCGTCGGCTGAGGCTTTTGCTTGCGCCTTTTGATAATTATTTGTCGCCTTTCGTCACCATTCACTGGTACAGATTGGCTGTAATGCTTGTCTTCGTCAGAATGCTCAATATCAGTGTTGCCGCGCTTCATTTTTCTTGAAACTGGCTTCAAAAGGAAAATTCATGTGTCATACGGCAGTTCAATTAAAGTACCCTTAATGAAGCAATTATTCTTATGCATGATAATTAGTATGTTAAAGAACTTTGAGTTTAGAGAAAAGCAGAGATTGAAAGTAATGTTCAAAGAACAAAATTTTGACTCTGGTATTTTTGAGTAGATTTTAAGTGATCTATTAAAACTCTTCATCTCAATTGAAGACTTTGACAAAACAAAAAAGTCTCTTGAACATTCGGGACATAAAGAAAGGCAATCAAATGCTAAGAAAGGAAACTTGAAAATATATTCCCTATGAAACCGACAAACAAAACTTTTACAAGTTCAACTGACATTGTTGTTCCCATATCAAATAAAAAGGACATTTTATAACTTTTAAGGGACGGAATAGTTGAACAGGTTTCTCCTTGCCCTTATATATCCCCGATAATGGAGTTAAAAATAGATATTCTTAGCATCATTCAAACCTTTCTCTTCAAAAAATTAGCCACCTAACATTTTCATTCAATTAGACCATTGGCTAGTCCTTACAACAGTTTAAATGCACTTCAGATATATCTACTATATATCTGAAGTGCATTTAAACACTTGAATGAGCCAATTCTTTAAAAGTCAAAAGGTTAGC
>NC_081441.1:9517199-9518130 GCF_007210705.1 Tigriopus californicus | reverse complement strand
TTATGCCGAGATGTTCCAGATTTAGATTCTCTAATCATTTTGTATTGATCCCTGATGTAATTTATCATAATCAATTCGTAATCATATATTTCTTTTGTTTTTCGCTGGCGTTTCTAACCAGTACAGGGAATGTGATCCCCAGTATCATTAAAATTAAAGGCTATAATTCGTCTCATGAAGAATAGTATATTAGTGGCACTCCAGGGACTGGAACGGGGTGGAGTCATTTGTAACAATCAGTGCGCGAATGTTTTAGGAAGCTATTAATGTGAATAGCTATGGTTTTCAAATTCTGTAGACCCTTCACCAGCTATTTTTTCGCGCTCACTCTGAAATCCGCCATTGCTTGTTGACTGAATTTTAACTCGTTGCCATTAGCACACAGCGCTGCCAGACCTGAAATTGCCTGTTCGAGAAAGGCCAATTTTGAGTCATTTGCAGCTCCATACTTGGCAGCGCTGAAAGATGAAGCATAACCCGCAAAGACAAAGAGAGGATGAACGAGATTTTTTTGGCCTAACCGCCATCTAGGAAATGAGACATCAAATCCTTCATGTGAAGTGCTCTCAACAGATTTCTTTAATTAAGTGGGGAGTCCTGTCAGATGGACAAGTCTTGATGGATGTTTCTGATTACTTCGCATGTGAATGACATCCTTGAATTTGCCTAATGACCCAACTGATGTGAACTTTGAAAATTAGACATATCTAATCGACTATTCTCCAGCTTCCTATACAAATCACTAACGAGCAATTGCCCATATTTATTGCAGACTGTCAATTTTATTTTGCAGATTGTCACAACTCTTCCAATGGATAATCTGAGGCAACGGCGATTGGAACATTTTCGTTTCTTATTTTTCACTTTTTTTTTTCAACTTTAATATTATCTAATGCCTACAAAAATAATCTATCATTTGACTTCCTTTACA
>NC_081441.1:9516598-9517159 GCF_007210705.1 Tigriopus californicus | reverse complement strand
CAAAGTAAAAACCGTGAAATATTCCTGGCATGTTCTCAATGCTTGCAAAGAAAAACCTTCTACCCCTTTATGCCGAGATGTTCCAGATTTAGATTCTCTAATCATTTTGTATTGATCCCTGATGTAATTTATCATAATCAATTCGTAATCATATATTTCTTTTGTTTTTCGCTGGCGTTTCTAACCAGTACAGGGAATGTGATCCCCAGTATCATTAAAATTAAAGGCTATAATTCGTCTCATGAAGAATAGTATATTAGTGGCACTCCAGGGACTGGAACGGGGTGGAGTCATTTGTAACAATCAGTGCGCGAATGTTTTAGGAAGCTATTAATGTGAATAGCTATGGTTTTCAAATTCTGTAGACCCTTCACCAGCTATTTTTTCGCGCTCACTCTGAAATCCGCCATTGCTTGTTGACTGAATTTTAACTCGTTGCCATTAGCACACAGCGCTGCCAGACCTGAAATTGCCTGTTCGAGAAAGGCCAATTTTGAGTCATTTGCAGCTCCATACTTGGCAGCGCTGAAAGATGAAGCATAACCCGCAAAGACAAAGAGA
>NC_081441.1:9510228-9516572 GCF_007210705.1 Tigriopus californicus | reverse complement strand
TTGATCCGACGAGATTGCTGTAACTCAATTCAGAGGATACCTCAAAAGCCGGAAACCCATTCAGAACCAACCACAACTGCCAAAAAATCGAGACGATTTGAAGATGATGTCAATGATCCGAAATGCTTATGGAATGCAAACTACGACATGACAGCTCTGAATGTTTTTGTGCTATCTTGTATTATTTGGAAGATTTAATATATATCGATTGATGTTTCGGTACAGCAGTGAACGTGTATTCATTTTGCTTCTAGAACAGGTTTTTACACGTGCTGACATTGAAATCGATTTGATGTCATCCAGATGTATTGAGGAGCGCCGATCCACATTCTTTCGAATCGATTTCGGATGTGAATTTAGTTTAATCATTATGTTTATGAGCCGGCGAAATGGAAAGGACATTTATCATCACAAAATGTGACATTATTCCCAACAACTGATAGGCTAGTGGACAGACATACGACAATACACTCTCGATGGTGAATGAAAGGGGAAGAAATGGCGAACGGTTGGCATCAAAGACGTTTACTAGACAACTAGGAAGAGACGTGGATATTCTAATCGTAGATTTTTTTTAGGAAATCTATTGGGTTGTAACTTTTTCTTCTGACGTAGGAAAAATCTTTTAAAATAGTTTGGTATTAGAAAATCATCCAATTGCAGTATCAAGTGAGGATCGTGATGGTTGATCAAGTTACATACATCATTTAATTAGTAACAACTGATGTGTGTCAGGCCTAGCAACAACTGCCAACTCAAAAATACTCGAAATGTTATCCATATTGATTCGTTTGATAGATGGCTTCTAAAATTGGTCAAACCATTTTGAAGGAGGGTTATGTTATTAAACAAAAAAGAATAACTTCGATGATACTTTTTCGTTGATCGCCCTTATAGTAGATGTCTTCAATCTACAGTTCATTGATACTGTGGCCCATTTGGTGATTAAAAAATAGTTTTCTTTTTTGCACATTTTGTAATCACCAAAGTTAAGCTTCAGTTACTAACCATATGTTCAGATGACAGTGAACGATATGCATTTTAGTTCCAAGATTAGGTTAATAACACATACTGCATGTGTTATATACGAGAAAATGGAAACGTGGACATGGAAATGTTTCCAACTTACATTGATTTCTAGCTCTCTTGTCGGGGCCCAGAATGCATTTAACCCAACCCAGCTAGCGGGGTATGCAATGATTATAGAGAATATGACTGTACCGATTTGATAGGGGCCTTTGAATCGCACTTGCCCTGGTTTGTTTTTTCAATATTTAAAATTCATTGCGTTGCAATATTACTTGGTTTGACGTAAACCGGAATAGGTTAAAATCGTACAATGATTTCACTTCTGCGGATGCCTTTGTCAGTGAGAGTTGATTCATAAGACAAAAGATGGGATTTGACTAAGTTAAATAGGATTGGTTTTTCTCCGATTCATGTAAATAATGTCAATATTATCTGAAATTGTTGAATACTTTGTTGGCTCCGACATGGTCTGATCAATCGACGCCTTGGGAATTACCAATGCCGAGAAATTTACAAACGTTCAATTTGATGAACAGAGCCAATCAAGCGACTAGCGAGTCAGCAGCCAGCTCATGAACGGGTCAGCTTAATAAACACCACGTGACGGATTGATATAAATAGTGCATACCCGCCACCACCATTCTCAGATACATTTTGAAATCCATTCGTGCACAACATCAAACTTGCGTAAGTATTTGGGGTCAATTCAGCACAAGGATTGATATTATTGATTTGTAGAAATAATGGCAGTCAAATGAAAAACCAATTATATTGGCGTATAACAGTTTGAAGGAAAACACTCATTTGCCTCTTCTTACAGATTCCATCCAAAATGAATCTGCGACTTGTTGTCATTTTGGTGCTGTTGACCTTGGCCCTGTGCTTAATGGTTGAAGGTGTCCCCGTCATTGTCAATGAGCGGAAAAAAGAGCAGTCCATTGAAAGTCAACGCGGGCAGGACGAAATGAAGCGAAATTCAGGACGGGACAATGCAGATTGTTGGCAACCCAACCACAATGTCAACGATCCGGCGTGTTTGTGGAATGCACTGTATGAATACTAGATACACATATTCATGGTAGTACATGTCCACATGGTATTATTTGTTTTTGCTGAAAATATATTGATCTGTTGATACAAAATGAATATCGAATTGGAACTTGCGTTTTGATATGAGTAAAAATATTCACTTACAGACACTCTCCGTCATGCCAAAGTGAATCTTTTTAGGCTGTGTTCAATGGTCGAGGGCGCTTATCCAGTCCTTGGGAAGCGAAATCGGCCAGAACCAAAAGCGGCGTAATTTATGATTTTAAAAGAGGTCAAATTTAAAATCATAATCTTTACATCATTAATTGCTCTGCTTTTGTCGGACTTATGTTTGCAAGCACGAGAGGGCAAAACAAATTAAAGGGAATTATTTCATAAATTATTAATTGACGAAATAGAACAAGTCAAATCAAAAAGCATTTGATATTTTTGATTACTGCTCGACACAATAACACTAATTTGCCATCGTTTACTGACTTTTCCTGTCATTCCACAATGAATCTTCGATTTGCTTTCATTTTGGCACTTTAGACTAACGGTAGAGATAGGAAATTCTAATATTTTTGTACCACAATGACCGTAGCAATAGGAGCAACGGAATGAGACTAACGAGCTCGAATGAGTAAGATCAGGAGCTAAAAAGATTTCGTCCGGACAAAGTCAATGACAGAAATTGGCGAACCGAAATCCGGTCAATTTTTCATTATTGCTGTTGATATCTAAATCTTACTACTGGCATTTTGCGATTTTTATTTCCGAGAGTTGATGCTCGAAATTTAGCTTTAGTTATAACCCACTTGATCAAATTACAGAGCATGATATTCATTTTAACTCTTTGCTGATGGAAGTTACGTAAAATCCATGTGTTTTATAAGGGCAATTTAATTGGAAACATGCCACACGAGGTGCAGAGATTGGAGCAATTTATTTACTAATTACATTGACAAAATGACCGTTACCTTGGTCAATGCCCAGAGCAAATCGGGTTGGGTTTTACAGTTGCTCTATTTGTAAGAGTAGAAATATGAGAATTTGATTCAACCGAAATCAAGGGCTATTCAGAATTGGCCCAAGACGATGTTTTTTTCATTCTAGTCATGCTGATTTTGCTATCTGTTGCTATTTTTCAGAAATAACGTTCCCAACTAAAATCGTCCTAAGACTACTATAACTACAATAGCTGTGCAGAAGTCTGCAAAAAACGAATAAAATCAATTCCAAATATTGCCGAATTGTCATTTTTCATGTCAATATTTAACCATACATTTCCTGAAATCATTTGAACAGAGACAATGATCAATTAATGTCTTGGGAACTGTCCATGCCAAGACATTTACGAGCGTCGGAACTGATGAAAAAAGAGCCTTTTCATTGTCGTCAGTGGACACTGGTGAACGATTTTCATTATAGCTGTTGATTCCGTTCTTTTGCTTTGCATTGATCATAATCCTGTGGTTACCTTTTGCTTTTCTTTAGATGATATTATTACGTTGAGCTTTCGAACTTCTTAGTGCCCGCTCCTGTTCAGTCAGTTACACATGTCTGATTTGGGCACTCCAATCCATACTGCATTGGTATTCATTGATGAATTAGTAAATCATAATTTCATTTTAACTCCATGCTGATATAAGTAACGTAAAACACGTGTGCAATAAGGCAAATTTAATTGGCAACATACCACATGAGGTGCAAAGATTGGAGCAATTTGTTTACAAATTACATTGCTCTGTTTGTAAGAGTAGAAATATGAGAATTTGGTTCAATCGAAATCAACGGGTCTTCAGAATTGACCCCAAGATATTCTTGTTTCATTCAGAGGATGCTATTTTTCAGGAATAACGTTGCCACCTATAATCGTTCCAAGACTACTATAACTGCAAGGAATTCTATTCACAATAGTGGTGCAGAAGTGTGCAAAAAAAGAAGAAATATTTTTCCAACTATCAAGTAATTGCCCCGTTTCTCCTTTTCATGTCAATATTTTGCCACATATTTCCTGGATCATTTGAACAGAGACAATGATCAATTAATGTCTTGGGAACTGTCCATGCCAAGACATTTACGAGCGTCGGAACTGATGAAAAAAGAGCCGACACGATCAGCTAGTGCCAAGATAGTCTGTAGGCCAGCTTAGCGACGGGTCAGCTTAATAAGCACCACGTGACGGCTTGATATAAATAGGACATTCCCACCACCACCATCGTCAGATACATTTTGAAATCCATTCGTGCGCAACATCAAATCCCACGTAAGTATTCGGTGGGCACCCATACAGTGGGAACATAATTTCGGCTATCTTTTGATTGGCAGAAAATAAGAACAAGTCAAATAATGTTTTGGGAATTGTGTATTGTCTTCCAAACGAACTGCTAATTTGCTTCCACTCCATTTGCAGGCATTCGCTAACATTCCAAAATGAATCTTCGATTTGTTTTCATTCTGACACTTTGGACCTTGGCTCTCTGGTCGATGATCGAGGGTGCTCCGCTCATCGATAATGAGCGGGACGTTATCTATTCCTTTGAAAGAGAAAAAGGCCTGGACCAAAGGAGACGAAATTCCGGGCGTGATAACTTTGATTGTTGGCAATCCAACCACTATGTCAATGATCCGGCGTGTTTGTGGAATGCATTGTATCAAGAGTAGATGCATACATTCATATACATTCACATGTCCACATGGAATTGTTGTTTATTTTGGTTGAAAATATAAATATCTGCCGATCTAAAACGTGTTGTGGTTTTCAGTCTTGTCGAAACGTATTAGAATGTTTTGAATACCCATTTATGAGAAGAATAGTATTCCATCTCCATTTTTGTACAATATTAGTAGTGATATGATGAAGGATAATACATTTTATGATATCCAAAGAGACTACATTGAAATATCATCCTGTTTGAAGATAGTTTAAAAGAAGCTCTGCTAAACCAATTCCACCGAAATGAGTTGATCGTCGCACATCGTACTTTTTCACTACACATTTGTGAACATCAGTTAAACTAACTACACGCTTAGAATCTGACGAATACAAGATATTAATCATTTGTTTTCATATTTCAATATTCTCTACCATGCCATCTTCGAATAATTTTCATTTCGACACTTTGAATCTTGACTCGATGGTCAAAGGTTGAAGGAGTTCTGCTCATTGACAAGTGCAAGATAAACCGTCATGAAAAAACCGATAAATCATGAAAGAAACCAGGAAGTCTTGAGGCTCAACAATCGTCAGTTTCATTTTCATTGTTGGCAACCAAAACAAGATGTTATATGATACGATGTATCAGTGGCCATTTTAGTAGTGGGACTTAATTGGTGAAGAATTAATTGACGTTTTTTCCTATCTATAATTAGCTATACATTTCCTGTAATCATTTGAACAGACATGATGATCAAGCGATATCTTGGGAACTGTCAATCCCAAGAAATATACGAGCGTCGGAATTGATGAAAAAAGCCGATCGAATTCGCGAGTGCCAAGTGAGTTGCTAGGCTAGTTCATGGACGGGTCAGCTTAATGAGCACCACGTGATGGCTTGTCATAAATAGGGCACTCCCACCACCACCGCCGTCAGATGCATTTTGATTTCCATTCGTTCACAACATTTAATCTGACGTAAGTCTTCGGTAGTACTGCATAGTTGGAACATAATTTCGTATATTATTGATAAATTGAAAGAACTAGCCAAGTCAATCTTTTATAGTGTGGTTTGAGGCTTACCATCAAATACTTATTGGCCTCCATTTGCAGGTATTCACTTTCATTCCAAAATTGATCCTATATTTGTTTTCATTCTGGCACTTTGGATCTTGGCTCACTGTTCAATGGTCGAAGGTGTCCTCTCATCGATAATGAGCGGAACGTTATCTATTCATTTGAAAGAGAAAAAGACCTGGACCAAGTGAGACGCAATTCCGGACGGGAAAATGTCGATTGTTGGCAATCCATCCACGATGTCAACGATTCGGCATGTTTGTGGAGTGCAATGTATGAAGAGTTATTTTCATTTATAATATCAGTGTTTCGTAAACTGAATAAACAATCTTTCTATCTATTTCATTTGTGGGTATGCCCAGCGTGAGTAATTCTTTCCAATTTTAGTGTGTATCATTCGCATTAAGGTGGCGCCATTGATCACCTATTGTGGAATTGCTATTTTTCTAATGTGTCTGAACGTGAAGAAAGGAACAATTGCAAAGCAAGCAGTCAGGCAAGCTCATGAATGGGCAGCTTAATTTGCAACATATGATCCTTATATATAAAT
>NC_081441.1:9476488-9510192 GCF_007210705.1 Tigriopus californicus | reverse complement strand
AACTCCTTAACATTAAAACAAGCAATTCATTGTGTAAAAACAGGATCGAATAGCATTACACGAGATTATGTTTGATAAATCTATTACTTATGGGTGTAATGAAACTATGACCTCGGGCATTATAACATAGCGTTAGCATAAACGCCAATTTTTACTGTACTCCATGTAATTTAAATATTTAAAGAGCATTTTAAATATTTTCATGGTTAGAGTTAGGACTGCTTTACACTAGGATGAAAAACAGATTGAATCCGGTTTGAGGATGGAATTTGGAGTAGTGTGGCGGCAAGTTTGGCAAAAGTGCATTCAAGTCGGACAATAAGATTCATACACTAAAACCTCGCTCTAGCACTAATCCTACTTCAGTCGTCAAACCGGGTTCAATCTTTGTTTTCCTTCCTAGTGTAAAGCCGCCCTTATATACTTGTACATTCCAAATATTGATGATTGTTCTCCATTTCCAGATATTCTCCAGTCCACCACGATGAATCTTCAAATTATTTTTACCTTGACATTTGTACTATAGGCTCTCTGGCCAATGGTTGGAGGGGTTTCGCTTACTTTTCAGAAGCACAAGGCAAACCAGCGCTCGAATGATGAAAGAAATCAGGAAATATTGAGGCGAAACACGGGACACTTCCGTTTTGATTGTTGGCAACCAAAACACCAAGTTTCCAAAATGGCTTGTTTGTGAAATGCTATGCACGAAGAGTTACATTTCATTATTTATAATACGGGTATGTTCAATTGTCTTTTTAAAATTCATATTCATCAAATAAACAAATCTATACATTGAATTTGATGGTATAATATTGAAAGTTACAATATCTTAGTTCAATTTGGATAAAACGTCAATTTCATCGGCATTAAGGGTTCAGAGCTAACCGATCCATACACAATCGCATCTTTTCATTAGGTTGTTGGCAGATGAAAAACCATCGGACGGGTGATCAAAATCTTGACTGGCAAAGATGTTTTGTAAAGAGACAGCGGCAAAATTATAAGGATGTGGATGAGGAAGATATGAAGCTTAACCATAAGACTACAGTCGGTGATTTGACAAGGATCTGGTTGTGATTGATAGCCAAGAAAGCAAAGTTGGAAAATACTTTGTATTAGGTCGCCTACAAGCTTGAAGAATATGTGTTGTTCGAACATTATATTTCTCACAAGCAACACTGATTCTTTAACGGACTTTTTGTAGTATTTAATACATTGGTGCCTATATGTACTACATAAGCTACATGTGTCCTACAGTACGCTCCACTAAATATGGTGTTCGTTCCTCACATCAGAGGGCGTTTTGTAAGTTATAATATAGGGCCAGCCAAAAAGGTCGGTCTGTCTAAGTTCAAGTTCAAAGATGAACATTGGCCGTTGATTATAGAAAGGTTAGGGAGCTTGATCTCCTTTCAATGCTGAAAAAGGAATCGTCCATAGATGTAGATTTAGGTCGACGCAATTAGATACTCTACTATTAGATGATAAAGGTAAGGACATTGAGCAGGTCTCATCCTGCTCAATGATAAGATAAGATAATGGAAAGTTCGATGAGCATAACCAGTTGAAAGTTGGTAAGGCTTTTCAAACATGTGGTTGGATATATCGCACGTTCAAGTCCAGAGATAGCATCACGATGCTAACTCTGTACAAGTCGATTGTTCAGCCGCATCTTGAATATGCCTCGCCCATTTGGGCTCCAATTAGTTCAGCAGGTTTGCAAAAGCTCGAGCAGGTCCAAAGATGTTTTGCTAGGAACATTGAGGATATGAGAGAGCTCTCGTACTGGGAGAGGTTAGAAAGGTTGGGATTGTACAGCATTCAGAGAAGGTACGAAAGGTGTCTGATATTGTGCGTTTTCAGAAGCATTCATGAGCTTTGTCCCAACCCAAGACTTAGGGTCAATTGTAGTGACCGTAGAGGCTTAACGTGCGTTGTGAGAGCACTTTCAAGCCCTCGAGAATCCAGGCTAGTTAAAACAAAGAAGTCCAACTCTCTTCTTTCTCGGGCTCCTTCATTGTTCAATTTGCTGCCCTTAAATATTCGTAAGGCGTATGTATGTAGGCGTTGATCCAGTAGCAGGATTTAAGTCAGACTTGGACAAGTTTTTGACTAAAATTCCTGATCAACCTTATATTCAAGATTAGCCAGATCAGCCAACTCCAATTCGTTGGTCGATCAAATAATATATATAAATAAAAGTCAAGTAAAATAAATAATCTTCTCGTCTTGAACTGCTGGGATTCCAATCCCGGTAGCGGTAAGGAAGTCCGCAAAACAAAGTTTGGCCAAATTCTCTTAATTGATATGTAATAGAAACTATATAAGGGCCCTTATTTTCAACGTTAGTCAGTCTAAACGAAATGGGGAAGAGACATAGTAGATTGCTAAATAAACTACTCTTGCCATGCCGTGGCGAAGCCAATCAATTATCTTGTAGTCACAGATCGAGATGCTTTAGCGGCCATCAGGGACTAGAGGCTTTCGAGCTCTCTTGGTCCAGATGGTGTGATATCTCAGTTTCTGATGAGATGCTCACCGGTTTTTGCTCCTGGTTTCTCCTACCTGATGCGTTGCATCTTGGATCAGGGCAAGTGTCCCTCTTTACTAAAGTTAGCTCATGTTGTTCCAGTTTTCAAAGGGGGAGATAAGTCGTTCCCTAGTAACTGTAGGCCGATTTCTCTCACTTAAAATATTGCCAAGGCATTTCGACACATCTTGAACATGCTTCACCCATTTGGGCTCCATTGAGTTCAGCAGGTTTGTGAAAGGTCGAAAAAGTCCAAAGATGTTTCACTAGGAACATCACAGGAATGAGAGAGCTCTCGTATTGGGAGAGACTAAAAAAGTTGGGACCGTACAGTGTTCAGAGAAGATACGAAAGGTACCTGATACTGTACGTCTCCAAAAGCATCCATGAGCTTTGTCCCAACCCAGGATTTAGGGTCAATTCCAGTGACCGTAGAGGCTTAATGTGCGTATTGAGAGCACCTTCAAGCCCTCGAGAATCCAGGCTAATTCGAACAATGAAGTCCACATCTCTTCTTTCTCAGGCTCCTTCATTGTTTAATTTGCTTCCCTCTGATATTCGTAGGGAATACGTAGGCCTTGTTGATCCGGTAGCATCTTTCAAGTCAGACTTGGACAAATTTTTCATATAGCAGTTTGAAAAGTGCAAGCATGATAACCGATATTAAATTTTAACTCGCTTAAAAAAATGGACATAATGATGTATCAGAAATCGAGTGTTCAAGTGGCATATTATGATAACATATTGTGTTGACTTCTATACAAGTTAATTTCCAAATTGGAGATAGTAAATGTTTGGTTGGTCAAACACCAATCAGATTAAATACCAAATGTAGCTGTATTTGTCAGAATGTAATTAAATATTTTCACTGAACATTTTTCTCATGATTCAAAATGAATAGGTGTGGAATCAAGAAATCATTCGCATATTTGCTTGCATTAGTAAATGCATATTCATATCACATCCGACTGGATCGGCCACCTTTCCCCCGTATTCTGATTGGTCGGCGCTCTTGAGTGCTTGCGAAGAAAAGTACAACATATTATTGCACTAAATATGGTTACGATCATTTCCCGGGTAATCATTCAATGTATTGCCCTGTTCCGTGGAGACCATTCAAAGTAGTAGCATGACATCTCTCAATAATTTGTATTGTCCTTTGAGCAAATCTTGAATTTTGTCTCATGGAGACAGTTTCCCATGCGCTAATGTTCTTTTTTTAACTCATTCGTCCCCTCCTTGGCATACGCTTTATTGTTCTTAATATAGTCATATCAGTGAAACAACACAAACGCATCATAATTCAAGAAAGGGAAATCGGCCCAATCGGCACTTGATATGGTAGAGCCTGACTCAAAAGCGCCCTCTGAAGTCCAGAACGCACACCATATTTCATCCGGCGTACGGCTGTAGACTATGCAAACTGATGAATACTCACATGAGATTTGCAATTCAATGGCTTTTGAAATTCATCTGGCGAAACGGGTGGGGAGATCTACTATTTGCAGTAGGAGTAAGCTAGCACGTGGTACTGATTAGGCTGATCCGTCCATGAGCTAGCCTACTGACTCTCTTGGTACTAGTTCATTCGGTCCGTCCAATTCGGTAGTTCTGAGCGTAGGAAATTTCTTGGTAGTGACAGTTCCCAATGGCGCTTCCATATATTCTAGTAAATGTGAGGTTAAATTCAACCATGAAACTGAGGAAAAAATAATGTTTATATAGCATCGGTCTTATTCAATCGTGCTTGTTTTATATTGGACGTTTTTCCAGCTACTAGGAATAGAGTCCTCTCCAGGTATTTTACCATGGCGGGTTTAACTCGTCAACGTTAAACTTGAAAATATTGACACGTAGCAAATTGAATCGCACTTACTAAACCTATTCAAACTTCTTTCTCGGCCTCCTTTACATTTAAGGCCCTCTCAAATCTGCATGAGCAAGTTCTCTACAAATATTACACACAAATTATATATTTTAAACTACCTTCAAACGGGATATTATTTGAATGTAGTCTGGATTTCATAAAATGTATTACCCTTCGCTGCTAATATTGTACAAAAATGGACATGGAAGACAACTATTCTCATAAATGGGTATTCAAAACATTCTAACACGTTTCGAAAAGACTGAAAACCACAACACGTTTTAGATCGGCAGATATTTATATTTTCGACCAAAATAAACAACAATTCCATGTGGACATGTGAATGTATATGAATGTATGCATCTACTCTTGATACAATGCATTCCACAAACACGCCGGATCATTGACATTGTGGTTGGATTGCCAACAATCAAAGTTATCACGCCCGGAATTTCGTCTCCTTTGGTCCAGGCCTTTTTCTCTTTCAAAGGAATAGATAACGTCCCGCTCATTATCGATGAGCGGAGCACCCTCGACCATCGACCAAAGAGCCAAGGTCCAAAGTGTCAGAATGAAAACAAATCGAAGATTCATTTTGGAATGTTGGCAAATTTCTGTAAATGGAGTGGAGGCAAATTAGCATTTCGTTTGAGAGACAATACACAATTCCCAAAACATTATTTGACTGGTTCTTATTTTCTGCCAATCAAATGATAGTCAAAATTATGTTCCCACTGTATGGGTGCCCACCGAATACTTACGTGGGATTTGATGTTGCGCACGAATGGATTTCAAAATGTATCTGACGATGATGGTGGTGGGAATGTCCTATTTATATCAAGCCGTCACGTGGTGCTTATTAAGCTGACCCGTCGCTAAGTTGGCCTGCAGACGATCTTGGCACTAGCTGATCGGGTCGGCTCTTTTTTCATCAGTTCCGACGCTCGTAAATGTCTTGGCATGGACAGTTCCCAAGACATTAATTGATCATTGTCTCTGTTCAAATGATTTCAGGAAATGTATGGTTAAATATTGACATGAAAAATGACAATTCGGCAATATTTGGAATTGATTTTATTCTTTTTTGCAGACTTCTGCACAGCTATTGTAGTTATAGTAGTCTTAGGACGATTTTTGTTGGGAACGTTATTTCTGAAAAATAGCAACAGATAGCAAAATCAGCATGACTAGAATGAAAACAAAACATCGTCTTGGGCCAATTCTGAATAGCCCTTGATTTCGGTTGAATCAAATTCTCATATTTCTACTCTTACAAACAGAGCAACTGTAAAACCCAACCCGGTTTCCTCTGGGCATTGACCAAGGTAACAGTCATTTTGTCAATGTAATTTGTAAATAAATTGCTCCAATCTCTGCACCTCATGTGGCATGTTTCCAATTAAATTGCCCTTATAAAACACATGGATTTTACGTAACTTTCATCAGCAAGGAGTTAAAATGAATTTCATGCTCTGTAATTTGATCAAGTGGGTTATAACTAAAGCTAAATTTCGAGCATCAACTCTCGGAAATAAAAGTCGCAAATTGCCAGTAGTAAGATTTAGATATCAACAGCAATAATGAAAATCGTTCACCAGTGTCCACTGATCAAAATAAGTTGACCGGATTTCGGTTCACCAATTTCTGTCATTGACTTCGTCCGGACGAAATCTTTTTAGCTCCTGATCTTACTCATTCGAGCTCGTTAGTCTCATTCCGTTGCTCCTATTGCTACGGTCATTGTGGTACAAAAATATTAGAATTTCCTATCTCTACCGTTAGTCCAAAGTGCCAAAATGAAAGCAAATCGAAGATTCATTGTGGAATGACAGGGAAAGTCAGTAAGCGATGGCAAATTAGTGTTATTGTGTCAAGCAGTAATCAAAAATATCGAACGCTTTTTGATTTGACTTGTTCTATTTCGTCAATTGATAATTTACGAAATAATACCCTTTAATTTTTTTGCCCTCTCGTGCTTGCAAACATAAGTCCGACAAAAGCAGAGCAATTAGCCTGCTTATCACCAATTCCCGGGTATACATTAAATGCAATACCGAATTCCGTGTACATTGCACGATTGTACAATCTCTTGATAATTGCATACAACAATGTTCTTTTTCACCTTATTCACCGCTTCCTTGGCATATGCTTTATTGTTCATAGTGTAGTCACATCAGTATGGCCATTATTATTGTTAATCCTTTATTAATGATGTAAAGATTATGATTTTAGATTTGACCTCTTTCAAAATCATAAATTACGCCGCTTTTGGTTCTGGCCGATTTCGCTTCCCAAGGACTGGATAAGCGCCCTCGACCATTGAACACAGCCTAAAAAGATTCATTTTGGCATGACGGAGAGTGTCTGTAAGTGAATATTTTTTACTCATATCAAAACGCAAGTTCCAATTCGATATTCATTTTGTATCAACAGATCAATATATTTTCAGCAAAAACAAATAATACCATGTGGACATGTACTACCATGAATATGTGTATCTAGTATTCATACAGTGCATTCCACAAACACGCCGGATCGTTGACATTGTGGTTGGGTTGCCAACAATCTGCATTGTCCCGTCCTGAATTTCGCTTCATTTCGTCCTGCCCGCGTTGACTTTCAATGGACTGCTCTTTTTTCCGCTCATTGACAATGACGGGGACACCTTCAACCATTAAGCACAGGGCCAAGGTCAACAGCACCAAAATGACAACAAGTCGCAGATTCATTTTGGATGGAATCTGTAAGAAGAGGCAAATGAGTGTTTTCCTTCAAACTGTTATACGCCAATATAATTGGTTTTTCATTTGACTGCCATTATTTCTACAAATCAATAATATCAATCCTTGTGCTGAATTGACCCCAAATACTTACGCAAGTTTGATGTTGTGCACGAATGGATTTCAAAATGTATCTGAGAATGGTGGTGGCGGGTATGCACTATTTATATCAATCCGTCACGTGGTGTTTATTAAGCTGACCCGTTCATGAGCTGGCTGCTGACTCGCTAGTCGCTTGATTGGCTCTGTTCATCAAATTGAACGTTTGTAAATTTCTCGGCATTGGTAATTCCCAAGGCGTCGATTGATCAGACCATGTCGGAGCCAACAAAGTATTCAACAATTTCAGATAATATTGACATTATTTACATGAATCGGAGAAAAACCAATCCTATTTAACTTAGTCAAATCCCATCTTTTGTCTTATGAATCAACTCTCACTGACAAAGGCATCCGCAGAAGTGAAATCATTGTACGATTTTAACCTATTCCGGTTTACGTCAAACCAAGTAATATTGCAACGCAATGAATTTTAAATATTGAAAAAACAAACCAGGGCAAGTGCGATTCAAAGGCCCCTATCAAATCGGTACAGGCCTATTCTCCATAATTATTGCATACCCGGCTAGCTGGGTTGGGTTAAATGCATTCTGGGCCCCGACAAGAGAGCTAGAAATCAATGTAAGTTGGAAACATTTCCATGTCCACGTTTCCATTTTCTCGTATATAACACATGCAGTATGTGTTATTAACCTAATCTTGGAACTAAAATGCATATCGTTCACTGTCATCTGAACATATGGTTTGTAACTGAAGCTTAACTTTGGTGATTACAAAATGTGCAAAAAAGAAAACTATTTTTTAATCACCAAATGGGCCACAGTATCAATGAACTGTAGATTGAAGACATCTACTATAAGGGCGATCAACGAAAAAGTATCATCGAAGTTATTCTTTTTTGTTTAATAACATAACCCTCCTTCAAAATGGTTTGACCAATTTTAGAAGCCATCTATCAAACGAATCAATATGGATAACATTTCGAGTATTTTTGAGTTGGCAGTTGTTGCTAGGCCTGACACACATCAGTTGTTACTAATTAAATGATGTATGTAACTTGATCAACCATCACGATCCTCACTTGATACTGCAATTGGATGATTTTCTAATACCAAACTATTTTAAAAGATTTTTCCTACGTCAGAAGAAAAAGTTACAACCCAATAGATTTCCTAAAAAAAATCTACGATTAGAATATCCACGTCTCTTCCTAGTTGTCTAGTAAACGTCTTTGATGCCAACCGTTCGCCATTTCTTCCCCTTTCATTCACCATCGAGAGTGTATTGTCGTATGTCTGTCCACTAGCCTATCAGTTGTTGGGAATAATGTCACATTTTGTGATGATAAATGTCCTTTCCATTTCGCCGGCTCATAAACATAATGATTAAACTAAATTCACATCCGAAATCGATTCGAAAGAATGTGGATCGGCGCTCCTCAATACATCTGGATGACATCAAATCGATTTCAATGTCAGCACGTGTAAAAACCTGTTCTAGAAGCAAAATGAATACCCGTTCACTGCTGTACCGAAACATCAATCGATATACAGGGTGGAAAGAAATTAAGGGCCGCTCTTTGTCGCTTCTGAAAATCCAACCCCCTAACTCAAAGAATGACTTGATCAGATTGAATCTCCAGTTTTTAATAAAAGGGATTATTGAAAAACCTAACACCATACCACGAATGATCCGAATTCACTCCAAAGGAGATTGGTAACCTTCTGATGTTTGCCCACCTAAAGATTGAGTCCTGAAAATCCAGATTTCGGCCATTAGCCTGGTCTGTTCTAAAAGGATTTATAGCATTTGCATGAGGATCTCCACTCTCAAATCGTTTGAGGATGATCACTGAAAGGCTCGCCAAACGTTCCCTTGTCTTTACCGGCCTTCAGGATGCCCTTAACCTTGGTTCTGACCTTCAGACTGCGCTCACTTGAATTTTCAGACATTGTTTTGACGGCACTTTATCAGAGGGCTACCCATCGCCTCCAGGATATCGATAGATCATTTGTAATATGTCACTAGGGTACTAAACAGTTTCCCTTAAGGAATGCTTGTGGTTTAATGTCAAAAAAATCTTTGAGCATGGAGAAATGTTGTGAAAAACAGCCATGGAGGCCCTTAATTTCTTTACACCATGTATATTAAATCTTCCAAATAATACAAGATAGCACAAAAACATTCAGAGCTGTCATGTCGTAGTTTGCATTCCATAAGCATTTCGGATCGTTGACATCATCTTCAAATCATCTCGATTTTTTGGCAGTTGTGGTTGGTTCTGAATGGGTTTCCGGCTTTTGAGGTATCCTCTGAATTGAGTTACAGCAATCTCGTCGGATCAACGGCCTTGATGATAAAAGGCAAAGTTCCTTGGCAAAGTCTTCTCGATGACTGAATCGCGTATGTTGGGACGATATGTGGTGGTTCTCACGAGACCCTTTTGTAGAAGCTGGGCCCAGATTCGTTTGCACTCAATTTTGTTGTGTAACTTTCAACTGCACTCTCCTGTTTTTGATCGGCATAGATTGTCATTGTCGTCTATGGGTATGTGCAAAGTAGATAACCATATATGCAGAACATTCCAGTATTTTTCGTAATACGAATAGGCTGACAATAAAACTGTAAACCAAAGAACATTGTGGATTGATCAATACATGTTTTTTCGAACAATACAAACAACAATACCATCTGAACATGTACTTTTATGAATAAGTGGATCTAATTTTCATACATTGCATTCCACAAACACGCCGGATCGTTGACACCGTGGTTGGCTTGCCAACAATCGAAGGTATCACGCCCGGAATTGCGTCTCACTTGCTCCACAGGCTACTTTCACTCTCAACAGATTGGATAACTTTCCGCTCAATATCAATGAGCGGAACACCCTCGACAATTGAACATAGGATCAGGGTAAAAAGTGCCAAGATGAAAACCAGACGAAGATCCATTTTGGAATGACGGGGGAATATCTGTGAAGGAAGTCAAATGATTAATATTATCTAATGCCTACAAAAATAATATCAAAGGTGAATAAATGAATAATAAATAACGAAATGGTACCAACTTCATGGATGCCCACCAAATACTCACGTGAGATTGGATGCGTTTCACAAATGGATTTCAAAATGTATCTAACAAAGATGGTGGCGGAAATGCACTATTTATGTCAATCCGTCATGTGATGTTAATCAGGCTGACCCGTCAATGAACTAACTTGCCGGCTTACTAGTCGCTTGGCACTCGCGAATCTGATCTGCTCTGTTCATCAAATCGAATGCTCGTAAATTGCTCGGAAGTGACAGTTTCCAAAGCATCGATTGATGTGGGCGTGTCGGATCAAATGGCAAATCGCAAAAACTCAACCAATAACACCACGTGCGCACGTGCATTCATTAAATCTTCCTTACAAGTAGCAATGCATTTGTGCTTTGGTCTTTAACACCCGTGTCTATAAAATACCCGCTAGTTGTGACAATTTGGAAAATAAATATGTTAGTCCATAATAAATATGAGCAATTGATCTATATTTTTTTTTGTTCAAGAAGATGGACGATATTAGTTTTGTTAAGAGCTTAAATATTTTGATTTTGTTGGTGTCTGCTGTCATGTGCACATACATGCTCAAAAAATCATATAAAAAAATACTCCAAATGTTAGTAGATCAGTATTGAAAACCTAAAAGATTTGTCTTCCAAGTGATCTAATTTTTTGATTGGAGCTCCTTTCAAAGATGAACGTTTTGTATCGTTGTTCTAGCTGCAGTTTTTGTACTTTAAAAGTGAATCTTATCCTTTTTTAAAACAGAGTGCTCTAGCAAGGGCATGAAACTTAAAACATGGGCCCATCTTGCTCGTTTTAAGTTTGAGGCATAAGTTTAAAACAAACTCATAGTGTTAATGAAATAATCAAGAAAATACCCTCAAAGGAATGATTTTTATCATTTGATGTAATTCAAACAAAGCCATTGGCAAAAGTGGGGACTAGTTCGTTCAACTACAATCGTTAAAAGCCGTTAAAAACGAATTAGGTTTTTTGATCTCTATGAACGGGACAAAAATACTTAAGGATCCTCTTTGGTTTATTGAAAATTAACGAAATTAACTGGTTTGTGATTAATTATTAGTCAGTTTTTTCTATCTGATCTCTTTTACTTCGGGGCCAGACTATTTTTTTTAGCATTCGTCCAATTGCATCAGGTACTCTTGCGAAGAAAATTCAAGTCATTTGATTAAAACTCTTCCCGAAAAAAAAGCAATCATACAAATAGTATTATTGTTTAATTTGCTTCCCTCTAATATTCGTAGGGAATACGTAGGCCTTGAAAGATGCTGCAGCATCTTTCAAGTCAGACTTGGACAAATGTTTAGATGGGATTCCAGATCAACCATACATTCAAGGACTAGCTCGGTCAGCCAATTCAAATTCATTGGTGGACCAAATAACATATGAAGATTGAAAGGTAATAAATAGACTAATTATAACTGGCGGATGAACTCGACGAGAGTTAGAAATCGAATGAAAGGGAGCAACCAACAATCAGCTGGTTAGCCGGTCGCCACACTACACCCGCCTTGGAGAATTTCGTTGGTGGACAAAATATCATATGAAGATCGAAAGGTAATAAATAGACGAATTATACTTTCTTTTCGAAATTCAAACTTATACTAGCAACTTATATTTCCTCTATAATACCACTTGAATTTAATTCAAAATCTCTTCACTTCTTTGCTTGTCTTGAAACCACCTTTAGGGGAAATTTGTTGGTCAAAATAGCCTATCTTTTTGCTATTTTGACCAAGTTGTACGAGTCTTAGGTTTCATTCCACTCGACTATTACGATCTATGCATGCTATTCTTTAACCTTAAAACTATGGAGACTGATTTTAGTGTACCATCTGCGCTCGCCCAGCAATGGCCAAATATAATGAACATTTTTGACATAAAATATCCATAAAAGCTAGTCAAATATGAGCTACTAATTAAAATAAGCATAAAAGTTGCTTTCAACTCTTTTGGCGTGTGTTAATCAGTCAAGTGAAGTTATTTGGACATGTGTGTTTATAATCGAGCTAGCAAACTAACAACAGCCTAGTATGGTTAAAAACCATTAAGTTTATTCTTTGTGGATGCTGGTAGTAGTTCAAAGACTTGTTGAGAAAACTTATGGAGGAGAATCAAACTGGGGACCTTTGCTTGACTTGCAAATACACAAGTCACATCACTTCCCCCCCAAAACGAGAATATTTGAACGTTGCAAATTGAACCCAGGGCATGGGGGACATGACTATAATGTCTCTATTTACAAATTTGCACTATTCAAGTGGCACAAACCATATTTATTTGCATCCAATTACCTTCATTTTGCACCTTTTTGCAACCTTAACCTTGATGTGATATCTTGGTAAGAATATGCTCTTTGTTGACAGATATGAAAAGAAAGTTTTAGATTGAAGGCCGTCACCGAAATAGTTATCCGAAATGTTGAAATTTGAACCATTGGCGTCAATGCTTAAAGTCAGGGGGCAAAATGGTTCCCTTCATCATTGTGACGAATGGCTTGAGCAATGTTCGAGAAACTAATGAAAACAATGAAGTTTTAGTGGAGTGAAATGAATCCCTTTCAACCTCGCTTTCAAAATGAATTAAAATGGCGATGATTTATCTTTGTAGGTCACTCAACCTCAGTTTTTTACCTGCGATGTAACTGTCAAGCCAAAAGATATAAAAAGTGCCAGTTTCAAGTCTAAAAAGGGATACAAACAACATTGAATCGTTTTTTGAACTTACCCTGTATTATACTTTTAGGCATGTAAGTTTTTTTTACGCGGGCTAGAATTTTCACGAAAGGTCTGTTTGAACCGTATTTTGATATCTTGAAAGTGAAAATAAAATCGCCTGGTTTGAAACCTTATCTTTTGTACATTGAGTGATTGCGTAGCTAGTTGTTGAATGTTACTCCAAAGGAAAGAAAAAACACTCTTATACTGTTACCGATTCCCTTTGCTTTTCTCAGCTCATCACTTGTAATGGCACCATCTATGTGCATTAAGCGGACCAACTCTGAGAGTAAACTTGCCCTTCGTGTTAGAATAACCATACATGGCCTTTTAGTGAATAACACCGCCAACGCCCCACCTACTAACAACTAGTGGTGTGTCTAAGAGTTTCTTGGATGTCCTGCCTATCTGTTTAAGGATGGGACTATGTAATTCTTACCCCTACCTTCTTTTTACTTACTTCCTTTTATACCCTATTTTCTTAGTATTGATAAAGGTTCCAACGTTCTAAACTCAAGTTATTTTACTGGCATCCGAGCTGGAGTATAGAAACACCATTAGATGCTGGTAGGTGGAGTTGGCAGCGTTACAGGTTAGACCTCAATTTACTAATGATGGGGATCAAATTACTCATCACGGGAGGTTGCTCGTAGGGCTACCAATTTACATTTTCAATGGCCTATGGCATCACTGTAAGGCTGACTAATGGATTTCAGGGTTACTTTGTCGGAACGCCTGATTTTTCTTCCATGAAACCAGGGTTGCTTTTTGTTTAAACTTGACTTTCTGCGTTACGATGGAATAGGAGGGTGATTCTCACTATCCACGTTTTCTGGCAACCTTGAATTTGAAATTTGATTTGGTCCCATCACAACAGTAAACTCTCATTTTTGTTCCTCGGCATTCATTACCATACCTTGATCTGCTCATCAATCTTTTTTGCATGATTCCCAAAACTGTGGTTATAGTAAATACCTCGGGTTAACCTTTTCTTTCCATACTTTGTAACTAGGTACAGTTGATTAAAAAAATAAAACCTGCCCATTTTAACGGCCCGGTGTTTACTTGCCTCTGGAAGGGTTCTGGCAAACCCTAGCCCACAGTTTTTCTAAGTACGAATTCTGATTAACTTGAATTAACTTTTCTCGAAAGTGGCTGATTCAACATTGACAAAGTTAACTGTTTATAGCGAGACCAAATCATGGTTAACAAATTAGAGATGACGTAGCCTTTCAGAAATATGTTGTTTTATGAGGTGGTGGCAATAACTGTAGTAACCAATGTTGCATAAAACACGTTCCTTTACAGGTCACATTATTGAACTATATCTATCCCTTTTTCTCAATCATAGCAGATGTAAATTTGGTTCTCTCGATTTTTGTAATGTTTCCACAATTTCACGATGATCATCCAAAAGATCATGTAAATCACGGCCATCAGCAATGGAATCAAAGTGAGTAGCATGGTGGTAATGTGCACATCGTTCTCGTTCCATTGTCTTTCCACCAAAAGATGCAGCATGACCGCAAAAAGAAACACACAACCACAAATGCCTATGGCGTAGGCCACCAGCCAAACCAGCAGGGCCCACCCGGCCTCATTTAGAGTGCCCAACACGAGAAACAAATTGACAGTGAGGCCAACCACAGAGCCCGAAAGTTGTATGGATATTCCTGCGAGACCAGAGAACACTTTGTACAACGGACACAAGAGGGCAGTGGTGCATATGTGGTTGATGGGCTTTTCGGGCATGTCGGGCTCACAGACTCTCCGGATTAGAAGGTAAGTGGACACCAAAATCCCGCACACGTGAATAAAGGACAGCATTGATCCGATAATCAAAGCCCGACATGACCTTTGACTGATTTTGGCACTGCACTCCTCGTCATCAAAATCCTCAGTGGCACGAGGAGGATATTCGTCAATGTTGTTGAAATTTGGATCCTTGAATTGGACTTTAGTGGACATTTTGACAGTTGTGTCTGCGAAAACCTCGAGCTATTAACGTCACTGAATCCAGTTTGTGGTGAAACTTGGGTGAACTCACCCTAATCTGTGTGGTCTTGTTGTCCTCCAATTCAGTCACGATAGAACCTGTCGTGGCCTATTTTGAAGGGAACTTGTGGGTCCTTGTACAGTTTGCATAAGTAGATTCTCTGGGCCAATGAGATGCACCCTCCCAACAACCTAAACACAAGTGTGATTCGGAAAGAAGCTCGTCGTTGGTGTTGTTGTTACACCTTTCTCAGATGAGCTTGTCCATGTTATGAACTTTCCTGGCTGTCGTCACACTATGGAGATTTCCGGGAAAGCTTCTCAGGACAATCAGGTGTGTTCAAGTGTGTGGGATGTACATGGAAGTGAAATCCCATGCTGCTTCCTCGAGTTCTCGCCCTGAACATTTTGTGGCCTTCGAATTTCAAACGAGGGGGAAGTGAGATTATCAAATGGGAATATAATGTTCTTTATTCCCGTCTCGATGAACTGATGCAGTAGGAAACAGTTGCTCTATTTACAGTATAGTACGCATTTTACCATTTAGCAGGCAATCAGAGAGATCAATAGAGAGCATAGGAAAAATGTTAAGGTACTCTAACATCAGATAGCCCTAATGCTATTGGTACTTATTGCCAAGTTTCCACATGAAGTTCCTATTTACTTGTCTGACAGTAAGTTGTCGGATGGCTCAGATGGCAAAAGCGGTTATCTTCATCTATCATAGAATAAATGACTAGAAAGTTATGTTACGCATGTTGAATAAGGAAAAAGATGAATATTTACATATTCATGAAATATGATTAGAAGAATGTCAATTGCTCAAATGCTGATTCCAAGCCATCCTCTTGAACTCCTTTATCTGAGGAAGTTGCTTAGCATATCATCTATTGTTTTTTGTCATCCAGATATTAAACACAGTCTATTCAATGGCGGTTAACTTGCACTACTCCTTAAGATAAGAGAGATCTAGCTCTCTTGCATCTCACTTGCATAATTTTTCAATTTACTATATTTTGAGCTTATTCTTTTTCAAGAATCATGTTTGACTCCCTTTTAAAGGCCTTCAAGACCATGCAAGACTAATCCTACTATTGATTTTAATACTGGATAATGATAAGGTTATGTTTTGACAATAAGCCGATTTAGTTGCTGAATGGTTATTATCAAAAGAACTGGTACAGAACTTCTGGATTGTAAAGCACTAGTATTAAAAGCTAAGGCCATTTTTGTTCATAGCTTAGAAGGTCATGGGTTTGTGAGAAGTTTTACACTCTACTTATATTAGTATTATCAACCTGATATTCTGAGTACCGTTACAAACTGTGACAAACTCTGCTATAACCAAACCATGCACCCAATTTACTCCGAGGAGGTTTATTTTCACACCCTCATTACAAATTAGCTCAAAATACAATGAAATACATATCTCAAAAGAACAATATCTATTCATTTTTAGAAAAGCCACAGCACATGTATAGTTTGAAAGGGAATGAATACGCCCTTTGATTGGAACATGATATGCATTCTTATTTAGCCACAACATCCACGTGCTTCGTTCCGTCTGAATTGAAGGCGTTTGATGTATTATGATACCCTCAAAAGGTCATCTTTGTGAGCAATCTTACCCATCAATTTTAGTACACTTGCAAGTAGTTTGACATTCGGAGTTTTCCTTCTGAATGTGAATAACCGCATTAGGTCCAACTTATTTCAGCATTCTAGCGTTTCTCTGTGATTTAGGAGAAATCCCAATCCAGGTCGAGCAAGTGTAGCGCAAGGAATACATAGGAATGCAGAGTTCACTTGTTTCATAGAGCTGCTTCATTCGTTTCGCGTACTCTCCGTCATGTGGGACTCGATTTCAACAATGAAGTGCCAAATCGACCTTAGATCAGATTTGAGCACCGATGCTAAAAACCTGAATTCGGCAATGTGCGCAACGGTGCAGTAATGTTACGCATGCCAAAGTAACATATTTTGTCGCTCATGATGCATTGACACAAGATATATTTGGACAAATTATTTGACAAACAATTCCGGAAATGTTAGACATCTGAAAAGGGGGACTAAAATTCAGTTTATTTTCATCATGACTTTGATCTTAAAGATGCGCATGGGTTGAGACAGTCATGTTGATTAACCTCGAAATTGTGACCAAGGCTTCAGACTATGGCCAAGACCAAGGCTTAAATAGATTTGAATTGAATTTTAAATGATATGGATTGAAGCGTTTGTTACATTTTCGAATTGAACTAACATGCTTGATTAAAAAACCAATCGTTTAATGTAGTGTGGTCCTACACATGTATATTGAAAAGAACGCATTTAGTCAACTTTTTCAGATGTTGTGTCGAAATATATCTCGTTTAAAAACACCATTTCAAAACTTTGCAAATATTTCCGAACGATGCCACGTACACAACATTGGCTTTGAAATAGGACGTCTAGAAGAAAGGCCCTAGGCCCAAATGTTTTAGGGTACATCGTACTGTAGCCGTTTTAACGCACATGTGGTCAAAGTTTGACAATTCTCCCCCAAATGATAAGTAGACATGGTCCCGACCTGGCCGCTAGAAATGGGCGGGGCTTTTCAGTTTAGGTTTTTTGTTTTTTGTTCTTTAATATGAAACAGGCAAAGAAGAAGTTAACTAAGTTTGTGCAGTCTTACGAAAGAAGTAAAGTACAAAAAAATTGTACTGATGGGATCAAATAAATAATCACGGGAGGTTGCGGCTAGGGCCACCAATTTACATTTTCAGTGGCATATGCGGCATATGGCATGACTAACGGAATATCAGAAACCTGTTAGTTAGTCACAAAATGTAACACCGATTTTTCTTCGATCAGACCAGGGTTACCTTTTAGCTTCAAGCGAACCTTTTACCTTATGTTGGAAACGACTTGTGCTTAGATTTTCCTAGCTTTCTGGCAATCCTGATTTTGAAAATATATTTGATCATATCACTAAGAAAGCTGTGTTGTGAAGGCTGTCAAAAATCACGCAACATCTTAAAGAGGAACTTCGAAATGGTTTCATTCAGATTTGAAACGTATTTCGACGCAATGAAAAACACCTCACAATGTCTTTTGAAAGAAAAAATGAATTAAAATACAAAACCATTCCGCCCGCTCGTTTTTTTTGGATAATTTTATTTAAACAACAATACCCTTACCCTATTATATTTAATTTATTTTAAAAAGTACTCTTCTAAGAAATCATATACATGTTTTATTTGGAAAATGGGTTAGTATTTGCAATTTCAAAAAGAAAAGGAATGCAGTGTGTCACGTTGGTGGAATTATACTACATAGTTCCTGATACAAAATGAAGGTCTGAGTGCTGAACTGACAACATTGTCAATCAAACTTTTGATGGCTCTGCATAGGAACTTTGGGATGTTCCTTTTTCAATCAAATTTTCAACAACAGAGAGAATAATAGTTTTTGGTTCTTGAAGCAACTCGTGTCTGATGACGTCAGAGCATAGTTTTGACAAGCTACTTGTGCTTTAGTGCTTCACTATTCCTAGCTAATGGATGCTATTTACAATGACAACATAGTCAATGGATCTTTTGATGATTGTGCTTGGGAACTCTGGGACGTTCCTTTTTCATTCAAATTCATTACAAGATCAGAGAGCATACGTGTAGTCCTCCAAGATAATGGAAAGTTCGATGATCATATCCAGTTGAAAGCTGGTAAAGCTTTTCAAACATGTGGTTGGATATATCGCACGTCAAAGTCCAGAGATAGTATCACGATGCTAACTCTGTACAAGTCGATTGTTCAGCCGCATCTTGAATATGCCTCGCCCATTTGGGCTCTAATCAGTCCAGCAGGTTTGCAAAAGCTCGAGCAGGTCCAAAGATGTTTTGCTAGGAACATTGAGGATATGAAAAAGCTCTCGTATTGGGAGAGGTTAGAACGGTTGGGATTGTACAGCATTCAGAGAAGGTACGAAAGGTGTCTGATATTGTACGTTTTCAGAAGCATTCATGAGCTTTGTCCCAACCCAGGATTTAGGGTCAATTGTAGTGACCGTAGAGGCTTAATGTGCATTTTGAGAGCACTTTCAAGCCCTCGAGAATCCAGGCTAGTTCGAACAATGAAGCTCAACTCTCTTCTTTCTCGGGCTCCTTCATTGTTCAATTTGCTGCCCTCAAATATTCGTAGGGCTTATGTAGGCGTTGATCCGATAGCAGGATTTAAGTCAGACTTGGACAAGTTTTTGACTAAAGTTCCGGATCAAACTTATATTCAAGGATTAGCCAGATCAGCCAACTCTAATTCGTTGGTCGATCAAATATTATATATAAATAAAAGTCAAGTAAAATAAATAATCTTCTATTCTTGAACTGCTGGGATTCCAATCCCGCAGCGGTAAGGAAGTCCGAAAAAAAATACAAGTTTTTGGTTCTTGAAGCAACTCCCGTCTAATGACGCCAGAGCATAGTTTTGACAGGCAACTTGTACTTTTTTCCAACATTTTTTTCGGGTTTTATGTACCGATACAGGGAATGAGTTCCCCGTAAGTCATATTTGATAAAAGATTTGGCCATATAAAGCGTTCGAATCTGAACGAAAGGCTGGTCTGCGATTATTGATAAAAACAATCTAAATGTCGCTTAGAAATTCACACTGGATCATCTCGTAAATTGAATCGTCGAAGTGAGCATGGTAGCAGATTATAGAGGGTTGGTGCTCGGTTAAGTACAAAAGAGGATTTGAAGGTCTTCACCAACTTTTTATCTGATGGGTTGAAATTAAATTTGATTTCATACGTGATACCTCTTCTGTCACTGACGCTACATTTTATTCCCGGGTTAGGACAAAGTGCATGGAAACATTTGAAAACATAAAGGATTAGGTAGCGTTCGTACCCTCGCCCACCCTATACTACGTATATAATCCTAAGGATTGAAGTCTTTCCCTATAGCTTAAGTGGCTCATGCCGGCACTATATTTTGTAAAACTTCGTTGTACCTTTTCAATCTTATTCAGACCCCTACATTCATTGGCGCCCAGATTGGGGAAGCATATTCTAAATGCGGTTGGACAATAGGCTTGTATATAGTTTTCATAGTATATGCGTCTCTGGATTTGAAAGTTTGATACATCCACCCGCAAGTTTGGTATGCTTTGGTCACTTTCGGTTGGATGTGTTCTTCAAATTTACCGTTATTTTCAATTACTATTCCGAGGTCTTTAATGGAGCTTATTGATAAAATTGGTTTGTGGCGATTGTCGGTGTAAATTGGCTTGTCTACTCTATTTTGGTTGCACGTCATGATTCGAAACTTATCCCCATTTAATTCTATGTTTTGAAAGTGGACCCATTTGTATACAACGTCCAAGACATTTTGCAGGTCTGTGTGGTTCTGTGAATTTCTTCCGAACACTAGCTTAGTATCGTCAGCATAAGAATATATTGAAGAGTGGAGGGGTAATCCGTGAAGTGGTGCAACAAATAATACAAACAGAATCGGACCAAGAATGGTTCCTTGGGGTACCTCAGATACCATGTGACGAGGGCGTCCTAAGCAGCCGTCAATTCGAACGGCTTGTGTGCGGTTGGTGAGGAGATCTCTGTTCCAAGAGTAAATATTTCCTCCAACATCTACACAATCGCAATGTTGTTGTCCCTCTATGACGTCGTCAAAATGTCGAATCAATGCTAAAGCTAAACAGTGCTAAAGTGTGCACGAAAACCATTCTGCTGGTCAGGAATGCTATCTTTTATGTCAAGGTATTCAAAAAGCTTTGTCTTAACAGGCTTTTCCATGACTTTGAAAACATTCGACGTCATTAAAATTGGTCGATATCTAACAGGTTGATCCCTATCTCCTCCTTTAAAAATGGAGACTATATGGGCATATTTTAATAGTTTGGGCACCCTCCCTTGTGACAAAGAACGATTCATCAAATATGTAAAAATTGGAGCGATGACTTGTGATGAGTGTTTAAGGAACTGTTCCGTTACACCGTCAGGTCCTGGAGAACTTGAAGATTTCAGAGTTTCGATAGCTTCGACGACTTCCTTCTCGTCAATCAATACTTTAGTGCTTCAATATTCCATGATAATGGATACAATTACCATCCCAGGTCATTTAAGCTGAAAAGTAATTGTAGGTATCTGTTAATATTTTAAAAAAAAAAGCGTAACACTTTTACTTATTTGCATGCATAAGTATTATTTTTCAGGCTAAAGAGGAGATTTCTTCACTTTTAGATGTTGTTTTTAAGTTGTCGTTGTTATTTATCTCTCCCTTTTCTGGTCTGGAGTGCTATGGTCAGAGGTCTGCCTCTCACCCGGCCATCGAAGCTAGCCATCACATCGTCCGTTTCCAATTCCGTCAAGTAGTGTCATATACGGTATTATTTTGGTTCTCCGTCTGTGGGTGTGGTTAGCATCTAAAAGCTTCATTTGGAGAAAAGTTTGCTGAAGGCTCGAACCAGGAACCTCTCTCATTCCATATATCTTGGAAACTGCGCTAACCATGGCTGGCTTTGAAAACACGACACTTGATTGGGAAAATTCTTGCCTCGTCCTTTCCGTTCGTGTTTTATAATCTGAATTGTTTTGAAAAAGACGGTGACCTCCTCCAAGAATCCATTATGACATCATCATATTTAGCGTGCTTCAAATTTCAGGTGCTTGGTTTACTTTGCTATCTTCATTTCTTTATTTATAGTATGATCTCCAAAATCTGATTTCCCCCTAGTCTAATACGTCTAATAGCTCATATGCTTTGGAATCTCAAATTATTATAGAGGAAGCAAAATTGTAGTATTTAGTCGTATCAGCACCATTAACAGCTATCTGATGATGTCACAGAGTTTTGGGTAGATTTCGTGTGCTTGTACTTTCAATGGTTGAGTTTTCCAAAACTTGTAATTATTAGCCTTAATTGTTTCAGTTGGGTGTGGTTTTCTTTTTCCTTTTGAACTTGAGATCTCCCAAATATGAATATCAATAACATACAATTCAATTTCATTTGTCTGATTTGGTACAATGTAAAAAAGATGAAAGCGATGTAAAATGATGTACGTATAGGGCTTGTCAAGTGAACGTGTTCATGAACGTACAGGCTTGAATTTGACGTAAATTTGGTCTCATGCTTGACGGTAATCAGGTCTACGTATGTATCTTATACATGGTCGTAAATGGGCCACTTAACTTACGGCTCATGCATAAAACATCTCTATTTCGTGTGTATTTGCCTTGTAGTTATTGCTTCAGGTTTGGCTTGTAAATTGAGAGCGTGCTAATTGGAACATTCGCAGAAAGCCCTTCGAGAAGCCTTTTACCACAGTAACAAGATGTGGCGATGTGGCAAAGGGAACGTTTGGAGGCCTATCATTACCAGGAATTCCTTGGGCCTCCAGTCTCCTGAGGCACCCAGCGTTAATATCCTTTGGATTGCATCCGAAAAGCTTTCTTGTTCCCGGAAATCCCATATCCTTCCTTCGACGATTCAATACCTAGTACTTATCGCTACCATTTTCCTTTCAGAGCCGCGTTCCTGCCATTCTTTTCCATATGTTTTATTGGACGACCACGTTTCGAGGGTGAATGCGGATGCATATCTTTCACAATTTGGGGAAGTTGCAAACATGAACTCGTATGTTTGAAATTGTATTTGTACTGTGACATACCACATTATCAACAATGGCACCTATTTTAGTGGGTTGCTCCAGAATAGTTTCCATTATTATTATTACTATCAATTGGCATGCACTCACGACAACGTGAGTAAATGTAGCCTATTGGCCTCAGACTTTGAGACCCTGGGATTATTCTCATCCAAGCGTATGCTCATGGAATGTCAGAAATCGGGTCACTATTTATGTCCAATGGCCTTCAAACCTCGCCATCCCAACGAGCATTTCGGATTCTATTTTAGTGCACATCTGAATAGAATGAAGATGGTCGACTTGGTGATTAAGTGCTTTCCAATCTGCATCTGATCAAGGATCAAAGAGGCAAGCACTTCTTAAAATACTTTCGCCATGGTTTCTTGCCGCTACTAAGGTGTGAGTACAAATCTACATTCTTTGATGAATCGGACCATCAGAAACTCAATAGCACCTTGGCAATCAACAACGGGGAGTACATTGGTTCCTTCAGTCTACAAAGTGTGTTGACACTTCGGGAGTATTGGCAAAAACATCTAATGAAAGACATCTGCTTTGGCCCAGAAACTTCATTTTCAAATTGTTTGTCTGATTGATGTCTTGGTTAAGAATTTGGTTTGGTTTTCTTTACATTTGTTGTATTATGCTTTAAGTGTGTATCTTTCCTTTTAGAGCTCTGCTAAAAGTATTCTGCTTTCTTCTGGGTGGCCCAAAATAACATTTTACAAGACGTTAATGACTAGAATCAGTGTCACCGCAGACCAATCACAACACCGACGAAACCTTGACACAATTATTGACTGTATGTAACGTTATAAAAGTCGTCTTTGTCATTTTGTAAATTTGCATGCATTTATCTAACTCCCAGCTAAATTGGAACCTTCAAAATCTTTTCAGCCTTCAAACAATAGCGTCCTTTGTACTTCACGACATTCTAGTGTCACGTAGACGACAAATTTCAAATTCCATCGGTTTTGAGCAACATTTGACTTTCAAAAAACATTCCAGAAAGCTTGATGCTACTTCTATAATCTTGGAGATATTCCAAGGGTTCCTTGCTTATTTCAAAAAGCCTAACCCCTGAAGACATTGGATATGGCTTGAATCACAAAGTGACAACTGAGGATATTAATCAACAAGCTCACTGCTACTTGAGTTAGAGTCAATTCAGCCCATTACCACGTTCTGTAAATCTCTATCTCTATGCCCGTTCCTCCCTGGATTTATTAGGAGAACAAGCAAATAACGTTTTTGAGCCCATAATCCAACCACAGCTTGAGCTTACATAAGTGGTCGCCCACATATTAGACACTCTTCTTTATGATAATCTGTGTTTAACAACTAAATATTTCCTGATCGTTGTTTTGATCCAATGTGACAAAGACAGGAACTTGATTGGAACATGAGGAAAGTTATCACGAAAGTATCTTACTCTCTTTACATCGACAGTATGAATATGGCCCCATGAGATGAGGAATATGATCGGAAAGTTTAATCATCAATTATGTATCCTTAGTTTTGGCTAGGAAACGTTGGTATTGAGGCACGTGGCCCTTCATATTGCCTAATATGCAGTACAGATAAAGCTGATATTAGGCCATAATGCCTACTAAGCACATTGAGGGCCCTTGGCTTTCTGCTATTTCGCCTATCCAATTAGAATATGCAACAAATCTCGAGCACCCAGGGGATCAATCGCACAGTAAAGCTGCATGTCTAGGCCATTAAATCTGTTTTTGTTTACATAGACAAACCGTACAATAGATAGGTAGATTTCCATCGTCTTCCGTGTTCATTAATTCCAAAGTGGAATTAACCATAGAGGCTGATCCATGATCCATCCTCGGAGTTGATTCATGTATGTACTGTACTAAAAGAGCAAGTCCGACAAAGGCAATGGCGTAGTTTCAATTTTCTGAAAAGCGTCGTACTTTTCGGCGGATAAAAGTTTTCCATTGTATCAAGATATGACAATCGCTCGAGAACTCAGACTTGCAGCTATTAGACCTTGTCTGCCATCATGAACTTAAAGTCACTAGATAAGAAAACAAGCAGTACATCCGATCCAAGATGAAGGCGAGTGGTTTTTTCCCATAACGAGAGAGTATCTCAAACGACAAAGTCTATTCGGGGTTGTTTTCTAGACGTCTCGGATTCCCAAAGTAAGTGGCAAATAAGGAACCGATCTTAGCCAGGAAAATGATCCTTTAACTCATTCTTCCCTACCATTCAGATTTTGTGGTCCACTTCCGCTGCCTAAGGGATACTACTGAAGTCTCAGGTTCCTTCTGTTCCAAGGTTCAAACGTTTACTTGAGATGTGATGGGGATAGGTTCCCTGACAACGAAAACGTTCCACTTCCTTTTAGGCCCGGAGGCCCAAAGATTCGAGAAGGACAAGTCAAACCATTCATGCAGGGGAGAAAGAGACCGAGCGCTTTTCTAGTTCCCAAGATGTCACGTGATGGGCAAACGATTTTGTGCGCTTCTATCGTTGCTAGTTGAAACATCTCCGCTATTGAGAAATACACGTTTCAGCCTGGGGCGAGGTTAAGGAAAGATAGGTCAAACCTTGGGGCAACAATACATCTCTTTAATTAGCAACTGAAACAAATAGGAGAGTCATTCATTTCTTACCAAAAGGGTCGGCCGTGTTTGATTTTGGGGTATGGTAAGACCAATAATTGTGGTCGAAATAATGTTTACAAACGGTAAAAGGTTGAGCATTGAGAATGAATCTAATGGTCGACTGCTCCATTTTGTCCCATATTGAACTATGAATGTATTTGATATGTTTTACAGAATTATGTGAGGCTGCTTTTATGAAAGATTTCTTAACGATGAGGATTTTTTTCTTCTTGAGTACATTTTAACCCAAAGTCTATGCAATGAAGTACTCATGACATGTCATCAAAAGTGTGCTTTGATGTGTCGATTCCACGGAGCTAAATAAGAATCACTGACTTTTCATCGTGAACTTCTGGGGATAACATTTTGATTAATGGTGAGGAAGAAAAACCAGTTCGTCTGTAAGGTTTATAGTTTCTGCGAATGCAGTTTTTGGCTAACATTGTAGTGAAAAGAGGCTTGAGAGATTGGACTCAAGCTATTTAAAATTAAGGCACAAGAAGAAGTCATCTAGCTAGAAACAATGAGCAAACAGTAGTTGTTCCTAATGACACAGCACGTCGGTTCCTTGAAGATGGGATCTAACTTGGTCTTAAATGTTCTGAGACACTAATATTAGCCAGCACATTACGTACGTCTTTACAATCCTTTTCTTGATAATAGTGACACACTTCTCAGGCCTATAAGGCTACAAAGTCATTAAAGTGTTGTTCGGCGTTTGATCCTGACTTGTGCTTTCCTGGAAGTTCAAGAGCGCTGGAAAGTTTCCGAGGAAATTTACGTAACCCTTCAGTATCAAATCCCACATGGAACCCAATGTTTGCTAATGGTGGCCGCTTCCGGTTGCCTGATTTCAATAGGGTTGCTCATTGGGAAGTCACACAAGTCCAGCGTCCCGGATCATGGAACATGACTCACATACATTCGTGGGTAAGGCCACAAGGCCACAAGGCCGCAAGAGCAACAGTCGTGAGCGTGTATTCAAAATGAGTGGGCAGGAGATATTCATGGGTTGTTTGCACAAGAGAGGCATACGTTCTGGAAGAAAATTACAAAGCAATATCCAAAATACGTTTCTCACCCAGCAATGTACATTATCAAGACGAAAACAAATTCAACCTAGAACGGCACATCAACTTGAACATTGAAAAGCCATGTGTACCTTGAACATCATTAACTCTGGGCCATCCCGTGTCATTCATGTGACCAGAACACGTTGCGACCCTCTTTTACATTTTCGTGACGACCAAAACACCCAGCATGTTTGGGCTTACTTTAGCAACTTTTTGTGGCCAGCGAGCTCGTGATATACATTTTGCTCACAAAGTCAACTCACTCAGACGTCAGGCCGTCGAAATTTAGATTTGAAAATACTGCCTATTTGTTCACCAAGCGCATTTTACCCCTAACCAATCCCTAAAACTAATGCCATTGTAAGTCAAAATGACTTTTTTGTGAATAGATATATTTTTCACGTGGTTTAGGGGTCATTTTCTTGCTTGCTCTATGACGTCCAGCGTCGACAAATGTAAGATCCTTCAAATTGAAATGGCCACCCTCGGTCAAAGTCAAAAGCACGCCCGTCTTGCGCAAAGGCACGCCGGATTTACTACATGACTCATGTTCAATCCTGCGCACGGAAATTCCAAATTCTTAGGAATGAGTTGGATGCCCCCCTTTCGATTTCTGAATCATTTCAAATCTGAATACCCAACTGTGTCAACGTATATTTTAATCCTAAATATTAACTTATACTTACTTCCCGCTATGAACAGTGTTGGTTCATCCATAGGTAGAACTTCGTCCGAGGAATTTATTTCAAACCAAAGCTCCACCAGTACAGGGTAAGGCGATGGCAATATTATTGTTTTTTGGAGGATGATTGCGTCATGTCTTTGTTTTCTCGCAGATCTTGTACATTCAATAAGTATCCCACACAAAAGATGTAGGAGGTTGTAATCTGAGCATTTTGACATTGTTATGAAACGCAGAGCATCTGCTTGTTTAAAGAAAAGGGTTATATGTTTTCATTGGTTGGTCTAACCATGCATCAACTACGTGAATTGCTTGACCCGTATGTCGATACAATGAAACAAGTTTGGAGTGTTATATGAAGACATATCATGGGTTTCATAGTAACAGCCATGTCTATATCACACTTCGAAGTCCTACTAAAACATGTTTATGAAAATGTTATTCCCTCAGTGATTGCTCTTAAGCTTGTTTATATGGTTGTGTAATATAAAGCGAGTTTTTAAGATTCCGTGAATAAGGTAAGGAAACATGATGCCGTTTGTACTGATAAATGATCTTTATGTGTCAACTTTGTGGTAGGACGAGACTGATAATGGAAAAAAACACCAAATCATCTCATTTTTGTTGTGATATCACACATTGACTGCGTGAACTATTGAACAAAGTAAATGCCCGGCAACGTATTTTTTTCGGCTGAAACGTTGCTCCCCTTGGTTCATCTTTCTCTGCATGAAAATTGTTCAATCCAAAGAACCCGTTTTGAGGGCAATGCGTATCTGAGGTGAGAGCAAGATATTTCCCCTTCTTGAACGTGGAAAGTCAGCCGTTTCCTGGATTGGGATGATGTAATCTCGAGGCAAAGTAACATCAATGTTCTGGAGAAAGGTCTGACTTGCCTCCCTCAAAACTAGATCGGAAGGAAAGGGCAAGAATTCCCGTTAGATCGATCCCATTGCCGGGCAAATTTACCAACATTCCTGTGATTTGAGAAGCTCAAAGGCTTGTACAAATTGAGAGCTCGATTTATGTAAGCACATAGGTATTTGCTGAGAAGGCGGATCAGAAAATCAAGGGTCCAGCTCTCATTCATCTCTTGAGTAGGTACAAGGCCACAGCTGTTTTCAAATTGCATCTCAAAACTGCCTTGAAATGCATGCCCAAATGAGTCATTTACTTTGAGCAAGCCCAATAACACTTATTTAGACGACCTGAATTCGTTTCACTTTAAGACCAAGGTTGTCTAACCCTTTTGTTAACGGCCTTTGAATGCTTTGACTCAGCCTTGACTGGGTCAGATTTCCCGACATTCTAAGACAATTCAATGAATGAGTCATTGAAAATATAACAAATCGATGAACGACACACGCCTTGCTTTCCCCATGAATTCATTATTTATTGGGGTTCACCAACTTGTTGCGTGTCTTGAGCTATTTTCTTTGATTGGAAGACTTGAAACTGAAATCACGCTGTATTTGAAGTTGACATTTTACTACTTACAAAGCACAATATAAATCTATTTCATAATTGTAAATACCGTGTAGAATGAGCCCCTCTAGACTAAAATCGTACCATTGTCAATTAATGATGGTCAGTGATTTTTGTTTTCATGGCAAAGTAATCATTTTTCATCCGAAATGAATTGCCAGTGAAAGAGTAACACAATTGAAATCTGATTAGATTACACTTTCAAAGTAATTGTTTTTGTGATTAATCAAATCAAAAGCTCGAGTCCTTGCTATCGTAAGAAGCAACATTTCAAAGCAATGCTACAGTACTGAATTAAATTTAATCTGCAATTAGCACAGGTCTGTTGATTAGAAAACAGTGTTCAATTGCTTGATTTTCGGCTTGAGGTATTGATAAGTCGAATTGATGATTCTTAGGATTCGGGGGATTGCTATTTACTTGAACTGTCATCTAGTTTTCATCAAAACATGATTTTTCCGAGTAAACATCTTTTGATTGGTCTTTCGGATGCCTCTCGCAATCCTCATGTTCTTGGTAAGGGTTAAAACGTCGGGCTTGTGTTCGTAATTTTTGACATTATCCGGGTGTTCACAAGCCAAGAAAGGAACAGAAATGTACCCTTTGTGTCGTTGATAATAACTTCTAATAAGAAACTTACTTCTGCAGAAGCTTCAAATATCCCAGACGAAACTTTTTTTGTGCTCTCAAAGACATGAGCTTTTCTTGAATTTCTAAGAAGTCTTTCTTTCCGCTATAAATACGGAACAACACAAGTCTCCAATTGTGTTAAGGTAATATCTTCCTTGTCAAAAGGTTGGCAAACGGAGCATTGCCATTCTAAATTTAGAGCAGCCTTCCATTTACCCACTCACTAAAGTCGTGATTGCGAACCGGTTTTCATTTGTGATCTTGAGGAGCGTATGTTCGATTCTTGAGACCGTACATAAAGTACAAGAGCCGAGTAACTCATTGCAAGAGAAAACGCTTCAAAGGATTGTACTATTTACGATACACAAAGTCCAGGATCGAGCAAAACAAAATTGAACTCATAGTACCTTCAAAGGCTATGCTCAAGCAGACCTAATCAACAAAATGATATGTACTTCCATGGAGTGGCCTAGTGGAATAGTGCCAGTACTATCTGTCACTATGAAAAAAATTACTGCTGAAGTATGTTGAACACAATATGGTTCACAAGAACATAACCTTTTCCATCATAAGCTTTACTAGCGAAGGTGGAAATTGAAAAGGAATGCCCGTGTCTTGATTGGCCTTCAGGTCTTCGAGATTCCAATCCGATCCGACTTGGATTGAAGGAATGCGAGCAACACAAACTTGTTCTCAAACTTGTGTTTTTTTCCATCCGTGTCACTTATATCTGATGCTCATGAGACAAGCAAACTGGAATAAACCGAATCGCCCCTCGAGTTCGTGACAGGTTCGTTGTTGAGTCAAATAAGAGTGTGGCAACCGCTTCTCGCACTCTCTTTTGGCACCAAAAGCAACATACAAGGTCCTCTCCTACAGCCCTTAAGCTTGTAGATGAGCTTCAGTGATGCCAATTCATGAAAAAGCTCAAATATGGACTCATTGGAATAAATCGCAATTGATCGAATGACGCATATTCACATTTTCGAAATGCAACATGAGCCATATTTTTGAGTGCGTCAAACCCTCATACTTGGCGGGACCTTCCTTTTCGTTTGAGGGTGACTTTGAAGCGCGCAGCAACCCTGAGCGAGTGAACATTTCCCCTGCGCAAATCCAGCGGAGACTCAGAGAGTCGTCAAAGAGAAGAAATTCTCGTATGTAGAGGCTATATAGAGGGCACGTGGAACAGCAGGAAGTTCAGTTCCACTTGCTACGCTCGACACGAAAGAACAATTATTGTTTGCTTGTTCCTCTAATTATTAGAGTGAATCCGCATTGTTGTGAAACAGAAACAGTGATCCTACGTACAGCTACTACTTCTGTTCATTGATATTTGCTAGTAAACCAAATCAACAATCTAATCATAATGAGGACAGATCATCCAGAAACTCAAGCCTGTCTCGAGTACTCGACTCAAAATACCAAGAGGTGAGAGGCACTAATGGGTTCTTAAAATAGCTGCAAACTTGAACCAAGGTTCATGGTTTAGATGCCAAAACCTGAATTTAATGCATGCATGCAGAGAACACATGGGACTATGTAAAATTGCCGGATTGAGACTCCACACTTGGAAGTATTTACTTTCGCTTTTATTTGAAAGAGTATGATAAGCTCGCGGGTGTTATCATTTCCAAACCAAATGGTATAAGTAGAATGGTTTGTTGCCAACCAGAAACTAGTTCCATTAGCCATGCTCTCAGTTTGAGAAAGGTTTCTTCTCCCTTCGGATGAAAGTACCTGAGGCTAATGGGCATTAACTAGATTGACTAATTAACACCATTATCGTGAATGAATGTATCCTCCAAGGTTCCAAAGTCTCCCTAAACACGTTATAAAGCTTGAGACACCTTGAGGTCAGCACCAAATGGCTCTGATGACGAGGTTTCAAGTTAGAAACTTGTTTTTTGACGTCAGTACTTTTTTTTCATGGAATTGGGGGGTCTGGTGAAGCTCGCTCATTCGTCCAGACACACCTCATACTATATTTATTGACTTTGATGAAATGACGAAAGCCCATTTAAGTGACATAGAGATCAATTCGTGAATGCGATCTTGGACGTGAGCGACTTGGAAAGATAACGGTGAAGGAACTGGTTCATTGCGAGTGCCACACGTTAGGTCACTCGATTCTAAATTTAGCTTCGGTCTTTTCAATTGCTGAAATGCCTTTGAAGAGCTTAGTTTGCATGTGACTTGTGAGCCTTGAATTCACGCATGCATGCAATAAGGAAGGAAACGTGAGGAAGCGACTGAATCTGGAACAGTTTGGTTGGAGTCGTCATTTTGGTAGGTGGAGCACACGCCATTTGATTTCCATATTTAGACCAGGCTCTTGGTTGGTTGGCTAGGAATGTGAGACAATTATCACTCATTGTTCCTCTGGAAGATCCAATTCCCCAAGATAGGGCACCTAATTAAAGACATGAGATTACGGTATCTTTGAGAACACTTGTACTAATAAAGATCTCTCTTGTTGTTCCAGTTGCTCTTCATCTGATGTAGAGGTCTGCTCTGAATCGTCCTCATCCGGGAGCGACTCGGAATATTCATTGCCCTCAGAGAATACCCAATCTAAGATGAAAAATCCGTTTTCCTTCGCCATGATGACCTCATCAGCCTCGGCCTCCAATGCTTCATCCTCATCTTCATTCTCCTCCACGTGTTCCAATGTGACGTCATCGCCGACCAAGCGGAACGAAGAGAGGGAAAAGCTGGTGAATGTGAACCCAGTGGTGCAATCCCTCCAAAAGCTACAGACTCTTCAAAGCCAGAACAACCCAACCACGCACTTACAAGAGCGAGACCAAGCCAAAGAACAAGAAGAGCTAATGATCCAAAGGCTGTTATTGGAGGTCAAAGAGATGAGAGATCGTGTTTTGGCGCATTTGACGTCCCGATCTCAGAAGCGCATCATGAATGAGCTCAAACAACAGTTTTCCAGCATGACAGAGATCCCTCAGTTGCTGGGACGGTGCTTTAACTTGTCTTTGAATGTCAAGATCATTGGACAGTCCTTTGAGCACGGTTACATCGATTCCACCATTGGAGCGAGGATCTTGTCAGACATTCTAATCTTGGAACAGAGCTTGAGGCTCATGCTCAGCAGCCAACAACCCGAGGATCTCAAGCGTTCCAAAGCCATGAATAATTTCTTGTCACTGTCAGGCCTCAAACTTGACAACAAGCAAGATGGAAGACCCAAATTGGGCTTTTGAGCAGCTTATGCAAGGTTGATGTAAACGATAATAGTTTTATACGAACCACTCTTTATACTCGAGGTCTGCTACCCATGAGTCACAATTGGGATTTTGAGGCATGATTGTTGGTTACTCGATTTCATATTTATTTTCATGTCTGCAGTACGAATCAAAACTACCTATCTTTTGTCTGCCATGAAGTATCCAAATAATGATCAGTGGCTTGTAGCCTCAGATTAATACACCGTTGGCAAGCAATTGCTGAGAATAATATATGTCATATTTTCGCTATACTACGCACATCCATTCTCATTCGGCAGTTTCGACAGGACCGACTTTCTTTTGCTCGCATAATTTCTCTCCATGACGCAACTGAATAGTCGCTTTCATTCTCCTCTCAGTTCTCTCGTTGCGGAAAAGCAAATGGAGAAATACAAGAAAATGCTCTAAGATGCCTGACTTTAACGCTGAACAACTTATTGTGGCTCTACTCTAACACCATGAATGCACCACCAACCCTTTTGAGAGACTTTTCAAATCTTTTGACGGTATGATTACAGGCACTTTTGACATCCAAACAGAAAAAAACAGAGATAGATATTTTGTATACTTGCAGCATACCAGTGACTTTTATTCATCGTCTTTTTCGAAGAAATTGTGCTAAAGAAGCTAATGGTGAGTTTAGAAGTTGTTGAAATTTGCTTTTCCTAGAACTTTTTGTTGGAAATGATGTTGGCGCGTTATCAATCATGCATGCAGTATACAACCTCCTGTAAAATGATTGTTTATTTTAAGTCATACTTGTTCGGAATATTACCCATAGAGAATTTGAAATGTTTCCCAGAAGACTTGATGGCTTCTTCAATGTGTCACAGTACTTGGGCCATAACTTGTTCTATAAATAGTATCTTGATAAAGTCTGGCATCTTAAAGCGTACTCTCTTGTTTCTACACGGGAAGCCCACGCCATACCTTGCCAAAAAAATGCCGAGACATATGAAGGTGTTTTTTGAAATCAGGACATCATGGGGCACAATTTCATTCTTGGTGACGAGTTCCGTGGTTGTTCATAAAAAATAGGTTAAAATTTGCATCGAGATTTTTGAAAATTTCTTTCAGCAAAGCCATGCCCAAATCTTAAAACTGAACAACTATTTCATTCTTGATGGTCCGGGCCTAGTTTCCCAACCAATCTAACACAGCCATCCAGCACTTACCCACTGCAAATCACACTTCTAAAATCAATGTAATCTGCACTCGGATTCTGCTTGTGTTGAAGTGTCTCTCTCGGGGCTGGCACGAGGTGGAGTCACTTAAAACAATCGGGGTTAAAGGGCGACAAGGACTCCAAATG
>NC_081441.1:9474338-9475488 GCF_007210705.1 Tigriopus californicus | reverse complement strand
CCAGAGATAGTGTCACGATGCTAACTCTGAACTAGTCGATTGTTCAGCCACCTCTTAAATATGCTTCACCCATTTGGGCTTCAATGAGTTCAGCAGGTTTGCAAAAGATCGAACAAGTCCAAAGATGTTTCACTAGGAACATCACAGGAATGAGAGAGCTCTCACATTGGGAGAGGCTAAAAAAGTTGGGAATGCACAGTGTTCAGAGAAGGTACGAAAGGTATCTGATACTGTACGTTTTCAAAACCATTCATGAGCTTTGTCCCAATCCAGGATTTAGGGTCAATGCTAGTGACCGCAGAGGCTTAATGTGCGTATTGAGAGCACCTTCAAGCCCTCGAGAGTCCAGGCTAGTTATAACAATGAAGCTCAACTCTCTTCTTTCTCGGGCTCCTTCATTGTTTAATTTGCTGCCCTTTAATATTCGAAGGGAATACGTAGGCCTTGTTGATCCGGTAGCATCTTTCAAGTCAGACTTGGACCAATTTTTAGATAACATTCCAGACCAACCCTACATTCAAGGACTAGCTTGGTCTGAAAACTCAAATTCGTTGGGAGACCAAATATTATATAAAGCTCGAAAGGTAATAAATAGACGAATTATGGCCTTTCATTTTAAATTCCCTGTAGCGGTTAGAAAAGCTCGTGAAAAAACAAACCAAAAAAACATTTTTACAAATGGCCGGTGTATTGATTTGCCCTTACACAATTGAACGGCATCAACATGAAAAATATGTCAATCAAATAAATTCAAATGGCTTTTTTAGCAACAAATTCCAGCTTTATATATAACCCTACACTCTATATTGCTTCATTGGGCCCTTCTATGTCTATTTCTAGCAATATAAGAGCCACTATAAAAGGTTACTCATTGCTTCATGTGTAAGATCAACCCCTGAAACGAACAGGCGTGACTGAGGCTCACTACTTCTTCGTGGAATGAAGGATATCTCAGGTTTTTGGGGCCCCTTGTGAATGGTTTTCAGTTCGATGGCACATATACCATCCATCCAAGCCAATCAATCAACCAACAACCGTCCTTGAGACGTTTACTTTAGGCCAATGACATAATAGTAGCGATAGAACAATGCAAGGACGACTTCACCACGTGAAAGCTGACCACAACTATGTTGAAACAACCGAACAGATA
>NC_081441.1:9472151-9473338 GCF_007210705.1 Tigriopus californicus | reverse complement strand
TTAAAGCTTGCTCAAATTGTAGAAACACCCCCCTCACCCGTTTTGGTTCGGTAAAAAAATGCCAGGATTAATCCTGCGGCGAATCCATCCCATTTTTTTATCCTTTCAAAACCATGAGAGAGTTTGGTTTTTCCAATTTTGCTTACTGAGGACGAATCTTCAAATGGAAGCCATCATTTCCTATGTGGGTAGCATAGTGTACTCCAACAAAATGCCAAATTCGTTAACTTTGACCATTAGAGCATCATTTTTTTACAACCGGATACACCCAAGTTATGACATTTATAAGATAACAAAATTCCGACAAGTATTGGGTATGTTCTTCGTATCTGTTCGGTTGTTTCAACATAGTTGTGGTCAGCTTTCACGTGGTGAAGTCGTCTTTGCACTGTTCTATCGCTACTATTATGTCATTGGCCTAAAGTAAACGTCTCAAGGACGGTTGTTGGTTGATTGATTGGCTTGGATGGATGGTATATGTGCCATCGAACTGAAGACCATTCACAAGGGGCCCCAAAAACCTGAGATATCTTTCATTCCACGAAGAAGTAGTGAGCCTCAGTCACGCCTGTTCGTTTCAGGGGTTGATCTTACACATAAAGCAATGAGTAACCTTTTATAGTGGCTCTTATATTGCTAGAAATAGACATAGAAGGGCCCAACGAAGCAATATAGAGTGTAGGGTTCTATATAAAGCTGGAATTTGTTGTTAAAAAAAGCCATTTGAATTTATTTGATTGACATATTTGTCATGTTGATGCCGTTCAATTGTGTAAGGGCAAATCAATACACCGGCCATTTGTAAAAATGTTTTTTGGTTTGTTTTTTCACGAGCTTTTCTAACCGCTACAGGGAATTTAAAAGGAAAACCATAATTCGTCTATTAATTACCTTTCGAGCTTTATATAATATTTGGTCTCCCAACGAATTTGAGTTTTCAGACCGAGCTAGTCCTTGAATGTAGGGTTGGTCTGGAATGTTATCTAAAAATTGTTCCAAGTCTGACTTGAAAGATGCAACCCGGTTCAACAAGGCCTACGTATTCCCAACGAATATTAAAGGGAAGCAAATTCAACAATGAAGGAGCCCGAGAAAGAAGAGAGTTGAGCTTCATTGTTATAACTAGCGTGGGTTCTCGAGGGCTTGAATGTGCTCTCAAAACGCACGTTAAGCCTCGACGGTCACTA
>NC_081441.1:9414350-9472100 GCF_007210705.1 Tigriopus californicus | reverse complement strand
AGTGAAATATCATTTTGAAGTTTTGCTCCTTTTGATTGTACCCATAGATAACTTCATATATAGATCGATCAAGGGCGCTGCGATCGCATGTTTTCGTCTCAGCTGTCGCTGGTGGAAAAAATGTGTCATTCGTAGTCAAGCTACTTAGGACAACTATGGTGCAAATTTGAATCGTTGACGGCTCGTCCAAATTCAGAGTAGAAACCCCTAATAAGACTCCTTGTCAAGCAATTGAACTCGTCCAGCACGCTTCATAAAACGGGTTTGAGTAAGTTGTTCGACCACATTTTTAAGAAACGAAATTTTGAAGAGGTTAAAATGGGCTCAAGTTAAAGTTTTCATCCATGTGGTGGAAACACTTAACTGAAACGCAAGGAACAAGCCTTGGTTCAGGCTGACCTCCAGAGGTGTCGGGATTACCTTGTTTACGTATAGGCGCAATCATGTCGCCCACATTCAAGCACATTGTTGGGAGATTGAAAAATTCCGAATGCCTCATCATTGCGTTGCAATTTCGGATACTTTTGTTACACTTTCGAGATGCGTTGCTAAACAAAGGCAATCAATAGAGTAGATGATTTTCTCAACTAATGTCCAATCTTTTTTTTTGACATGTTACGTGTATTATGCCCTAAAAAGCATGTTTTTTATTATTCTACCACTCTTTCTACCTGTATATGTGTAAGATTCAAAGGAATTAGATTAAAGAGGAATAACAACCGTTTCATGATAATAATTCAACTTGCCTGAACGAGATTTAACGAAATATCTTTGCCCATTTCCACCAGCGTCAGCTGACCTGAAAACATGCTCATGCGGTACAGCTCCTGTTGAACTTAAGCATTTAGTTATGGTTTTCTATGATTGTACCTATGAAACGAATGAACATTTCAGGCGACAAGGTGCTTGGTTTATGTGTTTATGTCCACCTCAAAACAAAGTTTGTCTCGGATTCCAAAGCTTCAATGATTCTTTTCCAATATCATCTGAGGACAAAGTTAGAAAAGTCATTGAGGATTTTTTTTTGTCCTAAAAGCTCCTGTTGACCTTATCTTTGATCTAAATATGTTTTTGCCATGATGATAAAGGTCCTTTTAGACCATTCTTTCTGATCGTGATACGGATCATGGAGCTGGCGGAATCGTTGTGAGGATAAGAGGAAATTTTAAATGGTGGTCAAAAATATCGACGCATATAAAATCTACATGACATTGCCTCTCCTATTGAAAACAGTCGTCGGCAGGATTAGAGCACGCAGTATCACCGAAAAATGGTTCCGATGATTTCCCGTTGTCATAGAATTTGGCTTGTTAGAACTTGGAGGCTGCGGCCGTCAAGGGTCGCTTTTCATGCTTGTACTCCTCTACTAGAGAGCCCTAGTTCCAAGGACATCAATTTTAAACATGATACATACGATGGAAGAATTCAGTGTAGAGCAGGGTAATTACAAACTGATAAAAATATTATAAAAAGCAAAATTGGCTTTAAAAAGACTTAGGACTGATCATTTTCGCTCTTCATCTGAAATCATCCGACCAGTTTTCCTTGAGTGATTTGGGCGCTTTGGATTGATAAGCCCTTACACTTACCGATACATTGCAAATAGTACCTTCAGGAGCCCTCTCAGGTACAAAGTAACAAGCACTGCACGGCCCCAACTTAAAGCTGAGTTAACAGAGGAGAGAGGGTCCCATGGGTGGATTTTCATGCTCTTTCGTGAGGTTGTTCTAAAACAAGAACCAATAGAAGTGATTGTTTTTCAAGTTAATTAATAAAACACTATACGGATAATCTCTTCTAAGCTCACAATGGTACATTTATTCAGGGTGCTGGGTTAAAAAGCGTCGTCATTCCCCTCCTATTTTTGTGCCTTCCGCTTTAAGAAGTGTCTTCATGATATCCCTTGAGCTCTGTTAATAGTGCCTACTATAATACAGATCCCAAGGTCAAAATTGCAATGTGTTTCGTTAGCGTAGCAAATGAGGCAATTCCCTGAATTCATTCAAGGACCTCAAAACATAGTCGGGGTAGGCCTGCAGCTGTCAAAAGTGGAGCAGACGCTGGAACAGCACATCCCCTCTCCATTATGAAGCTGCCAAAGCCGCTGAAAGAGGATAGGATTGCTCAATTATAAGAGATGCCAATCAAGTTTTTGAGCCTGTCTTCAAGGCGATTGAATTGCGACGCAATAACTCCAAACCCTGAGTTGAGTTACAGAGTTCAATGTGAACCTTGATTCCGTTCATTATTCATTTCAGACATCACGTTCCTGTGGCATCATATGTGCTCCATAACATCCACTATCTGTTTCTCGTGGCCAATTCTTCAGTCAACTTTGTGGTGTATTGCTGCGTGGGTCGGGAATTCAAGTCTCGCATGCTGAAGATCCCAGGATGAAATGAAGATTTTACATTAACTCATTATAAACTTATACAAAAATATCTCAGAAACTTTAGTTCAACCGATTATTTTGGAAGAAGAAGAAAGTTGACAAGGTGTTGTAAGTTTGCACAACTTATACGGTAGTATTTGCTCAATAATCGTGCCATGTTTCATTGCTCATATTCTCTTCGTTTACTGTTTCTATGCGTCTCTATTCATTGGCAATATTTGAGAAAGCACCAGTGGAGAGGTTGCGTGATAATACGTCGGAAATAAATATTCAATTCCACAATAAAAGGGCATGCCACTCCATTATGTTTTCTCCGGACAATATTTTTTTTAACTTACATTTGAACATCGATGCAGTCAAAATGGAACAAATTCCAACCCGTTTAACTATCGGTTTGATTCTTTGGTTCAATTCTAAATTCAGATTTGATTCTAAATGATCACAACCTCATTGCCTCTTTGGTGTTATTAATAAATGCAAATATTGAACACAATCGTCCATATCTTTCAAAACTTGTGTGAACCTTGGCCTTGAAAACCGGTTTCCAAGGTTTTCTAGAGGTCACAAAAGAACAAGCTCTTTATAAGAATTTTGGGGTTCATGAAATACCCGCTTCGACATTCTTATGCACGTGATGTGAAGTGCTTCGTGATTTTCTTCGTAGACAAGTTATCATATCAGGGGAATTCCATCAATTAAGATGCCTACTTGGCATAATATGAAGTTTGCTGATGCGTCATTAACTTAATTAGTGCGATATGTGACCCCCGAAACTGCCGTTGAAAGTAGCGTCTTTAATATGACATATTCACAATGAACGGGATTCGAACCCATGTTGAACAACTGCGTCAATAACATCCCTTTAAAACTTATTGAGAACTCTTGTTGTCACAATTTGCAAAGTAGAACAATTTAAAAAAAACAAGCTCTAAATCAAAGCCCTTCAATTCTAAAAATATTAAAAAACTTTCTGGAATCGCAAATCTGCCATTTGACGGCTGGAACTCCCAAAAGTCTCGGAGTTTCATTTTTTAAATCGGCAAAAATCAATTGAAGGGGCTACTTGAGACCAATTGGGGATGCAGTCACTATTACAACTCTACAGATATTAGTAAGATAATGAAGAGACTAAGAAAAAGTAGAAAAAGAAAAATATTGGTTCAGAGCTAAGTTATGTTACAATTATTTTATGCTCTCGTCGTTTTGTAGTCTGTTCAAGGGTTGCATTAATTGACAAACTATTTAATGCCAAATATTCATATGATCCAGGCGAGATTAAAAGGATCAATTAAACAGATGCTAGGCCTAATTAGACAATCCGCTCGCTTAAAATGGCTGTTAAATCAGACCCTAGAAACAACAAATCAGCCAGCCTCATAACCATTAAGGGTAACAATATAGCCAGTCTAAAATAATAATGGATCAACTGTTCAAGCTCTCCTTTCCAATGAATTTGCAAGAGTTTTACAAGGTTTATAGTAGAAACGCCAGTCTCCCAAATATGATACGGCGATAGAAAAATAAATGTCGAAGAAACATGCTTACGGATTGTGTTAATCAAAAACCTCCCTGAAGATTAAAAAATGGATTGCTTGATTGTTTGTTTTTTTTCTTTTTCGGCTTAATGAAATCGATCATCCAACAACTGAGCACAAATAAAAAAAATATGATGATTAATTGTTGTAATGCGAGACCTTCCCATTTAAGTTACGGAATAAAAATTACGAAAAAAAGACCATTGGATCAAAACACATATTCTAATGACTTCCATGGCATGAAAAAATAATATTCATTAAATGATATAGAAAAATCATTCTTAAAAATATTTTCAATTTTAAGATATTAAGGTCACACAACATCATTTTGAATCGCAGTAGATTTTTTTCAAAACTTGGGCTTTTGAAATAAGTAAAATCAACTAAAAAATTGTACTTCACGATCAGGCAAGCAAATGCCATGTCCTTCTTGAAAGGCAAAAACCGAACAAAACGCTTTAAAGCTTGCTCAAATTGTAGAAACAACCCCCTCACCCGTTTGGTTCGGTAAAAAAATGCCAGGATTAATCCTGGCGGCGAATCCATCCCATTTTTTTATCCCTTTCAAAACCATGAAGAGTTTGGTTTTTCCAATTTTGCATTACTGAGGACGAATCTTCAAATGGAAGCCCATTCATTCCTATGTGGGTATAGCATAGTGAACATCCAACAAAATGCCAACATCGTTAACTTTGACCCATTTAGAGCATCATTTTTAAACCCGGATACACCCAAGTTATGAACTTTATACAGACAAAAATTCCGCAACAGTATTGGGTATGTTCTTCGTATCTGTTCGGTTGTTTCAACATAGTTGTGGTCAGCTTCCACAAGTGGTGAGTCGTCTTTGCACTGTTCTATCGCTAACTATTATGTCATTGGCCTAAAGTAAACGTCTCAAGGACGGTTGTTGGTTGATTGATTGGCTTGGATGGATGGTATATGTGCCATCGAAATGAAGACCATTCAAAGGGGCCCCAAAACACTGAATATCTTCATTCCACGAAGAAGTAGTGAAAATGCGTACAACACACATCTTTTGATCTTCTGCGGCAAAACTCAAATTTCCGAAATCCATTGCTCTAGTACATTCTTAGCTAAATGTCTTCAAAGGATAATGTACGGTGATTGATTTCTTCCAAATCAACTTACTTTCCCAATTGGTAGCAGTGATTGAAGCTCGTCATGACGTGTCTGTTAGGGTTGAGAAATTCGTAGACCTTAAGAGCCAATCGGTAGCTATGGCAACCACAAAATAACAAAACGATTGTTACAAGGATCACCGTCGATTTCTCCCGTCTTCGCCTCATCTCTGCGCAATCTCCCATAGCATTAGTGGACTGGAAAAAAACATTATCAATTTTTAATACGGAAACTAGGGAAGCTTTGTGAATGATAGAGGAGACAATAATTTTCTTATAAGTAAGTGGAGAACATTCGTGTTATTGGTAGGCCGTACTCTGCTGGCGGATGAAGGTGAGCTAAAAACCGAGGGGTTAAAGATGAAAAAAGATTGGAAGAAGGCTCATTCTTTTTTAGGTTTTTCCAGGGAGAATCTTTTTAAAAAATGAGCTTTACAATTTTCCTGCTCTTTACAAACCGATTTTTTTGTTATCTTGATGATGATGATGATAATGGCAAGTAAAAATACTGAATTTTGCCGTTGAGGGTGAAGACGGTTAGCACAAACAGTTTTCAAAAGATTCGCATAATCTTTTCTTGTGGACTTCCTTACCGGCCTGGGAATGAAATTCTCATCATTTCAAGGCGGAAAAAGTGTTCATTTCATTTGACTTCATATTCATATCATATTTAATCCACTAATGATAAGAGTTGGCAGATCTGGTTAGCCCTTGAATAACTATTGGGACATTGAAGGAAGAAAGAAAGATGACGTCAACATCAAAATTTGAAACCCCACTAGTACTAGGACTTGATAGTTCTTTCTTAAGAGATTGAGACTTTTTTACTTTTACTCATTAGTATGCTTAAATAATACCTTTTAGCCGAAAAAGCTATTTTTGGACTTATTTTTCCTACTTTACAATTTTCCATATTTACAATAGACTTTTTCAAATCGTTTAAATTTTTTTTGTCTAATATAGCGCGTTGCATCTTGATGCATCATGCAGCTGCAACTTTAATGTCCCAATAGGTTTATCCAGGTATTTTGATCAAAACCTTGTCCAAGTCTGACTTGAAAGATGCCATCGGAGCAACAAAGCCTACGTATTCCCTTCGAATATTAAAGGGAAGCAATTAAACAATGAAAGAGCCCGAGAAAGAAGAGGAGTGGACTTCATTGTTCGAACTAGCCTGGATTCTGGAGTTTGGTGCATGATTCGGGGAAAGCCACTCTATTGGACGCTGATGATGTCCTATAATTCGTCTATTTATTACCTTCAATCTTTATATCATATTTGGTCTATCAACGAATTTGAGTTGGCAGACCGAGCTAGTCCTTGAATGTAGGGTTGGTCTGGAATGCTATCTAAAAAGTTGGCCAAGTCTGACTTGAACGATGCAACCCGGTTCAACAAGGCCTACGTATTCCCAACGAATATTAAAGGGAAGCAAATTGAACAATGAAGGAGCCCGAGAAAGAAGAGAGTTGAGCTTCATTGTTATAACTAGCGTGGGTTCTCGAGGGCTTGAATGTGCTCTCAAAATGCACATTAAGCCTCGACGGTCACTAGAATTGACCCTAAATCATAGGTTGGGACAAACTTCATGGATGCTTTTGAAAACGTACAGTATCAGATACCTTTCGTACCTTCTCTGAACACTGAACAGTCCCAACTTTTTTAGTCTCTCCCAATACGAGAGCTCTCTCATCAGACTTGTGTCAATCACATTATAAAATATGAGTAATTACGCTTACAAGTGCATTCTTTTCAGAAGGAGTTAATTATAAACACTTCATTTTTGAAATGTAATGAATAACAATTATTTCATTTTGAAGATTCATAAATTACAAATTACTTCATTTTGCTTGTAATGGATGATAATTACTTAATCTTCAAATATAATTCAATTGAATAATGATTGAATCAATTGATATAAATACCCCTTTGAAAATTAATGGATTTGTCTTACCTTTCCTACGAATTCACCATCATTCCTATTTTTGAGCTTTCATCAAATTTAGTAGCTCAGGTATTTGAAAATTAATTTGGGCTGATCAGGTAAAACACCATTTCAAAATTCAAGAACAATGCTCCTGTACATAAAATTTTATGCTTTAGGTTCCTTATTCTTTGAGGATAGTTTAGCTTAGAAATGATCGCAGAAATGAGATTTTTTGTAATTTAATGAACACTAATCATACGATGTACGTAAGTTACAATGGTCAGTGGCAGAGATGTTTGGTAAAATTATAGGACTTTGTTCCATGAGCGCAAATGTAATATGTAATATATATGTCAATATCAAGACGCAAAGGAATACCAACATCAGATTTCTACTATTTAAGTTCATTGGCTTAAAGGCAGGAAAAAGATTTGAATGAAATGTATTTCAGTGTGTAGATAGAAATGCTAAAGTCAGGAATTTTTATATGATTAGGTTTGTAGGTTGTAATAAAATATTTGCTAGAGAAGATTGTTCTGGAAGTGTAATGAAAGTGTAGTTTTGGCCGGTCAGATCCGTTTATAACTTTAAGACTCTTCTTGAAGCAATTATTTTACATCTATTCATAAATCATATTCATGATTATGTTGTTATTAAGAAAATATTCTAGCACGTTGACATAACTTTTACTGCATTCTAGAACCATTAAACATTACGTGACTAATTGAACCATAGAAGTGGGCTATTCATTAAATAAATATCAAAACGTTAATAATACTTGAAAATAAGGATTGATCTTGGAGTGACACCATCTCATTTTCGGAAACCCGGAAAAAGTCCCATTTCGAGGAAAATCATGTGAGATTAAACAAGGTACACGGTCTTTATTTCTGACACACTCGTTTGTATCTCATTTAAGTTCCTAATAGCTTTCGTTGCATTTGCACCCAACCATAAAACATTTCGAGGAGAGTTGGTTTAAAGGCAAGTTTACCTGTATGCTTCTCTTGCATCTCAATAATCTTCACATACATGATGTACTGTGCATACGCAATTTGGCGCACAGTGATTGGTCTTTGTTAAATTGCAGGGGCACGTACCCCATCTGATTTGCATACTTACGTATTTCTCGTTCGAGAACTTGAAAAGAATCGAGTTTGACAATAAGAAGAATTTGAATAGTTCAAAACCGTTTTTGACAACGAGGATCTAAGAGCAGTTCACTGAGGTAATGCAGACGAGCCCACATCTGAAGCAGGGACATCTAAGCCTTTCTCTGGGATAGGACTCCTAAAGGTGATTTAGTGTCACTTTTAAGTACGTCTTAATCGTCATTTTGTCGCAGTATCCACTGTCAAACTTTTTAAATAACGCAGTCCAATCAGAACTTTTTCAAGAGCTTTCTTGTCCAAGGAGCTCGAGTGGTCCGCCCACGTGCGTGCCTTGCCTTGCCTTGGCTTTTAAGTCTACCTTCGGATATTGGTTCGAGAACCAAGTTCGCAAAAGGGTCTATGTATTTCCAAAACTCCAGAAATTTGAAATGGCCATGATTCATAGTTTCGAGACTTGATCCATCTCAAGGCGAAATAGAAGTTGGCTCAAACTTGATCCAATTGAACTTCTAAGGTCCAAATGCAATGTCCTTAGACCCTGAGTGCGAAGTGCTTGTTATTGTCTCTCATCTTACCGTCTATTACTCTTTTACAATTTATTGTACTGACTTCATAATGGGTACTAACATATTAGTTTACACTGTTCCAGACTGTATCCTTATCTTTCTTTACATTGATAAATTATCTGATCCACTAACGATTTGGCTGTTAAAAATGAATTTCATTTTTCCTACCCGAAATGAGGGGCTCTTATTGTGAGTCACAGTCAATCGATTGTTCGGGTTGGGCCTCAAGAATTCTTGGTGCTCAGTTTCGACGGAAGTTGGCCAGTCACTGATTTCCTCATCGGGTGAATTGTATCCCAGTTGGTTACTTCCATTGGTCGCTTCCTTTTGGAGCATTTTATGACCCATTGGAATTCGAAACGATATCGACTTCCCAGACCTGAAGTAAGATCCCATTTTAAGGCATTAGAACTACTACTCCAACCGAGTCCATACTGGTCCAATAAATAAGTAGAAAGGGAGCATGGATGACTCAAAAATTCAATGTTCTTATGTCCCAATTATTTATCAACCTCCTTCATTTCCACGTACCATTGTTTTCCCGTTTTCTTCAGAATGGATGAATTGCTTTGGGTTGTACACAACGATTTGTTGCTCTTCAAAGTTCCACTCCGAGAGGATCGGGCATCTGATGGCTCTATTTCCGGGCCCTAAAAGTAAAGCAATGCCCGGTTTCTTTAAATAGATTAGAACAAGAGTTACTCAAACTCATCGTTTTACCTCAGAGGTTCCAATGCCAGAGAGTGCCGCCGAATCGCGATTCGTTCCCGGCGATTTGAGCGTGTTTCTCCTTAATCCTCCGACGAATCGATATTGTAAGTTGGCGGATGCTCTAATCTAAAAGATCGTTTATTGGTTCTGTCATCCCCTTTCCTTGGAATCAATACTGTCTATCAATACTAGGTTTGCGACCAAGGACACTCATTGGGTTCAGAAATGTTAATTAACAAAACAAATGAAGGGTAGAATACTATGTTCGTAAGCACAACGCTTTCCATGGTTGTGTACAATACTTGGATAACATGAGTTATGGACTTACAACAGACAAGAAAGTTATTCATCTCCTAAATACTTTATTTGATTCAGCAACAACATTTAATAGAATCGAAAGATCTTGCCAAGTGAATGAAATGGTCTCAATACCTTACTTTAGGAACTTCGGCTATATATAAGGTACGGACTCCATAAGATTTAAATCTTTGGCCTGTCATGGTTCACCTACATACGGTAATATTTTGACATCATAACTTTTAAATGACAAATTGAAAAAAAGGATTCCTCCAACAGTGACACCATTTACGTTTTTCATTTTTGTAATGGACTCAGAGTTACTCGACCAAAAGCAGGAGTTTTAAGGAGAAAGCCCGCTGAAGTCTAAGTATTAATAACTACTTCTTGCTTGGCATTACTGTAGAAAAAAAAGTTGAGAACCCGTTTTTCTCAAACTTTTACTTAAGTTTGTTTTCTCTTTTCCTTTCTTTTGTGAGTTCCAGGGTCAGAGGGGTAAACCTCGTTTGGTAAACAAAGTCAGCTATCACATCGTCCATTTTCCGAGAGGCAATGTCAAAGTACGTACCAAACTGTTTCTCCTTCTGCGAGTGGAATTAGCAGGGCTCGGAGAATTTATTGATTTATCTTTTTAGTTAATTTTATTTTTGGAGGTTTTTGTCAGGAAAAACAGAACAAAAAAAAAAGTTTTTTCTTAGAACCTCTAATTTTGATGACAAAAAAAGCATGTATGGGTGTAGGGGTCAAATGGATTGGAGAGCTCAAAATGTAAGCTATTCCTTGTTAACGGTGCCTCCTACACTGCCGGCTTCAATCTTACAATGTATTTTTCATGAGGCTATACCACAACATGCATGTGTTATACAAGTCCAGACAATTCCCTATTGACTTCAGTCAGTTGCTAGACCTATTTAAGCCTTGTAAATTAGTTTTAAGCTCAAAATTGTCGGAACAGTTCATTCCCAAGTGCGTCAATTGAAATCTTGTTGATTTGTATCACGAAAAAAAAACATGCTTCAATAAGTAAAAAGGTTTCTTCCATTTGTGTTACTTTGCTTTCAGACAAAGCTTTTCTTTGTACGTTCTAAAATGCCAAAGCAGTCTTACTTTGAGGTAGATTTTGATGTTGAAGTAGATAAGGGCTATAAGAGGGGCAAACCCGTCACAGTGAGCTCGTCCCAATAAGAGATGAATTGTATGTAGGAAGGATTCTCATGGAGATCCGTAGTCCAGTAATCCTTTTGATCTTCCTCCAGTTTTGAAGTGGAAAAATCTTGGGATGTCAAGTGTCACAGAAGCCACAGCCACAAAAACGATGAACTTGTAGGAGGCTGCAACCAAACCAAAAGGAGGAACTGAGAAGAGGCTCCATTTATCCATCAAACTTCGACTCAACAATGGCATTCTATAGACACAATATGGATCCAAAACTTGGGAGAATCCCAAAACAAACGTTTCAGGGATGATATCAGGGCATAGATGAAGCATTGAGCATATATATTTAAGTAGCTAATAAATGCGCATGTTTGTCCAAACATGACTAATTAGTGTCGGAAAAGACAGGATATCAGAATTTATGCATGTTCTTGATAATGACAATCATTTACTAACCTAACCTAACAAAAATTTGTTAGAATAATCTGAATTCTAATTGAAACAATATATGTGAGATTTGTTTTCATATGTTGTTCGCCGGATACCAGATCAATGTTTTTATCAAATTCGACCGATTCCTCTGGGTAAGTATGTATCGGTATTGGTTAGAAATCCTAGGAAAAAGACGAAACTTATTGGATCATAAGAAACAACGCATGATTATATCAGAAAAAGAGCAACAAAATATATCATCCAGACCCAACCTGATTTTTTTCAAACATTCATTGAACGATGTCATTGCTAATTTTCTGATTACCTGAACCAAAGACAAGACAAAATGCAGATTTCTCGAAATGAAGACGATGAGCACCTTCCTGGCACGACAAGCTCCAAGGAATCATTTGCAATTTGATCATTGTTAACACAAAAAAGATTAATCTGGGACATGCGCCTTCTCACGGATTTGAGGTTTCGACCTTTTCAGTTCCAAATCATTGCCCATAAAAGGGCTTTATTTGAATGTGCATTGTCTTATTTCCAAAAAAGACAGCACAAAGATCAAGTTTCTTGAGGAACTAGCTTTAGATAGGCAGGTCTCGTTCATTTCCATGAAAGAAACTTGGCTTCGACCAGGGGTCTTCAATGAAGAGGTAGCAATGGCTGGTTTCAATTTAGTTCGATGTGATAGAGTACGCCCTGACAATCCCATTGTTTCCGCATGGAGGCGTATGTCTATATGTTAGAAATGACCTGCACACTAGTCATGTAAAAATGTCTAATGGAGAAGTAGAGGTCTGAGTTTGTCATCTTCAAGGTCTTGATCTGTCTATTGCGACAATATATAGCCCCTCTTGTTCAGTAAGCTCGTTCTTGTCAGCTCTAATTCATAGGAAATGAGGTGGACCAGTCAGTTTGCTCAAAGTTTCTTTGTAGGGAACTTCAATTTTCCGGCTAGCGTTGTAGAGTGGGAGGCTAGTCCCGATGGGTATATTCCCATTTTGAAATCGACATCTCAGTCGTTTGAAAAGCTGGAGAATTCGCGATCTTGCGCAACTCTCTCAGCATGTTGGTGTAGCCACCAGAGCGAATAGCGCTTCTGACTTGTTTTTTCCAATGACCCTGATCTGATCCAGTATGTCCATGTGACACCTAGTAATCTGTCAGATCATCATGTTCTCGAGTTGGGGTCGACCATTACTCAAAAGCCGGCGTGCTCTAGAGTAAGACTGGCAAAAAGGTTGGTCTGGCTAAGTTCAAGTTCAAAGATGAACATTGGCCGTTGATTATAGAAAGGTTAGGGGAGCTTGATCTCATTTCAATGCTGAAAAAGGAATCGTCCATAGATGTAGCCTTAGACAAAATGAATCTAGTTTTTGAGGACGTCTGTTCCACTCTAGCAATCTCTGAATGTGTTCCACAGGGGGGGCACATTCTAAAATTCCGAAGTATAGGAAGCAATTGTTTAAAAGGAGTTGCAAATTAGCAAAAAGGCTCCAGAGCACTTTGAATGCTGTAGTTGTGGTTAGCCTTCAAAGAAAGTTGGATTTAATCCAATGTAGAATAAAGGCCTCCATTGAGACAATCAGTTGAACAAAGAAAGTAGAGTTGTCCAAGAGGTGAGGTCGAATCCAAAGGCGTTTTTCTCTTATGCAAAATCTAAGAGAAAGATCAAACACTCTGTTGGGCCTTTTGAGGTTGATGGGGAAGCTATAGACAATGCAGAGACATAAGTTCTCTAGTGTTTTTAAACTCCACTGAGTTAGGAGCAACAGTCCATTGCCCTATTGATCAGTTTGTTGGGACTGGCAATGCTTGTCAAGTTGAGCATTTAGATGATCTTGTAGTCACAGATCAGGATGCTTTAGAGGCCATCAGGGACTTGAGACTCTCGAGCTCCCCTGGCCCTGATGGGGTGACATCTCAGTTCCTGATGAGATACTCACAGGTTCTTGCTCCTGTTTTCTCGTACTTGATGCGTTGCATCTTGGACAAGAGCAAGTTCCTCTTTCTGAAAATTGGAACAACATGAGCTACCTTCAAAGGGGAAGATAAGTCACTCCCCAGTAACTATAGGCCGATCTCTCTCACTTCGAATATTGCGAAGGTGTTTGAGAAGATCATGAAGTTCAAACTTGTTGAATTTCTTGATATCCATGAAGTCCTTCCTCCTAGACAACACGGGTTCCGAGCACATTTTTGCACGGTTACCCAACTGATTGAACATATAGAGCAGGTTATTGAGGGACTGGAGAGCCATGAATCAGTCGATGTAGTTTATCTCGACTTTGCAAGGCCTTTGACAAGGTAGATCATGGCCTTTTAGTTAAGAGGCTCCATGAGATTGGGATCAAGGCAAGGTTCTCATTTGACTAAGAAGTTTCATTTGTGGTAGGGAACAATTAGTTAAGGTTGAGGGATCCCTTAGTGACATACATGATGTCAAGTCGGCCGTCCCTCACGGGGTCCATTTTGGGTCCTCTCCCTATTTAATTGCTCCGCTTCAGAAGCTTGGTAGCAGTCATATCAGTATCTCTTTTATGCCGATGATACAAAATTGGTAGTTGGTAGGAATGGTCAGAACTCTGGTTGTCTGTTAGAGGTCCTAGACCAAATCTACTCCTGGGTTGCTGCGAGTAACATGGCACTGGATGGAATGAAATTCCGTTCATGACCTTTGGGTCGACGCCATTAGACACTCCACTATTAGATGATGAAGGTAGGGACATTGAGCAGGTCTCATCCATGAAGGATTTAAGTGTAGTCCTCCAAGATAATGGAAAGTTCGATGAGCATATCCAGTTGAAAGTTTGTAAGGCTTTTCAAACATGTGGTTGGATGTATCGCGCGTTTAAGTCCAGAGATAGTATCACGATGCTAACTCTGTACAAGTCGATTGTTCAGCCACATCTTGAATATGCCTCTCCCATTCGGGCTCCATTAGTTCAGCAGGTTTGCAAAAGCTCAAGCAGGTCCAAAGATGTTTTACTAGGAACATTGAGGATATGAGAGAGCTCTCGTATTGGGAGAGGTTAGAGAGGTTGAGATTGTACCGTACTCAGAGAAGGTACGAAAGGTATCTGATATTGTACGTTTTCAAAAGCATTCATGAGCTTTGTCCCAACCAGGATTTAGGGTCAATTGTAGTGACCGTAGAGGCTTAATGTGCGTTTTGAGAGCACCTTCAAGCCCTCGAGAATCCAGGCTAGTTATAACAATGAAGCTCAACTCTCTGCTTTCTCGGGCTCCTTCATTTTTCAATTTGCTGCTCTCAAATATTCGTAAGGCGTATGTAGGCGTTGATCCAGTAGCAAGATTTAAGTCAGACTTGGACAAGTTTTTGACTAAAATTCCTGATCAACCTTATATTCAAGGATTAGCCAGATCAGCCAACTCCAATTCGTTGGTCGATCAAATAATATATATAATATATAATAAAGTCAAGTAAAGTGAATAATCTTCTCGTCTTGAACTGCTGGGATTCCAATCCCGGTAGCAGTAAGGAAGTCCGAAAAAAAAATCATCACACGCAAGACGAGTTCCGTTGCGGATGGGATTAGAACCTTTTTCGAAAGCAGTATATCTAATAAAAAGACTAGTTCAAACGTCACTCAACAATCATTTTAAGCACGAATTTCAGGACAGTTTCTTGCACATTGGTTAACTCGATTAAATGCCTCTGAATTTTAAGTAACGATTTAATTCTCGAGATCACCATCATAGAACTACACGCATAATGGTTAGAGATTCCCTCAATGGCAAGAAATGGGATTTTTGTAGGCGATGTCACCACAACAAGTTCGTCAAACCCACACTTTCCCAATCATCTGCAACCATAACCCATGCGTTGGAGCTGTCCAAGTTCCTACGCATGTCTGCCTTCCGTCTCAGACAATGATCAATATCAATGTAGGCCTAGCCTTTGTAAAACACCAAGATTGGCTCTTCAAGCCTCCCATGGTCCGTAATTGACCTTGATCTGGGCTAACGTCGGATTGTCCAAGGATACCTTTGACAAGAGGATGGGACATGACAATTGGCGAAACTAGGCCACTTTGTGATAACAATATTTCAGCTCCTCAAAAGTCACAAGGGATACTAACATACATTATGGAAAAGCGATTTAAAAGAAAAAAAGTCGTGTTTTCATGATGAAATGTTGAGTTATCTTAATTTAGATGAAAATATCGAAAGTTTCTCGTCTATGTAGTAAAAAGTCCAGAGTTTTAAGAATAAGCAATTATGAATACACTGAAATATGTACAGTTTGGTCTAAAATGCCAGTACCTTACTAACTTCTTCCATTTATGCCTCGGTCAAGGAGCTGTGACAAAAAGAAAAATCGGCCTAGCTCCGCTGATGTCCACTCCTCAAGTTAAAGGTCTCTCTGGATTATCGAAACAAAAGAGTCCTTCATGAGGTCCTGATCAGCGACCATCGAAAGTGCTTGACTTCCTCAGACGAAATCTTCTCCAGTTCAGCCTAATCAAAAAGTAGTGCTGGGTCGAGTCTGGACACGAGTTCGAGTGAATTCGAGCCTTTGACTTGATTTTGGAGAAATTGGCCGAACTCGAGTCCGGCCTCATCAAGAGAAATACTTTTTGTTATAAATTCTGTCAGAAACGGGCCTTCTTCCGTCATAATGACCATGTAAAAAAAGCAGCCCTTGATTGATGATTTGAGTAGGCTTGTTTATCAAATTAAAAGCAAGATAGACCTATTTGATTGAATTAAGTCCAGTAACAGACCAGAGCCCTCTGCCGGACTCGGCGAGTCTGGCGAAAAGTCAGAAAATCAAAGGAGACGGACGAGTCTGACTTTTGCCGGACTCGCCTTATCACTACTAAAAACCAACTTTGGTCTGACACCCAAGCCGCACAAAGATTCTAGGAAATTCTGCACCAGAGTAGTGAAATCATAGATTTGGCGAACAATATTGACACACTTGGCAATTTGACTTTGCATCTTCTCCACCCGTTACTCTTTCGGTAGATCAATTCTATACATTTAAGCACTGATAATATGTTTGTTCCACTGCAACATCGGTACAGAAAGTTAGTTTGTTCCCTTCAAAAATTGGCCAAAAAAAGTCACGACATTTTTGCTTCCAGGGTGGAATGCGAACGAAGGCTAAAACGTGAGGAAGAAAAGATGACAAATCTAAAAAGATGATTTGGGAAGAATTTACTGCAAGAAAAGAGCACTAGCAAGGTGAATGCTAGGTGATGTCCTATACGCACATTGAAAACTCCACCTGTCTCTTTTGAAATTGAATACAACAATCGTACAATTTGCCGTTACGGTGTTTACATTTATTTTACGTTTTATTCATTTCCATCAAGCTTTGGGTAGATCGGACAGGTCAGCTTGTTCCAAACAAAGAATAAAAATCAGAAGATTTATTTGAAAAAGTAGGCCCTCTTAGCAGTACATTCTTTGAACTTTTGACACATAAGTGGTGACTTGTTGCGTTTATCCATCAAGCAATAGATTATGCTAAGTGACATTCGCCAGCACAACTCATAATACATTAGGTGCATGCAAATGGCACTTTCACATGATGGAACCCTTCGATACAGAATATACATGTATTTATCTACTTAAGACAACAGGTTTGACTTTTGAGGAAACCTGCTCTCATTCCTATATTGATAACAACTTAGAGAACGTAAACAAAATTCTCAAGCAAACACATCAAAGTTAGCCGTTGAGTTGACAACATGTGTTCGTCGTTCTTGCCATATATCATCAGTCTGGTTTCCCTGTTTGACGTTAGATCCATTTCAACTCAAGATTGCACGGGGACTGTTTCTTTGCCCAAATACTATCACAATGGAATGGTGTTCCAAGCGGATGGAATGGTAACAAATCTTCAAGAACTTCTTTAAATTAATGCCCTAGATTCTTATGCTCATACTCATTCTAGCCCAAAGTTTGGGGATTCACCACCAATCCATCATGTCCAGTGAACGTGAAGGCTGCATGCACAGACAAGAACGGGTCCAAACGCGTGCTTTGGGCTGCATCTGAAGGTGTGGAGACAAGGGACGATGCCAATGTGTGGGAAGTAACCATGAACCCTTTAGGATCATCCGGGGATGAATGCACCATAAGCATTGAACAGGTACTAAAAATGAATTCAATATGAAATGTGGGGGAAAACCCTCTCCTTGAATGCTTCAACAGAAAGTAATGACCAATCAACATTTTATAGGGAAATTCCAAAAATGTTATCAACCTCGATGTCATCCTTGGTGACGTTTGGATTTGCTCCGGACAATCTAATATGGAACGGCGAATGGATCAAATCGCCAACGCCACTTCCGAAATCCAAAACTCGGCCACCTATTCCAATATTCGATTCTATAAAGTGGCCCGACATACCTCTGATCAAGAGGAGAGCGATATTATTGGAGGGTCAGATAAGTGGCACACCCCTGATAATGCTGCCGAACTTAAGGCATTTTCTGCAGTTTGCTTCCTCACTGCTCGTGATCTGACTGACCTCATGGGAGACGATAAACGAGTAAGTCTTTGTTTAAAAAAATGAAGAAAAAAAAAAACAAGATGTCAAATTTGCGACGAATATTAAAGGTTTTTGGTTTGATCGAGACCGTTTGGGGTGGAACGAGAGTGGAAGCTTGGTCAAGCCAAAAGGCGTTGGACGAATGCGATGTCGAGCCTTCGGTTCTCCCCGATTATCCCCAAAACTCCAATTCCTATTTGTGGAACGCTATGGTTTATCCATTGCTAAGAACCACTGTTAAAGGATTTCTTTGGTATCAAGGTAGTCATTTGCCCAACCACTTTTAAGTACACACTCACATAAACTGCATCAGGCTTGACCAGTGTATTTCCAATATAGGAGAGGCTAACTCTGGACACAATCGAGATTTGTACCAATGCACTTTCCCGGCCATGATCGCAGATTGGCGTCTAAAGTTCTCCAAGATTGAACAAATCCCACCTTTTGGCTTTGTCCAACTGGCTACAAATGTGAATGCCAATGGGGTCGAGATCCGTTGGCACCAAACCAAAGACAAGGGTTTTGTTCCAAACCAAGGCATAGCCAAAGTCTTCATGGCCGTGGCCTTTGACACCTACGACAAGGAAAATGGAATCCACCCGAGGTGATTTCATTAGATCTTCCAAATCATCATGGACCTTGAACCATTCGTGTAACATTCCAGATACAAGCAGATCGTGGGTGAACGTCTTAGTTATGGAGCGGCGAATATAGCCTATGGAATGACGGAATATCCCACTAATGGGCCATTCCTCGAAGTTGTTACCCAAAATGGGGGGTTCCATGAAGTGACCTTCGATCAAGATTTTACTTACAACAACGAGGAAATCTCTGGCTTCTATGTGTGCTGTGATTCGATTGCCACATGTGATGCCGCTGAAGGTAGTTGGAACCGTGTTCCAAAAGAGGCCGTCACCGTGGTCTTGGAAGAGCGGAAACTAGTCTTGGATTTGTCCGGGGGATGTGCCTCAGCCTTGGCTTATGCTTGGGAAGATATACCTGTCGAAACCTATCTTGGAGCTCCTATTTATGCTGACGACCCTTTTCGTTTGCCCGCGGCCCCTTGGAAAGTAAATCTGTCGTAACATATCTTTACTTGGTGAAAAATGTGATAAACTGCCGAATAACACAGGCTGGGTACAAAAAGCTGGAGAAATGCGTAAATTGTCTGGGTTTGGAAGTCGACGAATGTTTAAGCTAAATATAATGTAGGCGAGATCTTTGTTTGAAGGTAGAGAGCTTGAAATAACAGTGGAACAAGAGCAGCTACTTCGATGAATAGTGGGAACAAAATCTAGAGCCCAGCAAGCCCAATTTTTAAAGCATTGAGATCTTTTCAATCAAAAGAATTGGTAACGTTGAATCACAGTAATTCTTGATTATTCGCCCATTATTGATACATGCAGTGCTCACAGCTTCAAAGAAAGACGGGTTGGGGACACATTTTTTCATTAACCCTCCCCAGAGCCGTTGATAGAACCGCAGCCTTCAACTAGCCAGTCAAAAATGTCTCGAAAAACCGCAAAAGGTGAATAATCGCTTTATAATGGGCTTAATATTTTCCCTCAAAAACGTCAAACCATGATCATCATATCATACAAAAAGAAGGCATATGCGCACTTTTAACAGTGTATTTTCTACCTCTTAGCAACAGTCTAATTGATTGACCCTTAACTTTGCACGATAAATTCGGATAAGATACGAGAATTTGACAAACCTCTTAATCACCGCAGGCAATATGTGGATAAACTATCCTGTTTGTCTGACGTACTGCAATATAATTTTTTGCGTGGGTCGAGCGATGCTTCGTACGCAAGCTGAATCAAATGCATTCACCACCATATTCTTATCACAGATAGTGAAATGTAAACATATGATGAAAATAGCATTGTCCACTCAATAACATCAATATAAACGGCATTGTGAGAATTGTGAGATTGCATTCGACAGTCGGTTTTTAGGCTCGAACTTAGCGACTATCAAGCCATTAAACAAGTGAAGTAAATGAAAAGTGGCGTTATTTGTATAAATATGACAAATCATTTTGGGGCATATTTCTTGTCCGACAAGGATGATAATAGAAGCATTTTTGTCGAAAGATCAACAAACCATATTTTTAGTCGCTGTTTTTAAACTAGATAAAACCTTTTTTGATAAGATTTGAAAAACTGCTTGCACTGCATCTCATATAGGTAAAACTTGAAATAAATGCCTTGTGTAGCAAGAGGCTACTAATTGAGCTCTTGCTCGGATGGATTTGGAATGCGTTACTATATATGTTCGATCTTGCATTGAACTTCTACTGGAATAATAGACCATACCAAACAAGTTACTTGCTGTTATTAAAAGAGCGAACAAAAGGCTATTTTCCATTGAGCAATGGAAACATGAATTCCTTTTATTGTATTTTGTAAAATAGCATTTTCGGCTTCAAAAAAAGGACGACCCTAGAGCATTCCTAATAAGTTTGAATACGAAATGACAGAGGTTCCAAAAAGGGGCTTTTGACGGAAAAAACGGATAATAGGTGATTGAGGTTTTTTTTATGTTACGATTTTTATGTTGATGCTTTAGTACCTCTTTTGTATTGAAAAGTATCCCAGTGACCCCTCAAAATTGTTTTTTGTTCTCACTCAAGTGTCTCATGCGGACTTTCTTTTACTCGACAATGCGATGCGTTCAGACATTGATAGCATGCTCTAGTGGCAGTCAAGCCGATCTATGAAGTACCTTTCTTTCCCGTATTTGCCACCTGACACGGCGTTAGAAAAGTAACATTTTGTATCCCGCTTATTGCCATTTCCTGCTTAATACGTATGTAGTATGGCTTCAGGTTTTGACATGAACAACTGAATTAGCTAAGCAAGGATGATGATGATGCCCCTGCCTCCATTAGTGGGGCATAGGTCAAATTTTGAAACATACCTTTGAAGTACTTACCTTTGTTACACCTTGATTTGATGTGGTTCCAGTCGATTTTTTTTAGGTTTTATCTAACTTTAAAGTATTTTAGATTTGACAGGGCACGGTGTTCAAAAAGCCCTATCAAGTTTACAGAGAAATTCCCAAGCATAAATTGGCATTTTTCTACCCCCAAAAAGTCAGAGGTAACAACTTTAACTTTATTGTTTTATGGAATTCTAGTCCACATAAAAAACTTACATACCTAAAACCATTATAAAAACTAAAATTTTCAAAAACTTACTCAATTTAAACTAGAAGCACACATAGTTAGCTCTTGAATGTAATTTACGATAACATCTATTTCACCGCTACTTAGTTACATCGGAATTAGTGGTCCAAATTTCGTCGTTTTTAGCCCCAAAATGCCCCAGTTATATGTTAATTCAATTTCCCAAAGATATAATATCGATTTCCATTATCGCATAAATGAATAATTATTTTTCCATTTCTTGCATAATTTCAAATCAACTTAAAACCTTGTACAAACATATCTAAAACCCTCAAAAAAGCAGATTTTTGAAAATTCATTTTTAAAAGAGTCCATGGTACATTTAGTTGAGTGGTCACTGAAAATTTCACAAATATTAATGAAACATTAAAGACGCTATTTTCAATCAGTTTCATCAAAGTCTTCAAGAAACGACAAAATCTAAAACATTGTTTGTTGTATGTATTGTCTTCAGAATTCAAGTGAATGCATAACTAAGTGTACACATGATGATTGTAAAACACATTTTCTAAGATTACACTTTTAGTGTGTTTTAAGTGACATTATATAGCATTTTTAGCTATTATGAGACTATGTAAGAAGAGGAAAAATAATCTTTTGTATTTGTGATATTGAAAATCGATATTAATTCTTTCGGAAATTGAATTAACATATAACCGGGGCAATTTGGGGCAAAAACCGATGAAATTTGGACCACTAAATTCCATGTAACTCAGAATGATGATGAAATAGATGATTTAATAATTTAGATTCAAGAGCTAGCTAAATGTTTTCCCAACTTACAGTGAGTAGGTTTTTGAAAATTTTAGTTTTTATGATGTTTTTAGGTATGTAAGTTTTTTATGTGGGCTAGAATTTCATAAAGCAATAAATCAAAATTGTTCCCCCATGATTTTCTGAGGGAGAAAAATGCCAAGATGTGCTTGGGAATTTCCATCAAAACTTTAAAGGGTATTTTTACCACTGTGAGGGGCCAATCAATTTATCTTTTGCTTATTTGGGCCTCTAGGGGCGGGCAAAAGGTTCACTCAATGAAAACAATCTGTGCCTGAAAGGCTCTGGAAGCCATTGTCACTCAAAACTGATAATCTTTGAACGGTGTCACTTCACCAGATTAATTTGCACAACCAGATTTTCTTCCATAACGAATCTAGCCAACTTGTTGCCTTGCTTGGCACTCACTCTATTGTCTTAATTTCACTGAATGGCAGGTATGTTTCTCGAAACTGGATGGCCGGACGACCAACCACTTCGTTGGCAAAACAGCACAATCAACCGGTTTGCGATCAATTCCAGAATAAGCCGAAGTCCCATGAGACAAAATCAAACAGAAAATCCTATGCGAACCTGGTGATGCGATGAATCAACCTCCGGGTTCAGACTCGGCCGTTTCGTTTTAATTACCACCCCTCGTGCTGACGCACTCGGGCCGCCAATAAAACGGAACTTCCTCCACTGAACCTTGGAGTTTGTTCATTGCATCACCAGGCTACCAAATTAAGGGCTGATTTGGCCGATTTATCTTTATTGAATTATAATGCGTTTGTGTTATTTTTGGCAAATTCTTTCAAAATCTTATGTTTAATTAGTCTCCTGGGTTACACAATGTCCGGAAAAGAAATTGCTTTCATGGCACGTCACGAGTAGTTTATTTAGCAATCATCCGTGCGTCTTCCCGTTTTGTTTGGGCTGTCTGACGTTGCAAATAAGGGCCTTTATATTTGTTGAAAAAAGTAGGCGTTGAGTAGTTAGAGGGTTGAAGTCACACGTGGACGAGCTTTTCAGGCAAGCCTTAATTTTGCAGTTGAATTGCTTGGTAATGTTTTCGAACAAACTAGAAAATATTGCATAAAAATGGAGCGTTCAAAGCAACTAACAAATTTACATTATATTTGACCATCAGATTATGCAGTCTAGGAAAAAGCACTCTTTCCCTCCTAACGTGGATTTGTTATCTTGCATAATTGCATAAGTTCTTAAAGCTCAAGCATAGAAAACCAAGTAACAAGTAATAAGTTATCTATGAGGTCAAAGAACATAATCCATCTTTGAAAGTATATTTCTTGGTCTCTCTGTGTTAAATGTTCAGAGCACAAACGGTTATACAGGCGCATTTCTATAAGTGAGTAGGTATGGCCAATTGCCAAATCTGTGACATTTTCCGTGTGCAAGGTTAGGATGTTTAAAATATCGTCTTTCACAAAAGTTGATCGAAGATTTTTATAACTTTACTCAAATATCTGTTACTTTTCAACAAGTTTATTGTTTATTGTGTGTGCCACTTAGATCACCCAAAGGATGCGTATTGGCGAGGAACATAGAATAAAATAATATATATAACTTAACTGACGTGCAGGCTGAAGCGTCATCAAGATATTACCTAGTCTGGCAGTATTTCAAAAAATCTTCGAAAAAAAGCTAATTGATTTGCCGGCAAAATTTAGCAAGGGAGAGATCCTGTCTCATTGTGAGTGGTAGGAGATTCCACGCAGGACAAGTTCGGACGAAAAACGAATTCCTTCCGGCGTACGTTTTCACAAGAGGGAGCCGCAACAATCTCTGACCTGCCCCTCTAGTAACCGAGGTGTTGTTAGAGTTAGCACCACCCAGTTTGGACTTTTGAATCCAACTAGGCCCGCTGGTTTTAATATAATATTGCCGGAACAGACGTAAGTCGAATCTCAGTCTTCTGAGCTCAAGACTGTTTAGGGACAGTCGACTCAGTCGATCATCGTAAGGCACACTTTTGTACCCACACAGTGATTTCGTAAACCATCTCTGTACCCTTTCGATGACGATGATACTCTTGACGAGACCAGGATTCCATACCTGAGAGGCATACTCAAGAACCGGTCTAACATAGGTGGAAAACGCTTTTGCTAATATTATTGGATCTCGGGTCACGAACCGTCTTCGAATCATACCAGACAATTGTCTAGCGTTTCCAGATATCTGAAGACAATGCGAGTGGAATCGCATCAAGGAATCCCCAAATCCTTCATAACATTGACCTTGTCCAATTGAATGTTGCCCAATTGGAAACCGGGGACCACAGTAGAATTCCTACATCGCATTACTTTACACTTAGAAGTCTGAAATTCCATTCGGTTCTCGAGTGCCCACTCCAACGCACGGTCTAGGTCTGCTTGAAGTTCGATCGTGTCGTCTTTGATTGTAATCTTCCGAAATAATTTTGTATCGTCCGCAAAGTGCAACACCGGAGACCTAATCTTTTGGCGAAGATTGTTGATGAAAATGTTGAATAGGACTGGGCCAAGAACGATCCCTTGGGGCACACCTGAATCCACACTTGACCAACCAGAACAGTGCCCATTTATTTTCACTCTTTGTCGCCGGCCTGTGAGCCACGACTTGATCCACTCCCCTAGAAGACCCCCAACACCAGTATTGCCGAGCTTACTGCAGAGTAGTAAGTGATCAACCTTGTCGAATGCTTTCGAGAAGTCGAGATATATCACATCAACTGGGAGGCTCTCTTCGAGAGCATCAGTCACGTAACTTTGGAATGTCAAATGATTGGAAACGCATCATCTGCCACGGCTAAACCTATGCTGAGCAAAATTTATCCTTGTTTATCCTTGCTTCTAGGGAACGCACGACAACATTTTTTTACGACCTTTTCCATCAATTTACATACCACACTAGTTAGGAAGATAGGCCTGTAATTGCTAGGACTTTTTGATGAACCACCCTTAAACAACGGGATGACGTTGGCAAATGTCCAATCTCTTGGCGCACTACCAGACGTCATGCACATCATATACACAAGCACCAAGGGACGTGCGACGGATAATCCCAGCTCGTGGTAAACTCTTGGCGTGATGCCATCAGGGCCGTGGGTGTCGGAGGGCTTCAGCTTGGCTATGGCCTCTATAACATCGTTGACAAAGAAGTTGACAGTGGATAACTCGCATTTTTGTTCGAATGCAGGCCACACTATTTCGTCATTTGGAGAGTTAAAAACTGATCGAAATTGCTCGCTTAGAAGATTAGCCATAACGCTTTCGTGGGTGACTAGGTTGCCTGACGAATCCAGCAGCGGTCTGTCTTGTTTTCTAGATCCAAGATACTTTCTTCAAAGTTTCGTTTAGCAAGTCGGATGTCATGTTCAACTTTGATTTTGTGTGAAATAAATTCCCTTTAATTTTCAACAGATGGAAAGGCCCTCTTCCGTTTCCACAATCGATTGCTCTTCCGTGCAGACCTCAGGAGTGCTGGGGAAAGCCATGGTGGGCGGGCGTTAATGTGTAGAAGTCTTTGAGGGATGTATAGCTTCATTCCGAAGATCAGTGCATCTTTGAGGATATTCCAAGCTTCATCTGCAGTTTGATTTTCAAGGGTGGAGATCCAGTTAAAACTGTCCACGAACTTTTTGAATTGCGAATAGTTTTCTTGACCATAACTAAACACCATTTCATTAGTGGGGGGCCTCAAGTCAGGTGCACCTCAGATTCGAAATGATAAAGTAATATGATCACTGAATTGTAGATCTGGTCTGGTTTGCACATCATAGCAGACACCGGGTTCACTTTCCAACACGAGATCTAAGACATTGCCAGCGTCATGAGTTGGTACATTGACAATTTGAGAGATATCACCAAGCGTCACTGCCTCCATGAATGAATGGTCGCAACCACTCGAAGCTGTCATCTCCCGCCAGTTAATACCGGGGCAATAGAAGTCTCCAACTACAATACATCTGGTGGAGAGTGAGCTCAAGAAATCGTTCATTGGCATCTTTGCTGCCACACTAGCATTGGGAGATACATAAGAGCAATAGACGGATAGATCCGCTAATTTGATTGCACAAACGTTTTCCACATGTACAAGGATCTCTTGATAAGTGACATCGTGTCGGGCAAGGATGAGGACGCCTCCCCCACGGTCTGCTATAGTGTCAGTCCGATCCTTTCTTGCACTAACAAAATAACCAGGATTACCAACTTCGGAGGAGAGCACTAGAGGGTGAAACCATGTCTCTGACACACAAACAACATGAAAGTCTTCAGTACTCAGCAGAACGTGGAGATCCGGGAGCTTGTTCCCTAAACTCCTGGCATTGAGATAACAAACTTTGAACTCAGGCATGATTATTACCAGGGAAATTCGATTTGGTTGAACAACTGGACGCACTTCTGCTCCTGGTTTGTATCGTTGCTTTCGCGTTCATAGCCTTGTTCCGTTTTGGTATTATCTGATCGCGGGTCGGGGTTATGTCAGTCCTGACCCATTGACGCTTGACAGCGTCGAAATCAGATCCAAAACGACCCGAAGGAGCGGATCCATCAAGTTCAGTTTCAATTTCTTTATCAACCAGTACACTGCCTTTCATCCGAGATGACAGGCACTTTCGAGTCATTGGTAACATCGATCCTATTGGGCCCGCGATAGGGCTGAGATTTCTTGAGTGTTTCCCGGTGAGACGATGGTTCAATCGGCTCTTCTAAATTGGTCTTGGCACTCTCCTGGAAGCTGCCCACGGAGGAAGTGTTGGAGGGTTCTCTGGCGGGACATTCCGTTTTGATATGTCCTTCTTTTCTGCAATGAACGCAGCGACGAATCTGATCCCGATGTAAATTTCGAAGCCTTCTCGAGTCAATGGCGAAGAAATCCGGGATTTCTTGCTCTGGCACTATCATCACTCTTCTATTTCCATTGGTCCAGCCTTCCAGTCTTGGGTCGTCTCTGTCACCAAATCTTTCCACGCCGACCTTTAAAGTAATTTTTGCAAACGTATTGACTTGCTTAGCCAATTCATCGCTTGAGATTTCGCAGGGAACTCCGAGAATTCGAAGCACCGAAGACTTTAGGGCACCTCGAACCGTGCATTTCCCAGATTTTTCTCCGTAACACCTCCTAAATTCATGCTTTTAGGCAAATCGATCAGACACGTTGCTAGACTCCTTAGTTTCGATCTTTACCGTTCTGTTCCCTTTGGAGAACATGACCAGACCTTTGATTTCCGTCTTTTGAACCTTAAGTTCTTCAAATAAAAATTCGGCTAGGATAGTTTGGGATAATATTTCATCCTCGTTTGCTGAGCACTCAAAATCCAAAACCATATTAGGGTACGTTTTCTTCAAAACTTTGGCGTACGAATGCACAGGCATACTGGTCACTGATATTTTTGTTGTGTCGCCGTCGTTGGCAGGTGGCGTCGGCAATTCCATGATTGGTTTTCCACCGATCCCATGGACCACTTGGAACAAACTATTCACAACCACTTAGTCTTGAATCCTTCCTCTTCCTATTTCACTCACCCACGATGGAAAACTAGCGCAAAACTCAGGAGATAGGAGTACAATCGATTCACAGAGGGAAGATCAGACTCATATCTTCACCGATGCGCTCAACATCACGGTCTTTTTTCTAGAGCAATCGTTTCTGCTTTGAATGGTTTCACTACAAGTTGGTTTGTAAACAAAATACGGTTTTTGTTGATGGAGAAGATTTCAAACGATTACCTCAGAAAGTTTTCGCTTGATTGCGTACAGATTCAAAGTTTTAATTCTCAACGAACACGAACATGGTTATTCACATACTCAGACGAAACATCGCTAGAGAAGTTGGCCACAAAACCTCTGGCATATGACAACAACATGATTCCCTCTTGTGACAAGTTTAGCATTAAAAAGTCTTCAAAGAAAAGCTTACTCGGAGAAAACTTTTAAGTCAGATCATTCTTCGTTTTTTTGCAACGCTTTAAAGGTCTCAGTTTCAATGAAAGTTTTGAACGTAACTTAACATTATGGTACGTCAGATGTTTTTGAATTGGTTTTAGGTCAAAGGATGTGATGGTCCTCTCTCTTCATAGTGATGTTTTCATCCATCAGACAAGTAGATGCAATGTTGCGTCTTAGAACGTATTTTGATAGTCTGCACTTTCGCATTATTGGTAGAACCACATGATCAAAAGCTAATGGCAGAATTACCATTGAGATCATTTTCCTCGTCATCCATATTTTGGTTAATATTTAAAGACCTTTTTGACACACCCGCTGTAGGTTGTTTTCTACATTTTTCTTGAATTACCTGACGTCTGGCCATTGGATGACAAACAGCCCGATGTCTTTCGGCAGAGACCGCTACCAGCATGAAAATGGTGGCACTCAGGATCATCCCTTTAAACGGATACCAAAAGTAAGGGAATGTCAGCTTATACCAAAGAGGCTCTTCGCCCAAGAAAGCGCCGATGACAGACTTTTCCACAATCATATCAACGATAAGCAAACAATCCACAATGGATAAGCTGGAACAAATAGAAATGTGTGAAAATATGATATTCCCAGGATGAACAAGATAGTACACATTAGGAATAGATGAGTGAGTGCCTTACAAACACGTCATTGGTAAAGAAAACATGTTATTACCAATAAAAAAATGTGAACCAACTTAACAACATCATGTTCGCCGTGTCATCACGGGGATCTAAAAATCTTCTTAACGGTTCTGACGTTTTGATCAACTTTGATCCTTAAACAACTCTTGATGCTGTGCATCATTTCTAGATATGCTATACAAAGCCTCAACCCTTTTAAGAACACTTATGATGTCAGGATTGGACAAGGAGCATTTACTATTTTATAAGATATTATGGTTCAAGTAATTTGGCGGTTAAACCAAGAATTATGAAAGATGTACCAAACAGAAATCCATTCGGTTTGAATTGCCTTTCTGTGTTACAAAAAGTCAAATTTCATGAACATTTATCACTCTTTGAAAAGTCTAGTAATAATCAGCAATAATTGGCCTTCGTGTAAATAAAGCTTAGATATGATTCTCCTAATATACATTTCCGACTTAAATATCTTTGAGCTTGTTGCATAAAATGCCGTTCTCGTGATTTGAAGTGGACCCCTTTGGAGCGAGAGGAAATGATGACGAACAAGTAAAAAATGAAGACGTGAGAGCACGCTCATCCATCACGGTCATAAACGTCTTGAGAACGTAACTTGCAAGCCACCGAACACCAATTTAAACAGTGTTCCTAAACAAACTTGGATTATTTGCTCAAGAGGAAAAAAAAACAAAGACATGAGAACTAACACCAATAATTGACTGTTTACCTATGTTACGCACATAGAGAGACCATAGGGTTTTTACGCTTTTTTACTGACCTATGTATGTCCAGCAGTGGCAGTATATTGGTTCCTCTTTACATTTTGCTAATCCTGGTTCGGTCCTATGATATCCAAATCCAATATTTTTTTAACTATTGAATTCATAGCCTGAGCTGCCATAACAAACCTAAATGGGCGACCTTGAGGCATACTATGATTAACGAAGAGGAGAAAATTCTCGATAGCCTTTAATAGTGCATGCTGGTAGGGTAAGTAGTAGTTTGTCTTAAAGATTTGTTTGTGACTCTTGTCTGGTTTCTAGACGGTTGGTATTGAACAGATCAATTTCAGACGAATCTTTTCGAATGAAATGGGATTGGCCGGAAGCAAATCATTTGACAATCAAATTATTTCTAAAGCTTTTAATCCGATTGGCTAAATTTCCAACTTGATTTAAGCAAATGAGCATTTCCTCCACCCATTGCTAAATCTCTGTTTATTTCACCTCAACCCGAGTTCCTTCAAAATATATCACATTAAACAATTGTATTCCTGATGCGAAAATGGTGTATGAGTGGATCTCAAAATAGTTGGTTTTTAAGTATTGTTTGTAGATTTGTATACATCAGGGGACCCAAGCCTGTGCCCGTGTCATTGTTCATTGGTGTCTGTTCAATGTTGAAAACCAGCTCATGTATCAGGTTGAATCATTTCAATGGACCATAGCGTGATTATGTTGCAGAACAATGAATTATTTGATGATGTTGAGCTGAAGTACGCTTTAACACAATTCATTACTATGTTGCTATTTCATTAATGGCATGGATGAAAAATTAACTTTAAAATAATGTCCAAGTACGTATACCGCTTGTTCCGATTTCATTACAATGCCTCAAAGACCTAAACTATGAAGCAAGGCCCTGATTAACGAGGATCACACCATTTACACTTTTGGATTAATAGACATTGTAAATGTCATGACATACTAGCACGAGGAAAATGGCCGAAATGAAATATGTAAATGGAATTAATAATGTTTTCAAAGCGTTTTCATGGGACTCGTTGTGGTTCCATAGCATTTTGGGACCATCATTTATTGTAAAGGTTACCCTTACAAAAAGACATTTGATCAGATGAATAAACACAATGTCTATGAATTTATGAGAGCTCTCTCACCACAAAACAGAGCAATGAACCAATTCCAAAAGTGTCGTTTAAATGTCCCATATCAAAACAACAAAACGTCAAACCTATTCGTAAAGAACAGCAAATTTGTTATTCAATGTCGCGAATATCTTTTTGTTACGGAATTTGTTACGGGGATTTGTTACGGAAATGCAAATAAACGATCGATTTTATGTAGCTCATTTTTGATGCAATTTCCCTTTAACATCACTTAGACGTCTTTCCAGAAGAAGCCGAAAAATACCAATATATGTTAAATATGTTTCCTCCATAAGTTCAACATTGGAACAACTTCAAAAGCTCATGAGATAATTTTTTTGTAGGTTAGCTTTGAAGTTCAGTCCTGGGTGATTGTGTTCCTTTGCTAGACGATTCAAGGCCTTAGTACTGTAAAGAGTGTTATCGTCAATTTCCAAAGATTACTGTTGTTTCAATAAAGAAACCATGGCTGTCTCACACGTAATTCCTGCAAGATGTTGGTCGTAACGAGTCCCAATTTTGCCCTGACCAATTTTTTCTCATCCGGGGTAACCAAAACGTAGACAAAAATGACGTAACAATTTTTTGTCTAATTCTGTTGCAACGGCTTGAAGATGTCAATTAAAAAGGAGGAAAATTTACACACTTTATTTTGCGATGGTAATAAGGTCAGAACAGCATTTCAAAACATTTCATCTGAGTAAACGCCTCATGAAGAATCTCAAGACAACGCTAGTGTATGCATTGCAAAAAAGAAAAATCAGAATTGCCAACTTAATTTTCCAACCAATAAGAGAAATTTGAGATTTGACAAATATTTTATGAAGTCCTTCATTTTTTGTTGGTAAATCCGTGAGATTCGACTAAACTCTTTGAATTTTGAAATGCTTCTTTGATGAATCCGAATAACTTGGCGAAAGGAATAAAATGGGATAAAATGATTTAGATTCAATTGGTTGTTTTCAAACGCACTAATATGGAGTGCACGTGATATCTATTTGGGGGTGAATACTAAATGGCAAGTTTCAGGCCATGTTTAATCCTTGAAAAGGATTCAAGTTTGAGCTGCTCAACAAACATACTAAAAGTTTTCAGTTTTGCGTCGCCTCTTAATTGAGTGCTTGAACATAAAGACGGAATTCAAGGTGAATGCATCTGATCGGGAGATAATCCATAGCTCTACATAACCTCACAAGAAAACGTTCGAGTTGTGCTTGAGATCTAGTACTGACGTTCTCCATGTGTCAGCTCATATATCTAAACCAAAACCACTTTTTTCTGTTTGACGGTAATGAACAAAACTCATGCAACCTGTGTTCACGCAACCTTGCTATCGGTCAGCTGATTTTTGTGGAACCTTTTTTATAACTTCAACCGATAATAAAGATTATCTCGTCACTTGCTTGACGTCACTCAAACAGGTTTCTAAGGGCGTTATTCATCAGTTGGCTTTGAGCAACCTCTCAAGTTAGTTGCAGTTTGGGAGGAATGAAAAGGAGTGCAGTACTTTCACAATTGAAAAAGATGACTTTTAACAGAAGTTTTAAGGCTATCCTTGTGACTACATAAAAAAGAATGTGAATACACTACATAAACCCTCATGAAATATATGTAACATTAAACAAGGTAATGCTTCATTTTCTCATAACAGTGCAGTTCTAATGGAACGCCACATAATTAAATGAACTCTCCTGTTTTCATCTCAAGCAAAAACCCTCACTTTCCAAAAATGCTATAGCTTAAGTTTTCAGATATCTAGCTTTTCCTACAATACAATCTATCTTTTAACAGAAATAATAAATCAAAAGACTTGATGGGCATTGATGCCATCTCCAAAGATTAATTTTACTTCATGTTATGCTCATATTTGATTGTTGATTTTGCTAAACAATATGAAACAACATGACATAATGAAAATAGCAAACTTGATTGTGATTTAACATACCAAAGGGGAATGACTAACGCACTATTTTGATAACCCAAATCAAGGTTAACATTTGCAAGAGGGCAAGTTCCAAAACCCTCAAAAAAGATCCTTTATTAGCATCCATGCCGCTAAAATCGGCAATATTTTGAGGTGCATCTTTGACATTCCCTAAAAAAAACCAACCCGTTGGGAGTTTGCATTTAACATCAAATCAAGTTTGAAATTTATTAAGTTTTACTTTTATTTCTGTTTACAAACGTCTTACAACCCTTAACGTATATGGATTTGCAAACAATGCATCTAGCAATATAACCCTTATGTAAAAAATATGTTATTGACATTACCAAACCTTTCCTCTTAGAAGCCTTTGCTTTAAGACGTAGAATTGTGGAGACTTTGGAAATTTGATGCATCAGGCTCAACGGAAAGCACGATTTCCTTGCTTGACAAATGCACTCAATCTGGTTTTCAGTCCAACAGAACAATAAAGTACCAAATGCAACAAGATTTAAAATCAAGGACACCCTCAGATTAGTTACGAGCAAGCATATTTTTCAACCCTGACTTTCAATGTTTTTAATATGCTACAAGGAAATGGCAAAAAAATGGCAATTTCAGTTGAGCCTTAGGTTTCATGTGTTGTCAAAAGCAAAACAAAAAATTAAAGGCAATTCTGGAAGCTGAAAAAGCAACGAGTAATTCTTTTAGTTTTTGGGTTGTCACAATTAGACAATTTTAAAATCGAATGAAATTACAGTTGCTTTTTTCGAAAAAAAACAGGAAAAGATTACTGTAATTTTGCTGCTTGTAATTTCGTTACTAATGCCCTGGCGTTATGCAAGCTAGTCAGGCGGACTCGGTTCCTGAGCGAATGGGGGTGATAACAGAATGGCTGGCTGATAGGCTATGGTTTCTAATTGTAGAGGCGCTGCTGTCACTCGACTGGAGATGTAATGTTCCAGTTACTGATTCAGGTGGAGTATTAAACCACAACAAACTAGATTTTTTATCCTTTTATGTTTCTTCTTTCATGCCTCTAGTAGGAGATTTTTAGAGTTTTGTTGGAATGAGGGTGAATCGTTCTCTTGTTTGTGTGTATTCAAAAGTTGTCAGTTGGAACTTGTCTACGTTTGGGGTTAAATTATTTTGATTGCTCATTTGTCAACGTCATTTCAAACTCAGAATATGAGAGGTGAGGTTTTGGAGGTACGTTACCTTGGAGTTAGTCGTTGGAACGTTATCCCTTATGAAAGAACACTCATTGTGAGCGTATTATGCTCATTCTTGGTAAATTAAAATTAATTCCGAGGTCCATGGCTCAGTCCATAAAAGCTTTGTCCGACTTCCAGCCAAATTTCATTAACAAGGAGAGCTGACAGTAGGCTTTGTGACTTGATCAAACTGAACCATCGCCCATTATGCAATTAATAATAAAGAATTTTTTCATTATTCACCTGTTTATGTTCAATCTGTTCTGCTTTCTTCACTTTTTTTAATTGTGTAGTGAACACATTCTAGTCATACTCATTGTGATATCAATTTTTTTATATTCTTTTCATGCTCTATTGTTTTGACTTCGATTTCATATGTAACCATATTTGCAGTGTACGTTTAAACACCTATTTTACAAATCTCTATTCATGCTATGACATGACCAAGAGTCACAATAGGGATATTCAAGTAGGATGAGTGCTCCTCATATACTCTGAATATATTACCGTCAGTAGGGTGTGCTTTACACACATGTACAGTACGTATGTACGAATTCGCCTTGCTTACCTCATTAGTAGTTTGTTGAAGCTCGAATTGCTCTTCATGTCTTTGAGAATGATGCATGTCAGAATATTGGCAATGAGACCAAAAATGCCCACGCATAGGATACCAATGCCTTCCAGCCAGAACTTAACTTTTGCTCGAATGGGCCCGTAATCAACCAAGGATTCGTAGCATTGGAAGTGTCTGGCTTCCATTTCGTGTTGCTTTTGGTTGATGCAATCAATGATCGGATTCAGTTGGGTAAAATTCGATAAACCCAGGGCCTCGATCACATCGCACGACGCCCTGGAAAACAGAAGTAATTGCATTTGTGAGACATTGTTTCAGGTGTTTGCCAGCTGAACTGGTTCTTTTGCCAAATCCCCAGTCCCTAGGTAAGGGAAAGTATGCACTGACTCCTTCCACGGTTGGAACAAGATGTTGGCTATGATAAAACGTCAAGACACATAAACGTAAAGTCACATAACTTGGTTTTACAATAAGAGGACTTGTTTCCAACATCAGGTTTGTCTGGTGATTCCAAGTGAAACGGATAGATGGCTAACTAAACTCCTAATACTACACAGGGATCCAAAATGGTTTTGTCCACTATTCTAAGGTCAAAATGAAACTGAACAAATGGGCTTAAACCGCAGGAATGCATTATGATTCAACCTGGAACGATCGGGCAAATTTACAGATTACTTCCTGGAGCCTGACTTAAATATGCTAAGTAAGCGCACTCTAACGTGCAGAAATTAAATCTTTTTGGGAACGTGGAGTGGCCATGCGTCAATACGACACACCAGTTTCTTGAGTGAGGTAATTTCATAACACGTCAACTTTATTCTTGTGCTCTAAACTGTAAGAATTTAAAGGGAGATCAAACCCTGGCAAACATCGTGTCTTTTCTTATTTTCTAAAATTGATGTGTCGTTAGACTTGAGAGACTATTCCGGCCGGCTGTTTGTGTTTCTTTCCCCCAACAGACATTGTGCGTTTTTTTCATCTTTAGAATTTTTCAATATTTATTTGATTGATGAATCTGAAAGGGTTTGTACTGATTGCACTTTTTTGTCTCGCGAAGGAGAGTATTGAACCAATTTGCATCCTGATTGTTAAAATTGGTAAATTTACATGATGCTAATTATAACAATAATTCACTAACTGTACGCAGACAGATGTCTTGAATCGGTTCAAGGCATAAAACGTAATGATACAATCACTCGGAAATGAATTTGGTCTAATATCAAATTTGAGTTCGCTAATTCTTGATACCAAGTTACTCCAGGTTGGTCAGGAATAGTAAGGAGGAATTCATTCGTCAACCAGATTTTGTTTGAAATGGAGGCGATTATTTCTCCGTCAAGTCACCCACAACGAGATGACCAGTTTTTGGAAGAGTCATGGGCCTTTTTCAAGACCCGAGTGACGCATGATTGACTTAGTAGTTACATTCTCATTGTGAAATTTAGACGTTTATCTGGGACTTGACACAATTGAGTACCATCGATGCGATCCTTAAGTCAAGTCCTCCCGTAGGGAAAACGGAGGGAAAAAATGGTCCCAGTGGTCCCTGGGACTTCTGGGTACCACAAGATGGAAGTGCCTGTGCCGAGAAAGTGAAGAAAGAAGAGATTTGATGACCAACAAAATTCAGAAATCATATGCAAACGTATTAGAGAAAATTTCGGAGTTTTTGTGCCATGACAACTAGGGAGAATTCTTTCTCACACTATCGTGGCCGACATCTTGAATCACGAGTTGATGCTACGTAAGGCTGAGATCAAAGAAGACACCTACCTAGAAGACAAGCCGGGGTCATGCATTCCAAGGTCATTGGGAACAAGTAATAAGTTTGCCCACACGACAATCAATTAAACGTTCAATACCAGAGCCCTTACAGACAGTTCTCGATTCCATATCAAGTCGGTTTCCTCGAGGTAGGCGATTTTGTAATCATTACGTATGATATATTGCTAGTATTGATCGATCTAGTATCTTTCAAACTTTTGAATTAAAAGAATCCTAGATTTTTTTGGTATTGACTTTGGTGCTCGCTCTTCGCTGGTTTGTGATTGTTCTTGGCACTTGACAAGACATCGCGAACACGCCCCCTTTTGACTGGAGATGTCGTCATTGACAGCCTTGTGTTCTTTCAATTGAGGCTCAGAGGATTTTATGCCGACTACAGCTCAAGAAGACAGACTTGTCATTGGAGACTTTAACCATCCAAATATCGATTGGAACTTTCAAAAAGGGACTTTAAGGAAAGACAACAATCTGCTTTCAGTCCTTAGCTAAGAACTCCTTGGGAAAATTGTGACCTTTTCGCAAATAAGGCTGGAAATATCGGTGGGTATGAATACTAAAAATAATGAAACATGTGTTGGCCAGGGAAGAACTCTCCCTGTCTGATTACATTGGAATACAGATTTCACTAAAATGAACAACTGCTGTACCAACGAGTCAAACCATTCCAGATTTGGAAATTTTGAGGCTATGAGAGTTCAACTGGGGACGCATGACTGGGTTGAAGAGATAGGCTCTCTTCCAATTGAAGACGGCTGGTGTATATTTAGTGATGCGGTCATAAATGGTGACAGTGTGCATATTCCATAGAAAAAAGCGAAACAGAAGAAACCTCTTTGTCTACTGAGAGAACTGAACTCCAACTTTTACCTTGTAAAAAATCCCAAATCTGGCGTTAGTATCGGCATGAAAGCCTGTGAGTGCCACCATGTTTCTTATCAACAGATCAAGAAAGAAGTATGGCTTAAAGAGATAGAGGCCAAAATAAAATATGTCAACAGTTTTGTTGAATATGCTAAGTAATATTTTACCGTTATTTGAACAAATCGTAAAGAACTAAATAGGTCAATAAAGATTTTTGAGGCACCTCAAAAAACCTCACCACACACTGAATCAAAAGCGAATTAAACCTGTTATGATCTCTTGCTTACTTGTTTAGTTCTATTTCCGACCCAAGCAAAGCACAGTGCACAAAATCAATCCTGAGGAAATCGACGACATCAGTGATGCAATAATGGCAAAACAAGATAAGCAGCAAAAATGTCACAGCTGCTCTAGCGTGGAACCTACAGTTTAGCTCCCTAGTAAGCGATAATGAAGAAGGTTCCTCCTCATGCTAAAGTTACATGGTTTCAGAGCAATGCCTAAGTCTTTTTAAAATATACCTCAATGATAATGATCTGTATTGTTGTGTATTTCTCTTGCTAAAACAGCTAGTTCTTTTTCAATGCTTTGTGTCAAAAATATGAAAAAATAAATCTATTTTCCTGTACCTTTTTGACCAGCTTACGACTGACTACCTTTGATCTTTTTCGCAAAAATGACCGCTTTTCTACCTTTTTATGCCTAAGTTCGATACCTTTTCCTTGCCTTTTTTTGGTAATTTCTGCTACTCATAAGTTTCTTGTTTTGCTTATTTTTCCTACCTTTTTTTCCGAGGTCTACTAATCACCTTTAGTCACCCAAGTTCCCAAGGGCATGTAAAGGATTGGCTCAGCAATGCATAGCATTGACAGTGCTGCATCTCATTCGGCATTCTTTTTGCCATGACAAAAAACTCTTTTACATAAATTGAGAACTTCGACGAAATTCTGAACTTTCTCTAACAGGTTCCATGGTTCAGGGCCCAAAAGTTCTATTTTGAATTGGGCGAGACAAAGGCATGTCTCTGTCCGAACCAAAAAGTCGAGAGAATCTGGAACAAGCCGTCAAATATCGCGATGGAGACAAATTTGCCAAATGTCACCACTTACTTGAAATGGATCGAGTCTATCTGAATTTAACAGATCAACACAGCTTGATTCTTTGATAAGCATTGTGCAATAAAGTATCTTCCATTTGCATTCGCATTAATGGGTTCCATCATGAGCCACAGAAATATGAACGGGGACGCTAAGGTCGAGAAATGACATTTCCTTTTCCAATCAACGCATTGCATTCTTCAAATCAAACCTGCCTCAGGTCTCTGCAAATACCAATCTCAAATTTCTGCTCCATCGAACGACTGGTTCAGAGTTTCTTAGAGTTACTGGTTCAACGAACCTGCCAGAGCTTGCCCAAACGTCCCCATAAACTAGACAAAGTAAATCGTTAAGCAATGACTCTACCCTCTTTTTTGAGTTCTATTGAATCTTGCTCCCAGAAGGCTGTGACAGAGCAGTGTGACTACTGCATGCTATTGAGGCTTATCATAATAACCTAATTCTAATGGCATATAACTAGGCTGTGGCTTTCATGTTGAGCTGATATAGAACAAGTTTGACTGCAATTGGGCGGAAGAGCTGGACAGAAGTATTGAGAACAAAATTGGTTAATTCAACCCTCTCACATTTCTGCTTGACATCCGAACAAGATTTTTTCTTGGAGTATACATGTGACACTCTAGCCCTGTGGAGTCTGGATGATTAGTCCATGGTGGATTATAACTGTCATACACCATATAAAACTTCAACTTTTTAAGCAATTCAAATGAGTGAGCTCTTTTTGAAAACTTTACATGCTCATCGAAAATTGACAGCAAATCAGACTATTCAAATTCAACCACCTCTATGATGGTCTCTACATATGACTAGTACGACTTGGATGAGCACCAGTATGCGCTCAATCTAGGTGCAACAGAGAATTTAGTACGAGTAACTTTATTGCCATTGCATTGTATCTGTTCTATAGGGGATCGGCAGCTTCAAAAATTCATCATTTTCCAAGGGTGACTAACTTTGTTTTTGGCCAATTCTTTAGTGAAGTCATGTTGGGTGAAACATTCTCTTTTGTTTTAATCTTAGCCACTAATTTTTGTTTGATCATGCAATGCAAGGAGCGACAATCTCTTGTGAAATCTGGCATAGGGGCAGTTTAGAGTTTTTTTGCATTCAGACCATCGTCAAGTTTACAATACATAAGGAATTTGCCAACATTAGCTTGAGATTTATGTACGGGTCTGAAGGTTTTTTCCTTCTAGCCCAAAGTATGATGCAAAAAGGATTCTAATTGTGATTGATTCTGAAACGGAACAAAAATGTCGTGTTGTGGTAACATTTTTGGACAAAATTACTGACTGGAACATGTGAAACTTCGACTTTGAAAATGACGATTTTCAGTCAGTTTGAATTCCCCGCCTTTTTACTTAGACAGTTATTGCTCTGATTGCTCCTTCGACTTTGCTTACCCGCACTTTCAACCAATGACAAAGCTTGCTTACATTTTGCTCGCATTTGTGACGTAAGGCCGCTGAATCCTGATTCAAATCTTGCTGGTCCTGAGTATAGATGCTCGAGGCATAGATACGCGAGGTTGAGTATACGTCATCAAATGCTGCCCATCTAATTGGCTGCCATTAGTCAACGAACGTCGAACATGGGCTTTGTTTGGAAACCTTCCCGACAGGGAGTCAGTTCCTTCTAAAAAGAGGTCGCCTGTTTGCATCGCACAATAGGGCAAAGCTTTGAATGATTTATGACAAATTTGATCCTTCATTGATTAAGCTAACTCATTCCACAGGGTTAAGAGTGTCTTTAGTCATTGCAATGGTAATAGTGTGATATTTCTCAATAAAATGTAGTTGACACAATGATGTTTCCCATGCTACCAGTCTCGAGTTGGACTAAAGCACTTCAAAAAAGAAAGTACTACCATATACCACAAATTACATTGTAAAGTATGAAGGGACTTGTTTCTTGATAGATTCAGGAAGCACACATGTGACAACGTAAATCTGAATAATCTAATGAAATATTTTACCAATCTTATCTTATGAAAAAATGGGTTCAGAAAGGATTTAGAAAGTAACAAAATAGTAGTAACAATCAGCTTGTCTTCAAGTAAAATTTGGCAGTGTCCTTGAAGAAAATATTCAATGATCCTTGTCATGATAGAACTCTTTGTTATACAGCACATCACTTCAAAATCTGTTAGGCAACTTTTTAGTTCTACTGATCGTTTACATTTTTCAAGTGAAGCCACTTGTCAAACCTGGCGCGTCTCTGAATCAAGGGTCCCTAGTCCTCAGGTTAAGTTCAGTTCCTTCACATTGTTGCAATATTTAAGGATTTGCGGTGATGACATTGGTCTGCGACCCTACATGATTTAACTAGGCTCCAGATGCGCAGTATCGACCATATCACGTATCATAATTATTCAACTAACCACAAAAAAGGTCTGCATGACTTTCGCTTTAATTACTTGATCGCCAAGCTTCAAAAGGGTGACGAATGTCTTCGACAACATCTCGACATTAAATGGTTGAAATGAGACCCGTCACTTGAGCATGATAATATTTATTTGAAGCCTTCAAACTGCTATAAAGCTTGTGAACGCCTTTCACCATCATGCTGTATTACTTAAGACAGAACGTCAAAGGACCTTAGATCAGACAAAAAGAGATCAGATCCAACCCGAGTATTTGAACCCTTTGTTTATTTTACCCTTAAAACAAGGAAGGTTTGAATCTCAACATAAGAGTCGCTATACATATTAGCGAATTTTTTTTTCGATTGATAATATGCATGCCCATTTTTGCACTCAATCTCTTCTTATGAAGCACGTCAACTTTTTCTTGCCAATCTCATTTCACACGAGCTGATATGTTCCATGGACCATAAAACTCAAATTTAAGACCCTTCTACACGAGAGCTTTGCCAAAACATAGTACTTTCTTACCTCAACAACAAGTGATGAAATTCCAACGTCGAATTCAAATCCAGCGTACAATTCAGGAACGCCAGTGTGAGCTCGTCATGCCCATTAATTGTGACATGGGTGTCATCACCAGTTCCTTGACAGAACTCCTCTAACAAGACATTGCGATTCGTTTCAAAGACCCTCACTGTGGCATTGGCCTCATCAGGGTTGGGATCACTCTCATTAATGCCGCTCTGCTTGTCCTCACTTTTCAGATACATTATCAGGGTCACGACATTTCCGGGCACACAAAATATGGCCCAAATGGCTAGAAGCTGAAGGTAGAACTTGGTCGTCTCTTTGAGTCTTGAAGGCTGACACTTGTGGCTCAAGTGAGAGGCTTCAGCACTTCCTGTGGGGGCTTTGACCTTGGTTCTAAACTTGAGTCGCTTCATTGAAAATGACTCGGGTTCGGCCATTTCTCTTTAGACGATGGTTAACTTTGATGTGGGTGAAATGGTGATCAGCTAGATATTGAAAGGGATTCAAAAGTTCAGAGAAAGCGGCAGCTTTTTGAGCGCTCTGCATAGTAACTATGCGAGAGAACACAGCGAGAGCTCAAGGATCCCTTCCGAGAGAACGAAGGCTGTCTCGTCGAGGTGTCTCCTGAAACCAATTTCGAGACCCTCGAGAAGGGAAAAATGTCCGTCCACATTTTTTTTGACGGAGCTCCGTTCAAGGGCTTCCGGATGAGAAATTTCAGACATTGGGGAAGCTTTCTGGTGGATAGATGGGACCACATATTGTACGGAAAACTTGACGATTCCACGGCGAAAAGTGAGGAAGTATAATTACAGTTGAAACAAATTCATTGAGGCTGCTTTAAATCGTTGAATAGTTAAGAGTTTAGTGTTTGTCATGGAGTGGTTCAATGTTGAAATGACTTTTAATCGTTCCAAGTTCGTTAGTATTCTTGTGGTAGAATATTTTCTTTGTCAGCTTTCATCAATAGTAAAAAGTAGAGTCAGACCAATAATGTTTTTGCATAAAAAAATATTTTTCACATGTTATGGGGATTTTGGGGCCCAAAAAAATATTACTGTCCGTTTTCAATTTTTTAACCTTTTTTTTCTTTCCTTCCTGCGATGATACGTAATAAAGAGAAAGATGACGTCTAAGAACAAGGACCTTATTCAGTTGTGGATCAAATAGGACACAAATCTAATCGTTTAGTGGGCAAAAGTGCCCTAGGCAATAGCACTAAACTCTCGAAAAGAATCAATTTTATACTCTATCATAACATCGGAATCACTAAAAAGTGTCCTAATGTTTGTAAAAAAAGAAGATTTAATTTTTTGTCAACGAAATAAAAAAGCTAATAAAGACACTACTTTTTCCACCCATAGTTGAACTCTTGTTTCAAAAAGTGTCTAAACTTTTATTTTTATAGTCGTTTCGGGCACTATCTTTTTGTTTCTTTATACTACAACTGTGCTTATTAGAACACTATTCAAATTAACTTATGCCACAGCCAAACCCTTGACACATCCCAACATAAGTCAAAAGGGGGCTCTGGGGAGCAAAGAGGTAAACAACTACCTCCGTGAGTTTATCCTATTGTTTTCCTAGAATTTGACGACCGAAAAAGGCAATAAACAGGACTAACATTGAAATTTTGGCCATGGCAGCAACGTTTTTGCAATTCATCGACCTTTTTTCCTTCATTCCCAACATTTTTTTTCATTTTTTCTCGTCTTTTTCGCACTTGCTATTTTTTTGTATTCATTCAACTATTCCTATTTTTTTCCAGCAACTAACAAGGTCTTTTTTTCAAGGTCTACAAAACAGGAGCCAGCATGGACATGGCACAAATATGTTTCTTCAGTATCGCAGGTTCAATTACTGGTGCTTGAAGATATTACAATGTAATATTCCTTTTCATCTATTTATTGCTTGATATTGAAGGCAAAGATAGCCTACCATCGAACGTGTTGTTGCTTATTTTTGGAAAGTTTATTCGCAAATTTTTGTGTAAATTTGTTTGATTTTTTATACAAATTTGTTGGCAATAAAGACTGTATCTATCTGCAAATTTTGGCCTGTCCTAGTTTTTATGTTAGGAAAAATAAAAGGGACAGAAACAACAAACCGAGACGTTTTTGGTTAACATAAAATCAACATGTTTGGGTTGTTTTAAGCAACATAAAAATGACATAATTTTGGGCCAAAATTCAAACATGTTTTGTCGGAGGCTAATAATAAGGCAGTTACTATTAGACATTAATAGACATCTTTTAACCTTTCAAATTAATAGTGCGAGGGATTGCATGCCCTGCAGTGGTTAGAAAAGCCCGTGAAAAAAAACTTACCCCCAAAATATTGTTGTCACTCAAAAAAGTTAATTAAATGCTTAGATTTTAATAAGCAGAGTTTGTATCATGAGTGTTTGATACTTATGTTAACGTAGTTTTTGAGGTGATTGTCAATAGAAATTTACATTTTTTATTTCTTATAGTAAAACAGACTCTGCAGTCCATTTTCCTTCACAAGATTAGGGAGGATTCGAATAAGAATTTGCATGATAAGAAAGTTGAAATCAATTATAGAACACAGGGTCTTCAGTGTACTTTTTTCACAATAGATCCATTTGGATAACGCAAATCAACTATTAGGCGAACTCAAATAGCCATTGGTGTTCAAGCATCTCAACTCAGTAAGAAAATAGTGGAAATAAATTTCATTTAAATGTAAGTGACCATCGGAATATACACACAATACTAGTTATGCATGTTTTTCCAACACAATCCCTTTTCCTGGAAAAAACACGCTTCCTTCATTCGGAGCTAATTTGTCACGTTTTCCCGAATAAGTCTTTCATTTTGAGGATTGATCATGCTTTTGAGAAGTTTGAATGGATATGTAATAAAATTTCAACACTTTGGAGTTTTCATAAACCAAGTATTGGCGCCTGAACCCCAGTACGTTGTATTTGTACGTAAAAGAAAGCAGAGACGTGTCATCTGTCAACCCTTTCAATTAACAAGAACAATATATATACAATCCATGGAAGCTTTCCGATGGTTGACCTTGACTCTATTGTCTGCACAACACTTGAAACTACTCTCTTCCATCAAGAGTATCTCCTCCTCAAGCAACGTTTGCACCATCTAATTTGTAACGACCATGAATACGAAACGAAGGTCAATCACATATTCTGTCACCTCTCACCTCAGAGTGAATCAATGCCTAAAGCTACCTACAAACTATTTCTAGTATTTCCAAGCACGAAACCAAGAAGACAGATTTGGATAAAGGATACCAATGTGTCAGTTAGTTTCCAAACCTCAGAATCGAGTCCCAAAATTCTCATCCCATCAACAGGATTTGCTATTGGCAGGCTGTAATGGAAATTAATGTTGGATGATCGACCGAGCAATGATCACATACCATAAATCTGTTTAAGAAAGTTTCGCTTTCACTTTTTGTCTACACAAAGGTCAGTTTTCATTGGGTTTTTAAACCCAATCTTCAAGAAGCTACAAGTTTTCTTGCTTAGCCCCGTTTCAAATGCCCGTTTACGAGATGATTCTATCACTTCCCGCATTGCTGCACTGTAATTATCTACAAAACTACTTCAAGAGAAAAAAAATTGTTAACTTCCTAAGCATTGTATGTAAAGATTGAAAAGGCGACTTCCGGGATTTCAGACGGAGCCTAATTCAATTATTGATTCCTTGGCAAAATTAACGGTCACAACAATGAGTTGCTAGTATATGTCAGACAGATATTTGTCTGTATCAGCATTCAATGTGGTCACTATTGTCGGTGGTTATTGCCTGAAGGTGAGGCCAGAAATGCTTATATGCTTTCGTAGTAAAATGAAATGATGCTAAAATACCTCATTCTTGGATGATATTTTCCTTTAGAGCAGTTTTTGTGGTGGGAAGACCCAACCTTGGACTCCAAGACGTCCCAGATTCCAGAGCCCAGAGGATTCAGATCTAGGGATGAGGAGGACCAAAGACAGGTTGGCTAAATATTGTAGGAATAATCTCAAAACCATTCCTGGAAAAAGGTTAGCCTTGTGACCTGGTGGAGAATCCTGTTGCCAGACATATGGGATGCTATTACGTTTTGTCAATCCATGGATTGGCAATGTCCCTAGGGACCTCCAAGTTGATGTCCGCCCCAAAACTTAGCCCATCCTTGACGAAAAGGGGTGGCAATTTCTTCATATCCATCAGTACCAAAAAAACTTAGTATCATGCCACCAGGTGGATGTTTGGTGTACTGTTACATGATAGGAGGTACTTCTTCTGTTAGTCTGCTGATCCATCTATCATATCCCAGGTTGAAAGATTGGTGGACGGGAATTGGAGGGGTCGACCTTGATGTCTCTTTTTCGGTTATGGATGAAGGCCTTCCGTGACAATTTTGGTCTATGTTACCGTGGATAATAGTAGATTCCTCCCTCTCCTTGCTCCTCTTAATGACGACGTAAATCATAGACTTGGAGATCCTTATTCGATGGGGATGTTGTCAAATGCCTGCATGAGACAAATTGGTTACCCTCTGACGTTTGGCCTCCATGACGCAATTCAAATGAACTTATTAACAGGTTACTTAAGTTATGGATGTTGGAGTTAATGTATGTCCAAGGTTGCGGGTCACTCAGTTCTTATATTTCCGATGAACTCTTTGTTCTCCACTCATCATCGCCCCCTCTACTTTCGTCCGTCTTCATGTAAAGACTAGTGATGGGATCAAATAAATTTTCAAAATCAGGATTGCCAGAAAGCTAGGAACGTCAAAGCACCACCCTTTCCATCATAAGGTAAAAGGTTAGCTTTGACCAAAAGAGCAAACCTGTTTTTTTTTCTTTTCACGGACTTCCTTACCGCTACCGGGATTGGAATCCCAGCTGTTCAAGACGAGAAGATTATTCATTTTACTTGACTTTTATTTACATATATTATTTGATCCACCAACGAATTAGAATTGGCTGATCTGGCTAATCCTTGAATATAAAGTTGATCCGGAATTTTAGTCAAAAACTTATCCAAGTCTGACTTAAATCCTGCTTTTAGATCAATGCCTACATAAGCCCTACGAATATTTGAGGGCAGCAAATTGAACAATGAAGGAGCCCAAGAAAGAAGAGAGGGTTTAATCGAAGAAAAATCAGGGTTACTTTTTGTGATTAACTAACGGGTTTCCGATGTTCCGCTAGTGATGCCATATGCCACTGAAAATGTAAATTGGTAGCCCTAGTCGCAACCTCCCGTGATAATTTATTTGATCTCCATCATTAGTAAAGATCTCTCTTCACCAACACTTAGAGTGGCTTTACATTAGGGTGAAAGATCAAGATTGAATCCAGTTTGAGGGTTGAAGTAGGGCTAGTGCTGGGGCCAGTCCGGCTAAAGACTCGAGTCCAACAAAGGGCACCAACTTTTCACTGTTCTCAAGACAAACCAAAAGAATAATATTGATAAAACCTCGCCTCAGCACTAGTCCTACCTCAATCCTCAAACCGGATTCAATCTCAATTTTCCATCGTAGTGTAAAGCCACCCATAGTTTATTTCTCATATGCCAATCACATTCAACATCCTTTAAACTTGGCTTACGATCATTCCAAATGTTTTGTCATCATTTCATGAAACCGATAGTTTATATATAAAGCAAAAAATGAATCAGTTAATAGCTAGAGGAGAGTGAAGTAAGTTTCCAGAAATCGCTGTTTCACGCGGTATATCTCACTTAAGATGGCGGCTGGGCGGTGTTGTAATACATTAATCTTTCAGGGGGGCCAACAATGCATCATTTTTCATCCTCGAAGAAAAGGACGTCCCCACGACATCTCATCCTTGATTTAATTGAGGATTTCAATTCGTTATCCATGGACCTTCCATGGAAAATATTTGCCTATTAATATGAAGCAACTGACGTGAAGCATTTTTATATCGCACGTGAGCCTTTGTTATGCCATGGTTCAAGGTCAGCGTGGAGAGATATCATGGTAAAGATACAAATCTTTACATTGATTTTTGACAGAGTTTAAAAGTTTAAATTCTTGCCAACTTTAAGAGAACCTCAATAATGAGTTGTGGGATATTTGATGATTCCATCAACAGTTTGGGTGCGTTTCATTTGAATGCAGTGATCAAGATTATTGATGATCTCATCCATTTCCCTCTCCTTGATAATATTCATATTTCAAAATATATCTCATTCAATGCTTGACTTACTTGTTGACAACATTTGGCTATTTAAAGAAATCGACAAATATGACTTGGTTGGAAATAAAGGTTTAGATATCATGCCTCTTTCAGTGGAGTGCAAAAATTCAGTAAGCATACGGTGTATCGATACTGAGAATGTCAAAAATCCCAGCCAAATAATTCCAGATTGAACTGGGGCAAGGGATTTTGGTTCTAACCCCGTACTAATCTTATTGATGGGATAGCTGAAATGATTTCCATGATAATCAGACAAGCAATCTTCCCAACATTGTTAATAAACTGACTAGTAAACATCATAAGTCATCCAAAGTTTTCACCACCATTCTTTATAGGGAGCTAATCTCTAAGACCATAGAGAGCGAAAATAAAACTTTGACAAAGCTCAGTAAGTATTTGTTCCACAAAAAGACATAACAGATTCAAGCAACCAAAACAAACTCCGCTTTTGCCTACCTATTAGTTAGATTGCAGCGAGCAGCTAGGTTGGAGTACGGGCATATCCACCCACTCAAACAAGGAATTTTGAGCCTGATCTGACCTTCAACTAAGCAATAATTTCGTTCAAAAATATGAGTATTCGCCAACAATATAAAATCCACCAAAAGTTACGATTCAGAGGGAGAAAAATGTGTTTCTGAAGAACTTCCATCAAAATGAGGTACCTCCTTACAATCCTCCATATTTGAAGCCCATCTGTATGAATCATGCCTCAAAAGCCTCGGATATTCCTGGCAAGGACAAAGACAGGGTCGAAGAAGCGTTTGGCTCGAGCGTTGAGGCCTGTTCTTTTAATTTTGGTCAATCATCGCCGTGCTTCAATAAACCGGCTCTCAAAATCGACAATCCCAATTCAACTGGTCCAAACAACTACCAGCGTTTCGTTTCCAAAATGGAGTTGCAACGCGGACACTGACGACAACAAGCCCAATCCCAACCACAGATCAACAAACACTAGAAACGTTTCTTCAAGCCGGGAGAACGTTGACCTTGGAGGTGAGTTCGAGAAGGTTCATGTGTGTTAATCAAAAAGGTTATTGATGCCATTAAAAGTCGGAGGTGGAAAACTACCATGGCTCCATTATGGAGGGAAACAGTTTTTATTCTAAGTTGTTTTTTTAACATCCATTCAAATGCAATCGATAGCTATTACGAATGATTTGTCATTTACAATTATGATTTAATGAAAATATTATTTCTCCTTACATTAGGTTTACTTTACAAGACTGGTATATGTCTGTGACCTGATAGCATGTACATGTATTTGTTGACGGTGGGTGACTCAAAAACTGGTCCTCTTTCCTGATGGTGTTGGATGAGGCCCCGCTTTGAACCGCTTTTTGAGCAGGATTGCCAGTTCTGCAGGGGGCGTGATTGCCACTGACTTGAGATGAGCTGCTCGACGCAAAACGCACCTGTTGCTTTTATTCTGGACAAGTCCCTTCTGGACTACTTAATAAACTAATCTCAAGTATAAAATAGATAGCATTGGATACTTTAAGTGAATTTACATTACAGAGGAAAAGCAACTATCGTAAATCTACGTTTAGACCGAATGAGATGTTTTCGTTATAAGTAGTCAGGAGAAGGTCTCAAGAAATACAATTGAACCATTCCGTTCTCGCTCTGAAAAGTGGTTATAGCCATTTAGTCGTGCAGTGTTAACCCGAGAATCGAGTACGGGGGCAAAACAGGCCTGAGACGACCTTGCCGAAAAGTAATCCATAATCCTATAAGTGAGAACAAACGTGTACCTTTTTGGTGATCAATTATTGTTCTTTTACTCCGATCTTGATTGCCGCACTTACTTCAAAGAACATAAACTTAACACGAACTAATTCAAACGATCCTTTATATCTCCGAGCAAAAGGTAAGCTTCCTTTTCTTTCGAAATTTGCTAGCCTTCATAAACTCTAAGGTCACGCATATTGCAATAATTCGCTTACTTGCTCTGTATTTGATCCTTAGAACATGAAGGTTAAGACATAATAAGTAAATCGTAACATGTTTTCAAGAGGTCGATTCTTCATTCAAGTTAAGAAGGCTTTTCGAAGCGTCTGGCTGAATACACTCTGAATGATTGCGAATTCGTGCCTTTGAAGGTTGTTTGTACTCGTACTAGAACTACTCTTCCTTTGAACTTGGCCCTTTCTAGCTCAGAACCACCTTGTTATACAAGCTAAAGGCGAAAGGCAATTCGGACCAGACCGCTCTCCCAACTCACTCTTCATCAATCAAGATTTTTCACTTGGATAGTTTTGTTTAGTAACGCATTTCTTAGAATTGGGATCATCTTTGAAGGCAACAGGTTAAAGTAACGTTTTCGCCAACTGAAAAGATCTAGTTCTCATTCAAGTTATCAATTAGAAGGGCAGTCATTAAGTAAGTCTTCACTAATAGGAACAAAAAAGGGCTTTCAGTACAATACAGTAGAGTTTGACTAATCCCTATTCATACTTTTTTGACGCTTGTCAGTGTTCAATGGCCGCTTAATGTAGTATACTGTGTAACCCATGAGAAGAGAATCAATTTTATTTAGATTGGGTGAAATCTTCATTTTTTTTAATGTCAGGTTAGCGCAATTTGAACTTAGACTTAATGTTCAAAGTAAACATGTGTCACCCTGAAAGTTTTGAAGGTTGACCGCTTCTGTCTTGATAAGCATATGCCCAACACAATGATTTGCGAAGATTGTGCCACGAAAGAAAATGATTACGTTACTGAAACTGTATTTTATCCTCGAAATTGGCAAATCTCTCAGATTTTAGTACAAGAAATTGGATTCATTTGCTTGTACTTCAAAACTGATTCTTGGTTTGTTGGTTGCTTGGGCTTGACGGGCACAAGATGCTAACCATCAAAGCCAAACCTACCGAGAATAAACTATTCCATTTTTTAAGTGCCTGCAAGATTTCTAGGGAAATAAATCTCACGAGGCAAAACTTACTTCATGTGACTTAATAGCAATTTTATGAGGTTGCTATTAATTCGGTTTTGAAACAGTCCAAATCCATATGCAAGCAATACGAACCGATAACAATCAACGTTAGCATTCGTTTGGCGTCATTACATTTCTTAAATACCATGGAAGATGAGAGGGGGGACGTAGAAGTAGAAGAGAAACGGGTTGCTGTAAGTGTCATACGTATTGTAGACAGTGGAAAGCGCAAGTTGCCTTTAGTTAAAGGCCCTGTCATTCACTCAATTTTTGAGCTTCTTACAGCCTGTTTCTACCGAATTGAGATGAATTGCTCCGGGTTATTTCCCAAGATGTGGCTTACTTTGGGTATTGATACGGTTGAATTCAAAATAACAATCTTAAAACCGATTCTTAGTTACATGTTCATGCGGGTTTCGAAAGTTTAATCAACCACGTAAGACTAGCTTTGTATATGAATCATTTCCCGTTATCTTGAGTAAACGTCAAATATCCAAAGGCCAGCTTTTTACACATCTTTGGATATTAACCTCTAACTTATGGTCCATATTTCCATTAAAGCATGTTTACAAATAACCGAGGTTTGTGCTATGTACACACTCCTTGCTCCAAAGTGGCACCAACATATTTGGTCTGTATGTTGTGTGAGTTTGACTTTACGAGAAGGTGTCAATTCGTTGGAAAGTTAGTGAACATTTTTTTAGTCGGATCAAGTGCTTTGAAGCAACTCCAAACTTAACTTCATAATTGACTGCTTGAGCCGGCGATGATTGGACCAGTTTGTAGAAAAAAAAACCAGTCTTACACCGACGTTCCAACTACTGATAGGGATCAAATAAATTAACGCGGGAGGTTGTGACTAGGGCCACCAATTTACATTTTCAACGGCCTATGACATCACTGGTGGAATGTAAACAGGTTAGATAATGTTTTTTTGTTTGTTTTTTTCACGGGCTTTTCTAACCACTACAGGGAATGTAATCCCCAGTACTATTGAAATGAAAGCTGGTCTACCAACGAATTTGAGTTGGCAGACCGAGCTAGCCATTGATTATATGGTTGATCTGGAATGCTATCTGAAAAATTTGTCCAAGTCTGACTTGAAAGATGCTACCGGATCAACAAAGCCTACGTTTTCCCTTTAGCGCTGCCAACCAAACCCAAAAAATCAAGCACAAGACACGGGGTACCTTAAAAGCTTGTTTTTGACTCGTCAATGAAACCAATATCAGTTAAGCATATTCATGCAAGAAAGTGTTTTCTAGAAAGGAATGTTTTTCGAATGTGTTTTTAGATAGCGCAGCTTTGGAAGAGGGAGGCCTAACATTGGTTGATTTCAGGTCATGGCCTTGCTACAATTTTTTCAAAGTAATCTTACCACTTCACTTAAAACTATAATATCAATCAAAGAGAAAAATGTTAACGGCAATTCTAGAAGGGGGCTTATAATCAGGTCAATGAACTTTGATTCAAAGAGAGAACATCATCACAAGAAGCGCCCTCTCTGTAGTACATTGTTGGTGAATAGATTGACAGTTTCAAAAATACCAGAACATCACAAAAGGGTTTGGGTACATTGCTAGGTGTCTGAAACTATACTTCCTATCGTTGGACCAATATTACTTGCCTTACGTTTTTCTGTGTCTCTCATTTCTTTTTTACATTATTCTAGAAAGAAACGTCTTAATACAGTGAAATGAACTAATAGTATGCATTGCGTTATAGAAACATTTGGGCTTATCACACTCTTTGGGGGTGTCGAGTCATCGAGATTGATAGATTTAAACTTTTTTGTCAGACTCCGTGAACATTTAACACTAAGGAGTTGACAAAAAATAATTCGTTTTGCATTTTGAAGATATTCGCATCTTTTTACTTAACAAAGTGCCAAGTCGTTGTCAACTATGGAGATGAAGCAGTGGGTGCTCAGGTTTCAAAATGTACGCATCATTATTCCCTGAGTTTTTATTGAACCAAGTTCTGCCCTCAGTTAGTTGGAAAGGAGTAGTACTGTAGTTCCAAGAATATATGTATATATTTATGCGTTATCCAGGCAAGCCACCATCTCGGAAAACATAAAAAGGCCATTGGTGAGGTGTACGTTCGGATCAAATTTCATGTGTTTCATATCCATTCTCTTTTCTCATAGCACCGTTAATTGAGGCACATCAGGTCTCAAGGGTAGAAGAGAATGAAACTCGACATTTTTAGTGGTCATTCATCTTATGGAATCGTAGCCTTTTAGACATTGAGTGGTGCCATGTTGCATTTTCTCGCTTTTTCATCTTTACCTAGAGCCAAATAATTAGGTGAAAATGAACTAAGTTTCAGAGATCCTTTTCAAGGAACAAACTTATTCTTTTGTTACGATGGGTGGGTTTCCGGATAAGAGATCTGGAGATCGCATTCAACTCTTCAAGCAATCTGTTTGGCTTCGTTTGTACCTCTTTCAATAGGCTTTTGTTGCGGATATTTCCGAGATTGAGTCAAGGATGATTTCAAGCATAAATGCCAGTTCAAGCTAATTCTTGCTTCTTTCAATCAATTGTAAATGAGGGTCTAGAAATGCCAATGTCATTGCTTTATTATGGTTCACATGACTCGAGAGAATTGAGAATAAACGAATGTAGACAAGGCAAAGTGGAAAATGTGTTGCATTGTTTATTACGTTAAGCACCTTTGTACTTTTTTCCAGCTTGTGTTTAAAGGAAGGTTATCAGTTGTTGGCATTGAATGGAGGCCAACTATTCGGTCAAAAGTAATTCAGAGCCACTTCTTCGGAACTAAATGTGGTTGGAAAATTGATCACTTTGCTTCATCCAGACCCATAGCTAAAGAAGACTAATTGACGAGTGATTAAAAACACTGGAAAATTGCTTGTACTGTTTTTTTTCTCAGCTTCTGAATCTGTAAAGATACTGAAACCAATTCACGTTGATACTCATGGATGAAATCCATTGGTCATACCGAAAACAAGTAATATATCCTCCAGAAATTGGAGGACTTGACATTGATGGATTGCTTGGTTGAGCTTGTCAAAAATGTGTACGAGAGGTTTGTAATTTTTAGGGTACCAAGAAGAAGATCACAAGCTTTGCTTCGATTTTTATTCGACCCATCCCTTCTTTATTAACCTGGATCACATTTCGCCCTAATCCACAAATCTAAACATGGACAGATCTAGAATTCATCTTTGTCTGCCTTCAACGATCACTTCTATAGGAACCCATTTCCACTGGGGAATTTGGAACTGGAACATGAGAAAGAAATCGTTACAGATCAGAAGGAATAAAACAGGGTGACGGGAATTACTAGTATGTATTTTTATATTACTCACTCGCCATATATTCATTTGAACCCCGAATATATCTCGAACAGATGGGCTTCTTCTTGTAGGTTCAGAGCAGATCAGAGTAAAGCACAACATTACGCATATGGAATATTTTCATCTTTGAACTCTCAGAAGCTATAATCCAAACTCGTCAGAAGCTTTGTTTCTCGCTACTGCAACAACATCAACAACATGATATGTTATATCTTGCAAAATTTCCATTCTGGCAACTCGCTAAAGTCTGATCCAGCCAGACACGAGCATCGATCTCAATTTTGGTGGCAGTTCCGTTCCCGACCCCATTAAGTTAAGGCTCTACCAGTGCATGTGATGGTAGAAGTGGCACACGCTCTATTGTAGTATGGTGTGACACAACAAACCTGAAGGGCCTTTTGGACACTTCATCTCTCGTTTTCTAGGCCTTGGCCGCGCGCAGAATCTGTCCAGACCTTCTTTCACCTCTTTGGAGACCCTGAGGGCACGTTCAAGATGAGTGGCTCCATGGGTTCGATCATGATGAACTGGACTTCAGAGCTACTGAAGCAAACCAAAAAGCGAAAGAGACAACAGATGAAGATACAACTACCCAAACAAAAAGATGCAACAGACTCCCAAGAGCAGACAGTTCAAACCGAGATTGGAGGTAAGTGTGCTCGATGCATCGAGTGTTTTGGGGGTACAGGCAATCGGTTGTTATGCGTGTTTTATAAATGCATTTAGAGTCCGAGTTCATGCATCAAAGGATAATTAGTTTTCTCGTGGGAATTGAGGAACACATTGAAAGTGTCCAGAGAATATGTTAACAGCAAAGGGAACATGACTACAGTCATGCTTTACTTCGTATTTTTTAAGGGACCTTACCATCCTTGAAATGGAAGGAAACAAATCTCTCAATGCTTTCAAGAATTATATTCCATGGTAGAGTACCTGTGGTGACCCTATCCAGATGTGAGTTTAATCAGATTTTCGAATGATTATGACTTTCATTAAAATTAGTTGTAAGTTGAGTTAATGCCTTTCTAGAGAAACTTTATTTATGATTCAATCAACTCCAGAAGTCTTCTCATAGCTGCCTTTCTATACAATGTGCTACTTGATGGAGATTCATCGGATGATCTTAGGTCCCACATATAAAATACATACTGAAAGGATGGTATTTGACTTCAAAGAGTCCAACGTGTTCAGTTTGCTGCCTTCAAATACTTATAGAGAGTATGTAGGTGTTGATACAGTAGCAGGATTCAAGTCAGACTTGGACACGTTTTTGACTTAAATTCCTGATTCAAGGGCTAGCCAGATCCGCCAATTCTAATTCGTTGGTCGATCAAATAATTTATAAAATAAAAGTTTATCAAAATATATAAGTTTTTCGTCTTGAACTGTAGGAAGTTCCATTCCAAAACACGGCGAGGAAGTCCGCAAAAAAACATGTACTTAAAATTGGCTAGAAATTTCGACGACGCTGAATTAACAAGAAATTATTTCCAGATTCGAAAGGTGAGGACGAAATGTCAGTTCGAAACATGGAAATGAGAGCTGTCTTGCTAATTAAGAATGACGAGTGTGGAATTATAAATGATGGAAGCGGATTTTTGGAGCAAAACATTTCACAAGACATAAATTATGTGAGCCCACATTGCTATCAGAGAACCACATGATCAAGATTAATTTCCATTGGAAAGGACGAGAATCTCCTGGAATTTGCTTTCACAATATAAAAAAACCGTAATCTTCTAACAAATTGGAAAAGTTTTGCCAAGTTTTGTTTACTTGTTTTTCTGGGAAATGTCAATGGAGCATGATGAGATTGCGTCGTATTCGATTTCATATTTCTCATAAGAACATCAAGTCTAAAGGTCTACAACTACTCATAGGAGGTATCTCAATCAGATCCATTGCTCTTGTGATTTAGGGCAAAACCTTATAATCCAAATTTTCTCGAACAAAAGTGATTTGCACGACAATGAGCATCACATAATGCTTTCAATTATATGGTGGTCTTCATCAAGGTCAATAACTTAGAACCATGGTCATCAAATGCCCACTAGATCACAGTTACTGCGAAACGAAAATAATCACCGTACTACTTTGAGCTAAATGGAATACTCTAAAATGGCACAAAAAATAAAAAGGTCTATTCTTAATTATATCAACACGATAATCGACAGAAATATTCATGGTGAGATGGTATAAAAATTACAAATCAGGAAAAGTCAAAGTTGAGGTCAGAGACCATAAACTAAAAAACTTGAATATTTCCCATTACTCTAAAATCCAAAGTTTCAAGTGCTTTTCGCCTTTATTGTTTACCGCGTTCGAGATCAATTTGCAACAAGTCAGGTTATCCGCGCTTTATTAAGTCTATTTTTTGTGCAACAACACTTGGCACTTGAAAGAAGAGTGAATAAAAACACGTTACGAACGTCCCATTACAAGAGCATGTTGCCCATTTTCGCATTTTACTTTGTTATGCTCACACTGAATGACTGGATTAGATTTTAATTAAGATACATAGTGCCTCCACTCTGTTCCAAGTGCCAAAACTGCACCTTCAACACCTCTTCACAAATGACTGCTCGTATAGCATTTTTTGCGTCTATGCCAACAAGAAAAGTGCGCCTCAATTGAACGAATTAGGCCCCATCGTTGTCCCCAAGAATGGCAAAGAATACATCTGTAGAGCAGCAATCTTCCGCACATTCAGGCATGTAGTACGCACTCACAAGGGTATGGAAGTTTATTATTAGGGCGTGTGTGGGGCATCATGATGCTCTTCCTTCTACCCTTCGGCTGATTGGTTAGTTAGTGGTTGGTTGGGGGAGATGTGGGTTGAGTGCACCGCCTACACTAATGTGGTAAGCACTGCTAACGAATTCACCCGAGATTGGTTGGTTATCTTGTGGTAGGGAGCCATTAAGGGCGAATGTATGTTGGTTTTTGAATTGACCTGGCCACTGAAGGTGGTTTGTGGGGCCCGTTAGTCGACAACGACATCCAGGACACGTTGATGTGATATAATTACGTCTATTGTCAATGTGCCAAACAATAATGAGGTCCTTTTCTTGTTCTTGAGAAACAAGATCTTGACACGTGGTGTAGGTACGTTAGGGGCAGTTTTCGGGTTCTGGATGAATTTGTAATGATGATACCTCTTTCTGGCAGATTTTCTAGATGTTGGAAGTGTCTCGCTATCTTTGTCTGGTGTTTTGACATCCGAGTTTGGACTTGGATTGCATAGAAAAAGAGCTATTTCATACTTGTCTTGTCTCTTTGCGTTGGAAAACTTTCTTTGTCTTGGCATAACTCGTTAGAGTTTCAACGAACTTTTTTTGGAATATTTATACTCATTTCTTATTCGGCGGAAGCCTGGTATAAATGTCACAAGACATTTCATATGTAGTTTGATTTTTCATCTTTTCGTTTCAGTTTTGGTGTTAACTGTGCAGGGTATTTTTTGTTAGACGATCCTTTTGGGTTAGGTTTGGTACCGTCCAATTGGAAAATTGTGGGGCAAAAAACTTTCTTGAACGAACGAGGTCTCGAAAGATAACTGATAGGTAGTAGACAGGGATGAAGGATGAAATTTAAAAGCAGACAGCGAGATGAATGGCCATAACTCCCACTCACATGTCTTAATGGGAGCAAGAGTTTTGTAGGCATGGCGATTTAGTACTTTTTCAATCCACTTTCGAGGCTTTTGAGTAAGAAGTAAAGTATTCTCCATCCAGGTTTGCCCTGTTCCACAGATTCAGTTGCAACTTATTTTTGTGAACAATAGGAGGGCTTATTTCCAAGGTCAAACCTGTCAGGTAATCAAACTTAAAAAAGAATGAGCCAGGCTAGATCGCTGCCGAAAGAGCTTTACAAACCCAACTCAAACATATTTTAATTCAGGAGAGAGCAACCACTTTATTCTGTCATATCTTTGTTGGAAGCTGACCCACAAAATCCATGCAGCGCACCCTGACGTGCATAACTTAAAACCATTTTTCGTGTGGCGGAGAATGGCGATGAAAAACTTTCCAACTCTTGATATGATGATTGAGCAAAATTAAATTAGCCAATTTTCAAGAAGGGGAAGGGTATTTCCAGAATTTCCTTCCTACCTTCATCGTACATAGTCGACATGACTGGGTTTAAAGGGAGGAAATTATCACAAATGGACGACCAAAAGTCAGCAAGAAATGGTTCTGTGGGATGAGGGAGGCCAAAAAACGGATGACATGCTTTTTCTTCACGCCTTGATGAGCCCTGATTGATTCAGCAGTATAACTGAGTCGTGGCATTTAATCAATGAAAAAAGATTTAGGTCAGGCTCCGAGCACTGACGGTTCCAAAGAACCCGCATTTTTAGTCCTTGTGGTCCTACTTGTTGATAGTCACCCTGCAGTTGCAAAAGACTCTATTTGAATGTCCAGAAAAACAAGAAAGTGGCATGAACCTCGAGTTGATCCTGATGGGAAGTAGTAATTGAAGGCTCTAAAGAGCTGACAATACATCATTTACTAAACCAAGAAGTCGTTTTACAAAAGATTACATAACCTTGTTAGTGCCTCTCAAATTTTCATTATCATTCAATTTTTGGAATAAAAACCCATTTGATATCATTTCCGTTACTGATTTTGCCGAATTTATTTGAATCAAAAAATTTACAGGGCATTTCTTTCTTAC
>NC_081441.1:9382127-9414314 GCF_007210705.1 Tigriopus californicus | reverse complement strand
GTGGTCCTACTTGTTGATAGTCACCCTGCAGTTGCAAAAGACTGTATTTGAATGTCCAGAAAAACAAAAAAGTGGCATGAACTTCGAGTTGATCCTGATGGGAAGTAGTAATTGAAGGCTTTAAAGAGCTGACAATACATTATTTACTAAGCCAAAAAGTTGTTTTACAAAAGGTTACATAACCTTGATAGTGCCTCTCAAATTTTCATTATCATCATCATTCAATTTTTGGAATAAAGACCCATTTGATATCATTTCCGTTACTGATTTTGCCGAATTTATTTGAATATCAAAAAATTTACAGGGCATTTCTTTCTCACAGTTGTCTTAAAAGTATTGGTCTCTGGCAATACCATTACTTTATGCGTTTTTCGAAATCGTCTCGTTATAAATCAAAGCTATTATAGGCAAACACATTTAAAGCTTCACAAACCACCATGTTAATTATCTGTCATTCAAAAACATGCCGTGTAGTTCTGTTCGAATTTGATTCATCCTTACGTGCTACATGCATGAATCAAAATCAAATTAATGGAAAGTGAGCCAGTAGTACATGTAAATTAAAAGGTGAGAGAAGGAGGATTTAGATTCCATTTGGATCACAATTCTGAGTACCCACCGATTGAATTCCATCACATATGTACGTATATAAGAAGAGTGGCTGATTTATTCGCTCTTTTGTAATTGTATTACATTTTTTTTTCTCAGAGCTCTCTTGTGAAGAATGCCAGATCAAAGAGGCCAAGATGTCCGTACAACGGGAACAATTATCGGGTTTGGAAGCGGACAAGTCTGCATTACACGGGAAATTCGTTCGAACTCAACAATCCTTAGGAGAAGCCATGGAAAGGGAAACCAAGCTGAGGTTCGTACTACACTACCTATTTTGTGCTTAAGTAAACAAGGACCCAAGGAGAGAATGTTTGAAAATGGAATATGTACTCTACGTATTCCTCCGACTGTCAAAATTCAGACTTCATAGAACCATGTGGCAAAGAAGAGCAGTGACAAATGTGCCTGGAACCTTGGGCGACATGTTTTGACAGGTTATCATCCGAATTTCATCGTTCCAGGTCTGAGAACGAAGTCATGGCTTTGGAGAATGCCCAATCCAAATACGAACTCAAGGAGTTGAGGTTGGAAATGGAAGAGTCCCTTTTGAAGAGCGAACAGGATCACGAGCACCAGATTCAAGTTCTCGAACAGGTAAAGGGCTTTTGCTTATAAAAAGGTTCTTGTTATTCCCCACTTGAAGGCTGATTCGAATGACTTTTGATTTAGAGACCCTAAAGGTTGAAATCAAGCGATCAAATTTGGCCTCCAAATTGGCTGTCAACTGTCGAAAGATTTTTTTTTTCTTTTTGCGGACTTCCTTACCGCTACCGTGATTGGAATCCCAGCAGTTCAAGACGAGAAGATTATTTATTTTACTTGACTTTTATTTATATGTATTATTTGATCGACCAACGAATTGGAGTTGGCTGATCTGGCTAATCCTTGAATATAAGGTTGATCCGGAATTTTAGTCAAAAACTTGTCCAAGTCTGACTTAAATCCTGCCTACTGGATCAACGTCTACATACGCCTTACGAATATTTGAGAGCAGCAAATTGAACAATGAAGGAGCCCGAGAAAGAAGAGAGTTGGACTTCATTGTTCGAACTAGCCTAGATTCTCGAGGGCTTGAAGGTGCTCTCAAAACGCACGTTAAGCCTCTACGGTCAATACAATTGACCCTAAACCCTGGGTTGGGACAAAGCTCATGAATGCTTTTGAAAACGTACAATATCATATACCTTTCGTACCTTCTCTGAATACTCTACGATCCCAACCTTTCTAACCTCTCCCAGTACGAGAGCTCTCTCATATCTTCAATGTTCCTAGTAAAACATCTTTGACCTGCTCGAGCTTTTGCAAACCTGCTGAACTAATTGAGCCCAAATGGAGAGGCATATTCAAGATGCGGCTGAACAATCGACTTGTACAGAGTTAGCATCGTGATACTATCTCTGGACTTAAACGTGCGATATATCCAACCACATGTTTGAAAAGCCTTACCAAAACTTTCAACTGGATATGCTCATCGAACTTTCCATGATCTTGGAGGACTACACCTAAATCCTTCATGGATGAGACCTGCTCAATGTCCTTACCTTCATCATCTAATAGAGGAGTGTCTAATGGCGTCGACCCCAAAGGTCATTGAGCGGAATTTCATTCCATTCAAGGCCATGTTGAACAACGTTTCCAAACAATTTCTCACAACATAACTCTGAGCAGTTTCTAACCACAGATATGTCCAGATAAGATATGGCCTTCCCTTTGCTGAACACAATTTCCAGCTGCTGATAACTATACTTGCGGAAAAAGTTCTGGAATTTCCGAAGAATATTGAAAGGTTGTGCCAAAACAATGGCTGAAACACTTTACAATGTGGACTAAATTCATTGTTAATGGGTTCAGCTTATTCGATTCACATCAAGAACCTTATTGTTGATTTAAAAAAAAGGATCTAATTATAAAGACTATAACAGAAGCAGAGGGCCATTTTTTATATGTGCCATGCAAGTTTTCCAGAGATAACGCGCAACCTCTTATTTTCACTTTTATTGAACTGCAATGAATGATTCCAGTACATACATAACAACAGTTTCTTAATGTGTAAACTGGTCTTGGTACTTGGTCTTCCTTGAACCTTAGCAGTTGCAGCATTGCAGAGCAGAACAAAGGCAACGAAACTAATTTTCCAACCCCTGATGTGTACTGTTTTTGATTTGAGTTGTTTGGGGACAATCTCCATCCTGGCGCTCGAAGGTCCAAGTTTTGAGTAGGGTCGAACCAAAATTAATTGTTATTTGACACGGACTGTCCGGGTATGAGGCCTGTTTTTTTAGCTCTTACCTTGGCGCTTGGTGCTTGGACGTTGACAGGTATGAAAATGCAGTCTCTAAAGTGGTGAGCCTATACTCATTCGGGGTAACTTGCAAGCCTTATTTTTTCCCTTCTGTCTAGATATGTGTTTTTACCACGCTCTCTTAATACAGTGCTGCTATGCGTCAGCCATTGCTAGGATATGTTTTGGTTCTCTTGGCGGCCTCATTTTTTAATTGGCGCTACTTTCCAAGCATCGCGTCTGCCTTCATTTAAGGCCCCTAACTGATGTTAGATATCAAACCCTACAAAACTGAATTTTCTAATATTAGATGGAAGCTTCCATTTCTATGAGAGTGCTTCTCACAAAATTGATCAAAAGCTAAAATTAACATCCTCTCATTTATTCAATTGCAAAAATGACTCGCTGTAGAATGCCCCTTTATGACGAGGGAAATTTTCTGAAGGATTCCATTGCTTTATGTAAACATTAACTGCCTTTCTTCCCTTACATATTGAGACTTCCAGGATGGTTTAATCACATGCGTTGACCTTCAAATGCGTTCCAAAGACTTTCCTAATGACTAAAATATGTTATCAAATCAATTCAATTATTTTTCTTTGGCATGACACTTTCTTGAAACGACAATTCATTGTCAATGACAAAAGGTTCAAGATTGGATATGTGCGAGGTGCATTGATAAAAATCTTCAATCTTCGGATTCTAAATATGGAAGAGTGCCTTACTTGACATATTTTTCAAACATCATTGAACCCGAGCACCCTCAATGCTCTATAACAAAATTCAAGCCGCACTTTCGTGGACTATTGCTACCCAAAAGCAACAATTCGTCATTAAAATGGATTCACTCTACAGGAATGAATCGTTTAAGAAGTTTCATGATCTGAAAATGGGAGCAATCTTTAAAGTTTAGCTGAGTTTCAACCTCGTAATAGTCTTGAAGATAAGTAAAATCCAAGGATAATTCATATGCCCCTCGCGTAATGTGGAACGATGGAACCAGGGATCCAAGGCAGCAAAACACGTCAAGCAATAAGAAAAGAACCTGAAGGCTACTGGTTGAAAACATTAGGTTTCTAATTGCCTTTGAAAGACAGATGTTTGGTGCATTTACTCCGATTGGGTCCAGAGAAACTTTACAGGGACAAAACTTTTGATCCTGTTCGCCAGTTGTTGAAATGAAAAACATTTACATGTCAGAGGGCCTACTCACTTTTATCTTCATTAAAGGTAAATTTCAAGCATTTGATTAAAAATGGATTGAGGTTAAGGTGATGGTTGCGCATCGTCTCCGAATTGGCCTTTACCCAATCCATCCGAACTGAAATTTCGTAATGGAATCATAATGCGATACATATCGACGATATCATTGCAAAATAAAAAATGATTTCGTATAAAGGAGGTGGTGATAAGTAAACTCTCGTCGTAAAGGCCACTCAGTTTTTGGATTGCCTTGGGATTCTGGGTCTCAAAACAAATAATTTTACTTCCCGCCAAATCAATGAAGTTAGATATTCGGTAAAGCAAGAATTGTAAATGAAGACTCTGAACCGGCTGGAACCGGCTCTACCAAATTGAGATCGATCGCACGGGGTTGTCTTGGTGTGGGTCAGCTGTTGACTTTTTCTGAAAATAAAACTCACTGTTCTACGATATCTCATAATCGAAGTATTGCTCTTCTTCATTGGTGACCCCAATTCAACTCAACAAAAATGAACTACGTTGTATGTTTCAGAAGAAGAGATCCATGGTCTACACCTGAAAATGTACCAGAATCGTATTGATTGTCTTAATAAAACCGTCATCGATTCCAAATCCAAGCAATGTCCAATACTACGAGTAATTTACTTGCCCTTCAATTCAAAAATCTCAGAATGACACTTTTGCAATCAATCAGCTAATGACAAATGTCTCTCCCATTGAACATCTTGGGTATTCATTTACATGCTAAGCTTGTCCATTTTTCCATTTTGAGAACTCATGCCTTTCTCTTTCTTCTCCAGGTAATGACTGAGAAAGACACGGATTGGAAGCATCGGCAAGAATCCTTGCACCAAGACCTTCAAAATGCTCTTCGCACAAATATTGACCTTTCCAATTTCGAGAACATGTCGCGGACCCAATTGGAACAGGTAAGGCCAAGGAACTCCTTAAGCAAAGGCCCCTGAAACATCTACGAACAGAATAAGGAAAACAGTTAGAATTTGCTATATTAATCATTCAAAGCGAAACATTTTTTTACAAACTAGTCTCTCTGTTCAAAAGGAAATATGGATTTGAGTTATTTGCTCTCAAAACTCATTACAACACAGTATAAAGAATGAATGAGCCTGACTTTTTTTGATCGAAAACACTAGCATTCATCATTATTCATATGTTACTCGTACGTAGTGATTAAGCCGAATATTGAAATAGATTAGGCAGGTTTCATTAAAAAAGAAATTAATCCATTAAATTACCTCTGGAATATTGATTCTGGGCCTTATTTTCGGTTTGACAGTGTTCATTCAAAAGACAAGCTACTTATTCAAACTGTCCAGACTTTGTAAGTTGGACGAGTCCTGCATATTATGAATAGCCTAAATGAAGTCAAATATTTGCGGCCATCAACATAAGAATGAATGGTCTGATTACGTCGGCCCTTGCTCTGATGTTCCGTTCAAGCAATGGCTGAACGGAGTCCCAATGCAGTGGCTCATCTACAATTACGTGATGGACAAACACGGCCCCTTGATTTTGGTGTGTTCTTCTTCCAGGAAATTGGAAGCCTTCGAACTGTGATCGACCTTCGGCTGAAGGAGATTCACGAACTGCGACGAGTCAACGGAGAACTCAGTCACAAACTGGAGCGACATTATTGGCTGGAAAATGAGCTCAGTAAAACGAGACATCGCGTGGAAGAAATGAATCTTGTGATCCAAAATAAAATGGTAGCCGAGAAGTAAGTCAAGATAGGATTAATTAAACACTTGGCTGAGTGAATCTAACAAGCTCGAGTTGCTGAGCTCTTTCGACCACAAACCCTTCGGTATGATCGTCATAGTTTTTGTTTAACACTAAGAAAGACATGCCAAGAGAAAGGAACAAATATTTCCTTGAGAGAAAAAAAAACATTGTTGGCAGAAAGCCATGGTGCTCGCTGACTTGTCTTTATCCGTGATAAAACTTGTGCAGTGTATGTATGTGTATGTATTTAGGTCCCAAAGGTGTGAAGAACCTGTTTGCTAGTTTGTTTGTTTGCTTGTTTTATTTATAGCCTACACTTTATCTATACACCACCGTTGCTAGTATTAAAAAGTAAAAAAAACACCACATATTAGAGTCTTCTTCATGCCACACCAAGTGACTAAAGCTAACATTGGTAATTCTTTATCCCTCCCCAGCCAAATATAAGCCCTTCGAATTTTCATATCAACTCACAGCTTTGTAAACACAATTTTTGAGTCATGTACTAGAAAAAAAATGACCCTCGCTGCAACGCTGGAAGCAATTCAGGAATGAGTGATTATCAGGTTAAGCCAATTATGTATTCACTTATTATGCATATGATTGATGTACTACTTTTGTAGTAGTTTTACTTTATCTGAAATTATGACCTCGCCCTTTCCAAAAGAGCATCAAAAATACCTCTTTAATGAAATGTTTTGAAGGAATTTCGATTGTATTTTCACGTCAATTTCTGACTATTTTGAGCATTCAGGTTAATTTTCAGAATGTAACTAGGATATCTTGCACCCTGAAGTTACAAACCACGACTGTTGTACAAGGTGTACATTCAATGATGCACTCCACAATAAAGATGCATTTAATCGTTTTGCAGGGAGCTTATCGATATGACCGAGGGTTTAACCAACGACCTGGCCAAGGCTCGAAATGAGATCCTGACCTTAAAACGAAACCTGGAAAACAAGCAGTTCATCCAGAGCAATCAGGAATTCATATCTCCCGCCCTTGATCAAATGCAGCTGATGCAACACCGTAATCAACACCAAAAGGCAAGGTGACGTGCATGAGGGGACAACCACTACATCCGTGGTTTTGTCTCCCGAAGACAATATGTTTTGATAAATATGAATCATAATTGATGAATGCATATGCGCTCTTCTTGTTATCTTTGCAGCTATGGGAGGAAGGTTGGTGACAACTACCGAGACAACAGTACATTAGTCCTCGACTTGGTCCAGAAGAATGACGCCGTCGCTTGGATGCTTCATGTGCCCGACTCTGCCAAACTCCAATAAGTCCCTTTTTGTCAATTCGAAGCTTATATTTAGAGGAAAGCAACGCGGGCATTATTGATCCCTAAACACACTTCCTCAGCATCATCCTGGTTGTCACTTGAAATTTGACTTAATGGAATAAAACCACAAGAGAATTAAACTAGATTCAAATATTCATGAAAACTCAATTGAAATCGGAATGTGAGGAGCTTTATTTAGATTATTGGACATTTTGATTGTAAATGGAATCTGTATTTTGTTTGAAAGTTATGAAAGTTAGATTGATCCGCACTGGATATTGCACTCTATGCAGATACCATCACGGTTTGGGTCACTGTCATTGTCCTGCAATAAAAGAATTTGAATCGATAAAAATATGAATAAATACCAAGAAATCAACGCAACTTACACTGGAGATTGGGTCACCGTTACAGTAGTGGGGCTGAAAAGGCAAGAATGTATAAGTCAATTTTATGCATGTGATGGAACTCAACCAGTCTCGTTTAAGCAATGCAAAATTTGGTCATCTTGAAGTCGACAACCTCGGGCAGAGTAGGGATGTAAAGAGTCTTGAAGGTGATTCTAAGGCTCGAGTCATTTCGAGAATTTTCAGAGGTTCTAAAGGAATCAAGGCATTTTCATATATAGCTGAAGTCTTCAACGGAATTGTGAGACTTATTTTTTTGTGATAAAATACTGTCAAACCAATGAATGGCCTCAATGGTAAAAGTAATTTTCATACTGACTACGATTTGGTGAAAATTTAACACTTATTTCACAATGCTTAGCAAACCTCTGCGACGAGTAAATACCAAGATCTAAACATATTTATTTATTTTTTGGTTTAGGGTGCTAGGGTCGGAGTGGTAAGCCTCGCCCGGCCAGCGAAGCCAGCCATCACATCGTTCACTTCCAAATTCCATTAGGTACGTTCATGTCCAGTATCAGTTTTGGTTCTCCATCTGTGGGTGTGGCTAGCGTCTAAAAGTTTCCTTTTGGAAGGTCGGGGAGGAGAATCCAATCGGGGACCTCTCTCACTCTAAGACACTACGTTATCCATTACACCTGTCTCCTCCCTTTATGTCATTATATCTTATGGCCCTGATTACTGCACAGGCCTTGACATGTCAATCGTCAGCAGTCGTGGATTGTGAGTAAAGTCTAGCTTGATACGAGCATCCGTCAGACATACTTCGAAAAACAAGATAAAACCGTGGAATGAATCCTTATAAACTGTTTTTCCCCCAAAATGTCTTGAGAACTTATCGTTCAGAAGTATTGATGATGTTGAATATTTTGTACTGTATTGGGCACTTGTCGTTGCGTGCTGCTGTTTCAAAGTACTTTTGAGATGAGAAGCAACAACTGAAAAATAGTTTTGGAAAATATGTCCTAGAACAGCCCTTTCAATTTCCCGTCGCAAATGAATTTCCCAAACAAATGTATGCGCACTCATAGATTTCAGCGAGTACTTGCTTCGCAAGAAAAATCGCAAAGATTGTGGCAGTAATTTTGCACAAATGACTTTTGAAGTTTGCATGTAAACCATTCATTCGTTTTTAAATTCCCACTTCGCATCACCACGATTTGATCAAATTGTAGTAACATTATTTGCAAAATCCCAATGCTTATTGAGAAGTCCCAAGTGCTTTTTTTAGTCAATTGGAGTTCATGCCAGAGAACTTGAGAATAATTGGACTCAATAATATGAGCTGTGCGACTTTTTGATCAACCAGCTCTCTCAAGGTAGGATTCAAATGTCAGACATATAATTTGTTGTGCCAAAAATACTCACTTGAAATTGAGGAGTCCGAAGGGCACAAGAGCCGCAGCTATCGAAATGGGTAAACAAGTGAGAAGACTCCCAACAAAGGAGGGCAGTTTTGCTCTGAAAAAGAACGAATGTTTATACATCGGTGACTTTTGTTACAAATGTGCTCAGTTTTTATAAGTGCAATGAGGGTTTAAAAGTGGAAGGAGTAGTGTTTCCTAATGGCTGCATTCTACAGAACATACAATGCTTTCCTTCCCCTCGTGCGTCACCAAAGGCGAGAGTTTCCATTTGTTCATAAAAAATGCTTAAAGATTTAATCCAATTGGAACTAATTCCACCAAAAGAACACATTTTACGTTCATTGGAAAAAACAAAATACCCACGAAATTGAAGGCCACGTTTCTAAAATCAAAACCCCTGACACAATCAGTTGAATCATCAACTTATGCATCGAGGAGTAGCAAAATAGAAATTACATATTAACACACTAAAAAATTCTAATTCACCACATAGGATTGTGCAAGCAAGATTTGCTCAGTCACATTTTCAAATGAAACGCAATGTTGTACCTAAGACATATCTTCCTTAATATCAAGTAACTCACGGCATTGACGCGACTTCGCCATATCCAGATTGAATTTCCGAATTTGAGTTGTACTTTCCGGGATTGCGAGGTCCCGGGGGCTTCATTTCCGAGTGATATGTGGGTTTAGATGGGCTTCCATATGCCACACCAGGGGCGGATTTATCTTGATTGTTGGAAAACAAAGAAAATATGCCAAAGAGGCCTGGCGACGTGGGCTCCTTTGAAGGAGAATTGGCGACTGCATTGGGTTGGTATGAAGGTTTGGCCTTTGGAACGTTCTTGTCCTTTGCTTGATCACAAGGCTTATTTTGGGTCTGATTGTAACGAGGCTTAGTCTTCCTGGTTCTCTTCCTCTTCTTCCTTTGGGGCTTCACGGTTGGAACAACTGCCAATGGTTTGGGATAGTCCTCGGTGAATCCTGGTTCGGTAGGCACCACTGCCAATGGTTTGTAATAGACCATGGGCATTGGTTCTTCGCTGTACTTAGAAATGTTTAGGCTCTGATAAGTGGAAATTGGTTTTTTGGAACCATTCGTACCGAGAACCTTGGGAGGGGTGTAATCCACCTCATTGAGGATGGGGTCGAGATGTGGAGCTTGGTAATTGTTCTGTGAAGAGGTTTCAACCAGAGTAGGTTGGTCATAGCCTGTTGAGATTGGTTTTTCATATTTTTGTGTGGGTGGTAAAGGCTTATAATAAACGTCTGGTTTCGAAGGACGGCTAGGTTCTGAATATTGGTTCAAAGTTGTTGTGGTCGCCAAGGGTTTGTAGTACACTACAGGTTTGTATGTGGTTGATTTGGTCTCTACTGGTTTGTAGTAAACTTGGGGCTCCTCTTTCTCGTAGCTAGGTTTGGATGGTTTAATCTCGCCATACTGATCTGATGATGGTTTGGGAGGTTGGTAATTTGAATCCACGGTTTTGACACCATCGAGAATCTTGGAATATTTTGGAGCTTTCTTCACGATTCGTTTTTTGTAATAATTCCCCTTTGTAGAAGTGTCAATGGGTTTGGTGGTCACAAATTCCGAATATCCCACGTTCTTCACAGGATCCAATGGTTTGTGATCGTATATATTGTCGTTGTATTGGACTTTGATCTTCGGCCGAGAAAGAGTGTTCTCTTCAAGTTTAGAAAAGTAATTGAAAGACTGCTCGGGTTGGTCTGGTTCCGCCTCATAATAATCATCGAAACCGAAGGTGGGTGGGCGTGGATGGCCCGCCTGATGCCCACCGTCCGATCTCACATCGTCCAATTTAAGGTATTGGTCTTGATCCTTGAATTGGGGAATTCGGAAGGGCATCAAATGGTCGCTTTGAAATGGGTTTAAAGCAGGAAAGTTCGCTTCATCCGGTTGCTGTTGGTCTTCAAAGGAAATCGAATGGTCGTCGAATTTGGGCTCAGATGCGAAGTCTTCGGAGAACTCGAATCGATCGTAAATCCTGCGCCTTGCTTTGCTCTACTCAGGACAGAAAAATGAATATTTCATGTTACTTTGAGTTTGGGCCATTGATACATGTAAAGAATTTCCATACCTTTGAAGGAGAGCCTTCGCTCTGCTCGATTTCATTGTCAAAGGCACTGTTGGGGTTCACAATGAACAAGATCACAAGTATCAAAACTTGGGTACGCACACATTTTAGGTGGATCTTCATTGTCCTCGGCATTTTCCCGAATGAGCATTTTCTAGCGAATATGCGACAGTTGAGAACTTTCATTTTCTGGGTTCAGATGGCGGAGAAACTCCTGAAAAAAATCAAGGGTCTGGCCATTTCTTCAATCCCCTCCCCAACATGGTCTGGTTTCGCTACTTGGCCACTTAGGCTTCATTGGACACGTCCGAGGTTCAAGCCAATGCTCGATTTCTCGTTGGTTGAAAGTGAAAGACACACAATGGTAATGGGAACAGTTGCTCAATTATCGGGGCTCTTAATGTTTGGTTGCGTTTCAAAGAGAACTTTGAGCATGTTAGAAGTCTGAGAGAGTCCAGCAAAGCTTGTTTCACGGAGGATAGTCTAAGTGCAATATGGCTTTAATGGTGATATGGCTCATTAACGTGACTCGTACATACACACGCTTAAACGTTTTGAAATGAACATCATAAAAATGTTGAGGTGTTCTGGCTCTATTGATCATAGTGAGAACAATGCTCATTTTCCAAGAATGTCAGAAGAATCCTTGTATTATTTTGATGGGCCATTGATGTTGTAAATATTGTAGGCGATACAAGTATTAATGTGTCGCATGCATGTTTTAGAAATGAAATTTTTCGGCCCTGGTAGCTTTATTATAATGGGAAAAAATGGTAAGGGCTAAAAAGGCAAGATGTTCTCTTTCAACTAACACAAAAATTTGAGTGAAGTAGTTTGATTATTATTGTAGAGTGACGCTCAAGTGCATACTTTCAGCGCTGTTTGACTCGTTAATAGTTCGTTTAGTTTTAACAATCACAATCAACAGAAAATCTGGCATGATTTCGTAGCCCTTTAATTGTCATTCCGGGACACGGTGTTCAAAAAGCCCATCAAGTTTCCAGGGAAATTCTCAAACATATCTTGGCATTTTCTACTTCAAAAAAACATAAGCAACAGCTTTGATTGTGTTGCTTTATGGAATTCTAACCCTCATAAAAAACTTGCATGCTAAAAATCCTTATTTAAATACTGTTTACTGCCCCACTTCAGTGCCCCAACATTCATGTTTTGCAGCAATCTAGTAGTTGTTCTCTCATTATTCCTGCTTGCCTTTGTGGCAAAGGCTCAAGTTTTTCCTAAAGATGCAAATTGAACCTCAATACTTTACACGCAAAAGAGCAAATATAAAAACATTTGCATCTTAGCCCAGGTCTCGTCACCCTGAGAGATAGCTTAAAAAAGAACCCAGAGAAACCAAATTTGATCCAGAAACCTGCATGGTTTGCGGTATTAATTTGGTGTCCAAATTAGAAGACAACTTCAAAGCCTTTTGATCTCAAAGATTTTGAAATAATGAAAGATATTGAAACCTTTGGTAATTGATTCAAACTTTTGGAATGTTAGTTGAATGTTGTGTTTTTATCTGGCCTTTTTGCTTTTAAACAAGCTTATATCGTTGATTTGAGAAATTTGTTTCCAATGAAAATAAATTTTTTGGTGCTTTCCAAAACTGTATTTAGGGATTCTTTGGCCCTCAAAAACTTTTTTCCGAGCTCTGATCATAACACAGGATAAGCAAATCTGACAATTTCAAATGGCAAGAGAATATAACACTTGTCACAATAATGGCCAATCTTTGATATGTACGACTTATGTTCGCACTGTTGGATAATTATCGAAAAATTGAGGAAAATGGATACAATTTTGTGACGACTTGCGAAATAAAGTTGGGAAGTAAGAGAATCCCGCTACCACCTGCAACTGTAGAAATATCTATATAGGCATAACTACATCAAAGTGCATCGTCACCGCCTGAAATCAGAGTGGGTTTTGCCAGAGACTTACGCCTCCTCTTTGGAGATGCCAATCTTGACCTCATATTTGTTGACAAGTACTTTAATTTCATAGGCAAAATGGCGTACTTCACAAAGGGGTAAATAATTTAAAGCACAGGGTAACCACGCCCAAAGACGAATGAGGTGAAATTACAATTGTAAATTATTAATTAACAACTGCTTCTTTTTGACATAAGATTAGTGGAAAAATGAGTGTTAATTTTTTTAATATCAAAATGATGAAAGGGTCGAGTACTTTTAATGTGCTAAACCATAATCCAGTTTACAACAATGTTGTAGCATTTGTTACTTAGACATATAGAGACACATATTTCAGCCAAATCTACAATTACCAAAAAACTCGTGCGTTTTGAACAAACGTAAAAAAAGCAAAAAATGGTTATTCAGCAACAAATTCATGTTTCATTAACAAATTCATCTTTCATTAACAATGCTTTCCACAGGGTCTTTGCAACATCTACAAACAGATTTTGTCTTTGTAGGTGGTGTTAAGCCTATCTTATCATTTAATTTCTTTTTTAAGTAATAATTTAGGTTGATTTTGGGCAATGTAGAAGTGCGGATTGATGAAAAACATATCAACATTTTAGTTTTGCTGAAAAACGAGGGTTTTTGTTAACATCTTTTTAAGCCTGTGAAAGAAAACGTGGCATGAAAATTTCGATTACTCATTGAGATGAGTTTTCCTTGCTAAGACTATGGTCCCCTCGTGTTGCTTCACTATTATGAGTAGGGACGGGCAAATTGTGCAAAAATAATTTTTGTCACTAAAGACCACTTTTCTACACATTTGCACTTTTCATCTTTATTTTCATATCTTGATTTTGCACTTTCCTAATAATTGGCCAAAAGCTGCTAGTTTTGGTTAAAATAGGAACTCTTTCAAGTTAATATTGGTTTTAAAGTTTGAACGCTTGATGTCAAATTTTAAGTTGTGCAGGCCCAAAGTACTTCATTTTTGGTTAAAAAACAGGGGAGAACAGAAATGAAACAAGCCAATTTCAAGTCAAGAGCCAAGCTAAGCAGGGCGCTTAGATAGCTAAGCAGCCGCCAAAATGCAACATAGCTGACTTCCTTATCTCCTCCACCCTAACTTCGTTCTCTTTTTGAGGAAGAAAAATTCCCACTTTTCCTCAGTTAGATCAATGTAAAAAGCAAATCAATGTTAGAGATCTATTGCTGAGAAGAGAGAAAATTAAGCAAAGGGGACACAGTGGTAAAAATACCCTTTAAAGTTTTGATGGAAATTCCCAAGCACATCTTGGCATTTTTCTCCCTCAGAAAATTATGGGGAACAATTTTGATTTTTTTGATTTATGAAATTCTAGCCCAGATCAAAATCTTACATACCTAAAAACATTATAAAAAGTAAAACTTTCAAAAACCTACTCAATGTAAGTTGGGAGCACATTTAGTTAGCTCTTGTATCTTAGTTAGCTCTAATATCCCTTCTTTTTTATTTTATTTGAACCCGTTGCTACACTTTTTGGGCTTTTTTGAACTTTTTCTGCACGTTTTGGGCTTATTTTTTCCACTTCTTTTGTCTCTATAAGGCTTTACTATTTTTGCACATTTTGCCCTTCCCTAATTGCGAGAAAAATAACAGGAAGGGTACCTTGCTTGTTGTTACATAAGCTTGATCTCGTGTTATAGATAGAATTCATCTGTGGTACTGTCATGCTTTTTCTTTTCAATAATTTACAAGGATTACTCTATTATTTATATGAAAAGTCAAGCTTCATGTGTGCGAGAGTCCAGCACTCTCTTTTTGTGTCTCCCACGGCGCAACTAATCTGAGAGGTTGCGGAAAGTCAGCTGAAATGTCACCCCCCATACCAAAATATCCCAAATATCACAATCTTTATGAATTAGCTCGAGTTTAGGTTAGTTTCAAGCTTGTTTGCTTCAAAATTGTTCCCATTACTTAACAAGGATCAGGCCATTTTGTTCTTATATCTTTGACCTATGTTTTCTTTCTTAGGTCAGGCGTTTCAAGCATCCGCGGCCATTTGGACCATCTTTCACCATTTATTGCCACTTTTAGCCATTTTCTGCTACTTATTGCCATTTGTTGCCATTTTTCGCCACTTTCTGCCGTATTCTGCCACTGCCTGCCATGACATGGTAAAAAAATGGCAGAAATTCCTTCAAAGTCGATTTTAGCCATTGCTACTTACAGTACCGACCTACGCAAAAGAGTTAAAGTCAGTATTTGCATTAGAACGTCCCTCTTTGCCTTTTCAATATAATCATTTTCTACATCCACGTCTTATCATACCAAAAATATTTTTTTTTTACTTTTTGTAATCTAACACAATACATTTACGTAATTTGGGCCAGTAGAATAACTGAATGCATATAACTATTCAAATAAACGCGACGCTGATACTACCTGTTTCTTTTACTAATCCACCAATTGTAAACAGAGAGTGGCAATTAAGTTTCGAAAATCGCAAATGTGATCATTGGTGTATTCAAAGTCATTACAGCTCCGAAATGCGATTGTAAATTTAGGGCTTTATTGAGAAATATCGAATGGATGTCAAAAGAAACAAAATCGATAAAATATATTGTTTGGGTACATTGCTAAATATTGAAAAATAGTGTCAGTAGATGCCAATATCCCAAGACATCTTAAATATATTAAATTTGCATCTAAAACGTTGTACTAGAAAAATCAGTCACGTATAAACTCATGAAATAAAATATTGTAGACCCCTGTTAGTTCCAACTCCAATTCTTGAGATCCAATCTTGGCAGTCGACTACTAATTTCGGGCTTGGGTGAAGTGGTTTGGCCTTTAAGGACAAGATTGGATCGAACTTTCAGATTTGGAACATCCTTATGTTGTACTTCTTCGGAAACCACCACCGCATCTTTGACCTCTTGAGCCTGCAATCGTACAATCTCCGCTTGATTCCTTCCCTCTCCAACCTGAGACACGATCAAATTCGAATTGTTTGGATCATTGAAGGTCCAGTTTCCCTCGAGATGGTTGGCTAAAGGTAGAGTAAACACATCATTCTCATTCAGCTCCGAGGCTGGTTCCACGCGGAACAGGTAGTTGTCCCTATGGCGCTCGTCACCCTCCTCAGTACGGGTCAAATTGTTCCAAGTTGGTTCCATATCAAAATCTGAGGACAGCGTGGGGACCACACCCCATGGGGTGAATATCGTCCGAACAATGTAGGCACTCAGACGGGGCTGTGCCTTGAGGTTTCGAGTGGTCGTTGGGGGAACCGGGGTTGTGGATAGAGGTCGCCCTCTTTTATCAGCGTGAGTGCGACGTTCAAAGGAATTACCGTCTTCAATCATCTCCTCTCCTGAGAGAAGGACGTAATCTTCACTGCCCCCCTCATCTCCTCTCCCACCTTCTCCCTCATCTCCTCCCTCATCTCCTCCTCCTTCATCTCCTCCCATATCATCTTCCATTGCCATTTGTGTGATGGACATTGTGATGGTCATTGTAACTGGGCTGAAATGGGAATGAATTTGGTTTGGAATATCACTGATGTAATAAACGCAGTTGGCAATCTTCAGGTTATTGCATATTCGTAATCTAATGACAATATGGGGAGAGGTGACAAATCAGGAACACTTTTTATGCATTTGGAAACTGGGTTTTGAGCTGATCAAAGCACTGTGGTAAGAGCAAGGATCAAAACATAAAATTAAAAAAGTTATGATTCTCAATGAACGGGTTTCTGATTTTGGTGAATACATGTATGATAATTTTGTCCATATCAATCCAAAAGGAACTGATCCGTTAAAAGCTCCTCAGTCAGATTTGGATGGATATCTAGGTACCATTTCAGGTCAAGTGTATTCAAGGGCTATCCAAATCAATCATTTCTCTCATTCTTCGATGGAATCAATGTATATTAGCGGTTTGAAAAGTTTGCAAACATATTCAATGATGACTTGAAGCAAGGATGCATCTCTACTATTATCTATGCAGAGTGATGTCATGGATGAAAATTTATAAGGTTAAATTATACAGGTTTATACAAACCAATTTTATAGCGCAGAGTCCAAGTTGGACGGCGGTAAATCAGAGACCGGATTATAACATAGTCAGGGATTGAGGATGCTCCAAGGAAATTGGCTTTCCCGAATAAATTTTCGCTGATCTTGTTATAGTCAACGCTGTTGATATTATTATAGCGCATAGAAGATTTGGCCGTTTTCCTGTCTTGAGCAATTCGGTTGATTCCTAAATCAATTTGTTTCATCCTAATCCTGCTGGTGCTTTTGTTGATCTTTGTACGATAGAAGCTCAGTGGATCCTGTTTTGTCTCCCCTTCAGATTATGTTCAGAAAAAATTCTTTCAGTCAATGGGCATTTAAGAAAAAAAAACTTTATTACCCACAGTTTCCATCTATTCTGAGACAAAGTCTGTTGAACGAGTCCGTTTCAGAAACATCATCATTACCTTGAGACAAGCTTAAAGAATGTTTCAAAAAATGAATAATCAGGGCGAGTTCTCTTTGTGAACTGCATGGAAACTTTGTAACAACGACTTGGCCAATGAAGGATCATATCCTGTCACGAATAGAGACATTCTTAGCAATTTCATCAATTCCATACGTCAAGAATAATTTTGAATATGATGTGCATACGGCACATGGCACTTTTATTGTAAATTTGCGACAAGTTGGAAACTCTTTGACTAATTGTCAAAGGCAAATCAACTAAACCATTTTAGGTCCTCTGCTTTTTTATCAACTACATTGCTTCACTTCAGAAGCTCAGTAATAAAGTCAGTATCTTTTCCTATACTTATGGTATAAAATTAGTGCATGGTAGGAATGGCCAATATTGCGATTGCAAGGAAAGGATTGCCATTGAAAGGAACGAAATTCCGTTCAATGTCATTTGGGTAAACAGCATAAAATACTCCACTCGTAGATATTGGGGGTAAAGATATTGAGCAGGTCTCATCCATGAAAGATTTGGGTGCAGTCCTCCAAAATAATGAAAAGTTCGATAAGAATTTCCAGTTGAGGTTCTCGATTCGCCCAGCAGGTTTGCAGGAGGTCGAGCAGGTCCAAAAATGTTTTATCAGGAATATCAAAGGTATGAGAGAGCTTCCGCATTGGGAAAGGCTTGAAAGTTTGGGACTGTACAGTTTTAAGAGCTCCTTCAAGCCTTCGAGAATCCAGGCTAGTTAGAACAATGAAGTCCTCTTCTCTTTTTCTCGGGGTCCTTCTTTGTTCAATTTGCTTCCCTTAAATATTCGTAGGGAGTATGCAATGTATGTAGGTGCTAATCCAGTAGCATTCTTTAAGTCAGACTTAGACTTTTTTTTATCAAAATACCTGATTAACCCTATAGGTATCCAAGCGTTAGCCAGATCTGCCATCTCTTATTCGCTGGTGGATAAAATATCATATAAATATAAAAATCAAGTACAATTAATACCTTTTTCCGTCCGGATTTGCTGGGGATCCGACACCCAGTAGCGGTTAGGCAGTCCACAAAAAACCGTGCCAGCTCAACATTTTTGGAAGATTCTAAAACTTTCCCACTTCTTTCAGACATAATTTATTTGCCCTGCACGACATCACGTAACTTTCATGATAAGGGAAAACGAAAAAATGACGATTGAAAGTGGAAAAAAATAGAGAAGTTGTGATATCTTTATGGTCACTCAACATTGATATTGTGCCGTGCTTTCTGAATGTAACTGAAATGACTATAATATAGTCATTATCAAGTACACAGATTGAAGGCGTTCCATTTTGTCTTCCTTTGTTTTTTGTGAACTTCCCGAAGGTTAATGCTACTTTTAATCAGGGATTGTACGTACCGTATCTGCCGGTTTAGATGAATTTCCATGCTACAGTGATTGTTTTAATGGCGAGATATCAAGTCTCAATTTATTAATTTAATAGTTATAGAATTTCAATAACAATGTTTCCAGAAATATTTGTCTCGGCTTTTTAAAGTGAAAGGAGTCCAACGTCTGAGGACTATGGAGAAGGGTAAGTTGTAACATTTATGCATGGTCCTATGATGATCCAGAGCCAGAGCCCCCATCAGTTACGGTTACGAGGCTGGTAACGACAAATGTCCTAAAATGAATGGAAACACTAGTTAATCATTTGCTTTGACCTTTCAATATCTGGACTATATGTCTGTCAAACCGAAAGGTTGGGTGGCCGGTTGGGTCATTTTTTGATTGTAAGTTCCAGATTCGGGTGTCAAAATGGAGTAGCAATGGTGGCGATGAATTCATTTGGAGGAAATGTTGGTGAAGACAAGGTCATTCTTGTCGTGGGTCGCACCGTTACTCTTGTTGGCTCAGGTACTGTCGGAACAATTTCGCCCATGACCATCACAGTTTCAGTGACGAAAAATGTTCTAAAAGCATTACATGCACTGATTCAGATGCCTTTCATCGGTTTTTCCATTTCAGTGCTAGGGTCAGAGGGATGAATCCGACCAACGAAGCCAACCATCACATCGTCAAAGCACGTTTTCCCATAGACTGTGCCAAAGCCCTTATTAGATTGCAAATTCGGCAATGGGTGTGCATTAGGGGTCTAAAAGTTTCCTTGCGTAGGGCATGAACCACTGGAATATGGACGGGGATGCATTCGTCTAGAATTCTCACTTTGGAAGCGGGTGAGCGCATAAGACTTCCCATCGAGTCAGACTGGCCTTAGGTCATTGTAATTACTTATTTCAAATTACAGCTCAATGCAACGATTGAGTCAAAGCACTGCTTAAAAGGGTATAAAATGAATGATTTAGCTCTCTTGTGGTAATCAAATACCACAAGAGTTATGTAGTAATCTTTGAGAGGACATAGCTTTTGATCCAGTTGTTCGATTGAACTAAACTTTGAAATAGGTAGTTGTTTCATATCTGTCTCATATGAAGAAGAACACGTAAATCCAATTCTCCGCCCAAGCATTCCCGTCCATATTCTAGTGGTTCTTGAGTAAGACACAGGGTGAGAATAAAACCAGGACTTTGTCTCATGCCTGTAAGGTGCGTTAACCATTACTCAAAAGACTTGCTTCTGACAACGGGATTTCAACCCATACAATGTAGGGGCGAGCCTCTTGCCTTGGTTGTATTGCCTCTTAGACCACTCAGCTACTCCCAACTACTTTTGGATTACTTTCCTAGATCAGGGTTTGAACCATGTTATGTCAGGAGAGGACATTTGTCTTTTCACCTCGTCAGTCTAATAGCTTCTCGGATCCGAGTTAATGCGAAAAGCAATCTCAGCCTTTGAGAGCTTTATGATACTTCAAAAAGTAACATTTTTGTACTTTGTTTAACTATGAGAAATTCTTCTAAAGTCTCAAAGTTTTATATATATATATGTCAAGGAGAGGGAATGATATGTGTCACGTGATCAAGTTTTTTAACATGCTTTGAATAAATGCCTCAAATGTCCTTCATTTAAAATTACCATCCGCAGTCTTCAGAGGTAATGTAAAAAGTGGAAAAAGGAGTGGTACATTCATTCACTCTTTTAGAGGGATTTTTGAGATTTTGATTGTAAAAGTAATTTTTCGCATTCAGTTCTAATTCAGGGTTTTTCCGGATTTTGATCCGATTCAACAAAAAATCATCCCATTTGTATTGTATGGATTGCATAAATTCAAATCAAATTATATTGTGAATTCCTGTCGGAGTGGATTCAGAGCTTTTGTGCAGACTAACGATACAATTTTTGCGCTACTGAAACATATTACCGCCGTCAGTTGAAAATTTTCAAATTAAAATTTTCAACAAAAAAAAAATATTATTTTACAATTTGCTTTTAGTACCGGTTGTATGAAATTTAATAAGTCAAAATAACGTCACAGTATAGCCTCACTTTGAATATTGAGAACATTTTAAGACGTGAGAGCTACTGATAAGAGGAAATTCAGGAAGTTCAACCCTTGGTGTCAACAATGTGAAAAAGAGCAATTGACAAAAATACATTTGAGCCAGAAGAATAATGTTGTCCAGCTTTTGCCAACCGTCATGGCTCTTTGAATCTTGAATATGTTCGATTGCTGTTCTCGTTCTTGCTTGAAAAAAGACTCTTCTGTCTCTTTTCTCTCCCTTACGTTTTCCTGCCTATTCTCTTGTCATGTATCAGAAGGGTTGAACATATGCTCATCCCAAAAAGTGCTTTACCAACAATGAGGCTCACAAGTCTCCATAACAGATGATTGTGCATTTCTCACTGCAGATTTTCAATCCTGGCAAAGCAATTCACTGCCAACTAAATTCTATACCTACAAAAAAAATCGTTTCACGAGCACTTTAAAGATGGTTGTTCCCAGACCCTCCGCAAGAGACAAACACCACTGAACAATGCTTTGCTGTCGCTTTTGCAACGAGTTCAGATTGAACCTCTTTCTTAAAGACCACAGCTTGAATAGGATTGATCAAGGATCAGTTAAGCCATGGACAGGCAGGCTTGGTGGAGATCTGGCTCAGGAAAACATGGACGCTCTCCACCAGCATAGGCCGGCCCAAAACTTAGTGGCTTGAGGCTGTTCAAGCGTGGATTCCAATCATATCGTCGTTTTTTTCGCATTTTGAAGTGGATCACAGATCAATCTATTGGGTTTTGAGACACTTGATAGCATGTGCATGTACCTCCTATGGCTCAACTAGTAATTGATATGTTTCCTTTCATTCATTATTTGGTCGAATGTTCATTCATAAGTTGGTATATGATCCTTCCTTTTCTTCTTAAGAGCCTAATGTATGATATACCTATGGCCTTCTATAGTATGAGCCAATGAATAGTTTTAGTCTGGCCTTGGATTTGTTATTGCCTTTAGGGAAGTGTTGGCCGATGGTTTAGGCTCTGAAGTCAAAATAGCTTTTTAGTCTAACCAAGGATAATGGGATCAAACGTCTTGTTTACTCAGTGACAACGCGTCCAAGAGTTCTGTGGTCTACAACTTGATCTACTCCCGATTCACCAAGCAACCAACCAACCAACCAAAGCCATTCATGCACAATTTGGAATGCTCAATGAAAGCATTTGTACTTTACTGATATCTCGTCAGTGAGAGAGTCCCAGTATCAAAAGTGTATTTGCCGAGTAATAAACTTACGCTGGATTCAACGTGACCGTGGTGGTAGCTCCGCTGTAAATAAAAACATGAAGGTTGATACTTTGTCGCTCGGGTGAGAGCAAATTGAAAGGCCTTACTCAAAATTGGCAAATCCCAAAGGAATGGCAGCAGCCACGAGACTCAATGGCAAACAAGCAGCCAAGGTTTTCAAGAAACCCGGCAAAGGTGATCTGCAAAAATAAAGCAAACAAAATTGGTACTCAAGTTTTGAAAGGACACAACATCGTGCCAAGAACTGACGATGTCCTTCTTTCGATGCTTTTAGAAGTCTTAGTTCCAATATAACGTTCACTCTATTATCCTTTTTTCATTCCATGGACATATTTTCACATTGATGTTATCATTTGAAATGCCCAAATGGGAGAATGAGCCAATCAAAAGTAGATATTTCGAACATGGTTCCAAAAATGAGCCCGAAGGTTTTTGGCTAGATTCGGCCAAGGCGGATGTACGAATCAAAAGTAGATATTTCGAACATGGTTCCAAAAATGAGCCCGAAGGTTTTTGGCTAGATTCGTGAGTCAGCAATTGAACACACCTTCTCCCTTCCTCGAAGCGAATTGTTCCTGTGTTTGTACGTAGAGCCAATTGAACGAGGAATGAATGGGGCGGGGTTTTCCTCAAACGAGTACTCACCATTCCCGAATCACGCTGACTTGCGTTTCTTTGTGCCATTTTCTTCCGACATTTGGGTCTGTGATCAAATGTTCCCCCCCCCTCCCCCCACCAATAAAATCACGCTGTTTTTCCTTTAGCGCTTTATCGATATCTATGTGTATTCAATCAATAAATGTTGGCAATGGACGTACAATGATAACTAATTCGGTAATGTTCGTTTGCCTGAAGTGGTCACCCTGATTTTTCTTTCTCAATATTTTGACAATCCCAAATCCTTACTTCTTTGACCCTATCACTACCACTCCTTGATTATCATTATACGAAAAATACTTACGGTTTTTGCGTTTGTTGGTACGTATCATAGTGTCCGCTTTGAATCTCGTGATGGGGCTGAACGGGTTGTTTGGTATGTGAGGAAGCCACGGGTGCAACGGGCAAACTTGGTGATGCATGTTGACCTTGTCGCCGTGATCCACCATCTGTGCTTGATGCCAAAACCTCATCATCCTCATAATACTCATACTCCAATGAGTTGTAATAACTGTCGTCATCGATGCTATTGACCGCCACTGGTTCCTCAGATTGGATTCGTCGTTGATGATTCCGATTTCTTCTCCTCAGAGCTCGACCTTCTCGAGTTTTCTGCTCCTCTGGTCCAATGTTGATGATCTGACTGGCATCCGATGACAGCTATAATTAGACCAATGTACTACAATGAGCATTCGAGTGTTATTTGTATAGAAATGTACTGAAGATGGTCAGATATGGCTTGCTCTAAAGGACCTCAAACCAATGGAGAAAAGGTAACTAAGACGGAGGGGGATTTTCATCTTCTTTTGATTTGACTGTGCTTCTTAATGGAAGTACTTTCTATTACATTCTGGGTGAACGATGAGTAACCTAGATACGATGAGGACAATCGGCCTTTTTCTTTTGATTTTTGATGCCACATGAGGTGGCCCCATTGCAACAATATGGCTTTTATTATCCATCTTTTCAAAAGTCTCGGGTGTCCAAAACTTTTCCGACATATGTGCGTGTTTGTGTTGATGGGTGTTGTACTAGTTCTTTCCAATACACGTTACACAGTTATACTTAATGCATGTAAACCAAGGAACGGAAAACGTCAAGGAAAAGGAAGTTAATGAAAATAAATCACGATCCTCGGCGAACAAATGCGAATGAATGTCGACATGTATTTTTTTATGATGATGATGAAATTCGAACGAAATATCTATGATCGATGAGCTCACTCCAATTCATGGTTTCCATATGCAACGCCATGCAATAACTTCATGCATCAAAGTGTTTGAAATGTTGATATTTCTATTTTTTCAAAAACTGCACTGTTGGGTAAACAGGTCATAAGTCTGGTGTTGTCAAAGTGTTAAGTAGATCATATCAAACCTATATCCAATCCACTCTAATTTGTTGGGGTACCCATAAGCGCTTTATCGATCACACAAATTGTAATGGGGATGCGATTTTATCTGTACTTTTTTTTGTGCGGACTTCCTTACCGCTACCGGGATTGGAATCCCAGCACTTCAAGACGAGAAGATTATTTATTTTACTTGACTTTTATGTATATATATATTATTTGATCGACCAACGAAATGGAGTTGACTGATCTGGCTAATCCTTCAATATAAGGTTGATCCGGAATTTTAGTCAAAAACTTGTCCAAGTTTGTTAAAAAGCATTTGACAAACGTCATCCAAATTTTTTTTTAAACGTAATGTTTGAATTTTCATGATCGTACAGGTGTTGGGTTTTCAAAGATACATATATTTATTGTGTTTAATAGTGACCGGCTTAAAATGAATTTGCATTTGCTTCAAAAAGATCGATGTGATATGAACTCCGGAAGATATTCGTATCCACATAATTTGAATCAATTCTTTCAACTTAGCCTAATTCGAATCCTACTACCAATTGTTAGTCCTTTAAACTGATTTTGGAGTGGATTCCAGCACTCAATTGTTCCGAATTCGATCTCGACCCACCACTTTTTGGGTAAACATCGTAAAATGATGCTAAACGCTTAACTAGTGGTAAGTAAACGTTATTCGATTAAACGGTAATCCACTTTTCAATAATTTAACTGAGTGAATCATGACCAAATAAGTCCCCAATTTGACTTATGACAAGGTAAAAGATATAATGACCTGATGAGGCTATATAATTAATAGGTGCAATATTGATGGAAAACAACCGGAAACCAAACACACAATGGTGAAATTCCGTTCATCACTTCAATAAAAAAGCTGCTTTAACCGCCAACACAAATAAAGTATCCGATGGTATTAAATCCCTTAATCCCAATGAGAAAACATGCCCATGAATTGCTCATGAAAAGGTTTTCCTCATTTATCAACCATGAACATTTAACAATTTAAAGTGAGAGGATTTGCTTTTGAGCTTTAATCAGATCGGTCATGAATCAAAATTCTGATATATAGCAATGGATTACCTTCAAACATCAATCCAAAACTGATCACCAAATTCAGTGAGTGGACTCTTGAATCAAAGCCATATCAAACATGCTTGCTTACCTCATTTGAATCGGTCGAAGCAGGGTTAAAGCTCCACAGCTTTGGACTGATGTGCCGATTACAGGCCTCATGATGTTCGGGACCCAAACTGAGAGCCAATAGGGTAAAGAGAACGACTTTATCACATCCGATCATCATGACGATCCGAATCCAACTGTGGCGTTCATGAACGTTGCACGACTATTATATTTTCTGTCCGTCTGGATTCAGGAGAGTAGCAGCTCCAGCCGAACCAGTAACAAAACACTACCTCTGATCTGAAATAAAAAGAGCATATTGCTTCGCACATTTCTCCCTCCTTCTTTGGCTCAGGGATCCTTTCGGTTAATTCTCCTCGTCCCCTCGCTCAACCTGATTATCATCAATATCGAGTTCGGGACAGGCTTCACAATTGTTGGCCACCGGTCTGTTACCATTTTTTTTTTCATTTTCGTAACACTTTCCATAGGGTGGTTTTCCTCCTTCTGAGCGCCTTTTTGATTAAGTGCGTACAATACAGGCTAGGCCTGCGAGGTGGAGAATGTGCCTTATAGTGGGTTCGACCAGGTATGCAAAGTACATGCAGTGTGATTGAGAATTCTCTTTTTGAGGTAACATACGAACCAGAAATGAAATCGAGAGATGCAGTTCAAATTTTAATTTACTTGATTTTTCCGCCACCACAAGCATTGAAATAGTAGTAAAAAAAGTCTAGGGAAACAAGGGAAGTGCTCTCATTAAAAAAAAAAGTTTATTCTACTGTAGTGTTTTTCAAATATTGCATCGGACATAAATCACGCATACCTGAATCATTTTAACAGTTTGGCCAGTAGTCCAAAAATTGCTTAGGAAAATAATTCAAAAAAGAGATTGTTCACAAGGGCTCTAAAATTAATCCTTTGTTTATTCTCCCACTCCTAAGTATCCCTTCCGGTTTGCCCAATCAAACCATTAAGAGCCATGACTATATGTAAGCTGAAAGCACAGATTAATTCGATTGGGCAGTTCCTGGATTCGAACCACCAATACCCAAGGAAAAGGGAATTTTTGACAAACGTTCTGTAGCCTCAGTGCCCTAACTGTAAAGCTTAAACTGTCAAAAGACATGAGGTACGATATTTCGAAATTCGAAGGTCAGTTTCATAAGTAGATGCGAAAATAGTCCGACATGAATGCTTATTCATATTTTTAAATACAGGGATGCGACCAAAAGTTCAAAGGCTTAATCGGTTTCAATTTAGGGGTCAATTCGAAATATTTGGTCCCAACCCTGTATATTTGAAAGGGAGGGGCTAAATGTTGACACCTAGGTATAAAGACCTTAAGAATCAATTTACGCCATCATTTTGATCGGAAACAGGTCACGATAGGAAAAGAGTCAATAGTAATTTCAACTGTCACCTTTGCCTAAATGTTTATGACATGTCAGCTAGAACATTTTGATCGACTATGGGGCATAGAATAAGTGTTAATTACCCGCACGAGGATCGAACCTTTTGCAAGAGTGACAAAAGACAACTTGAATGGTTTTTGTATTTCAAAACATGTTAAAAGAATCGACTTTCGACCTTTCTTGATCTCTGTATGACCCAACTTTGACCTATTCTTGCATTGTCACTTGTACTTTCTTTGAGAATAGTCGATTCATTGCTTCTCACGGAAAAGTTAAGGTTACTCGAAACGCTTAAGCGAATCTTCGGACATTCTTGGGAAAAATTGTTGATCAAGTCAAAGGTAGATAGTCCATGAACATAGATAATAATTCTCAACCCACCCAAATTATTGAACAATGATTTCCAAGTTGTTTGTCACCGGGATTCATTTCCTTTAACTACAAACAAAGAAACGTCACGCCATCTGGTAGGTGTTCCAAAATTGTAACAAGTTCGTTTCGAGAATAAATCTCTTAAGAATAGTTTATTTGAACATATTTTCGTTGTTGTAACGAAATAATAAATGTTGGTTTAAGAAATGGAAACTTTTCAACGACCTTGAGAGAGTAAGTAAAGATTTACAATATACCAAAATGTTCAGGATCAATCACGGAATCAGGGTCCCTTCTCTAAAGGATCAAGCACGACATTGGCGAGAATTCGATACCATAAAAACCCATTGGAACACAAAAATGGCAGTGAAACTTTCTCGAGCTCCTTCATTGTTCAATTTGGAGCCATCAAATATTTATAGTGAGTATGTAGGTGTTGATCATGTGGCAGGATTTAATTCAGACTTAGACAAGTTGTGGCCAAAATTCCTGATCAACCCTAGGTTGAAGGCCTAACCAGATCTGCCAACTCCAAGTCGTGGGGGAATCAGATATGTGACTATAAAGTTAGATAAAATGGCTCAATTATTTTCAATTTTAATTGCATGGGATTCCATTCGCAGTATTGATGGCCAGGCTTTATTGTACAAATGCATAGTGTAGGTCATGCATAGAGGTCAGACAGCTCTGTTCATTGATTTTGCACCAATTTCGTTCGTTTTTTGAATAGGTCTTTTCTTTGATTTCTAAACAAAGACTTATTTGTACTTTTTGTTTTCTAGGGATTCCATTCCGAGTAACAGTAGAGAAGTCAACAAAAAAAACTTGTGGCAAATGGCATTGAAAGCATCTCATACAGCATTTTGCACACAATGTTCTGCCCCGGAAGAAGCCAACGATGGACAATGCTAAAACACATGCTGGTATTTCCCGAGTTCCAACAAGTTCCTTTATCTAAGCCATGCACTCCCCAAAATATAGATGACCTAAAGCGAGATAGAAATTAGTAATAGGAACCAGAATGCTACGATTTTATTAGAAATGAGGGTACCTTCTTCCTTGGCCTAGTTATTGTTCATCTGAGGTTAACCTAGCTCAAGTAAGGCCCTAGTAATCTGCTTATCTTCGGAATCTTCGGACTGTTTCGCTAATAATGTTAACGTTAACGTTACTTTTCTATTGTCCTACTAACTTGAAAAGGACAGTAAAAGTTCAAATTACTCATTTAGGGGGTATTGCTTTGAAACATTTAGAAGTTCAAAGCCACGTGGTTAGTTATAGCTTCGATTTGACTATTCGAATCCCCGTGTGTATTCATTGCATCATCTTAGTCTGAGATATGGTTCGCCATGGCAAACGACTGAGGTTTCTCTTTGTCACCTGCTGCTTTAATGCTTATGATTTGTATTCCCACTTAATTCAACATGCAGATGGCGCTCGTAATCCGAATCATTTCGCATTACTTATGATGAGAACATGCCGGATTTCAAAATCATTTTCAAGCCTTTTCTCGAAGGACCTCATACAGAGCTGTCAATTTACTTAATATTTCACTTCTCTCGCGTTGGTCACACTGACTTACTACATAAGCAACAAATGCGACCCATTGTTTTCACCCCTTTTAACCAGGGTCACTTTAGGCCTCACTCTCTCTTGCAACTTTGATCTGATTTCTAAATCCCCATTCTTCCTAGTTATTCAATACAAAGGAAAAGCTTGCCAGGAGGTGAGAATCCGTCTTTTTCCATCTGGAATGCACATCTTGATTATCCTTCTAGACCCTCTTTGATGAAAGCCTTTTGACCTGCTTTTAACTGAACCAAATGTGCCATTCTCAGTTATTTGAAAGGATGAATGAATGAATGGGCTCTCAGCAGTCATACGCGGTCAGAAAGTGCGTTGTACTGTACTAGGTGACATTCCAATCACAATTGAAATTATCTTCCCGTGAAAAGCCTGACAAAAGTGCCAAGATTTCCTACGAAATTCAAGGGAATTCACAAGAATGAAGACGGTCAGGTGTCCATGATTTTAATGAGTGAGATCTACAAAAGTTGCAAAATAGGCAATTGTTAGACAAATTTGATTTGTCATCATTATGGCCAAGACCATGCAGGGGTCCAGACAAACTAGATTACTTCGAACTTGGCATCTGTCTGACGACGGGAGTGAATAAATGCTCTCGTGCTTAGATCCACAATCGAACTATTTATCCTTGCAGCCAACATGCTGATTATTGAAGTGGGGACATGAGCATCCCATCGATATGACATCAAAGATATAACAGCATCCTCAAAACCGATATGAGAGGCTCCAGAGAGTTTCAAAGGCCGAGTAAGTTACGAACTTCTAGAAATATGGACTGTGATATGTGCTTCCCGCTAAATCGGCCTAACCTTGGTCCTAGCAACTCTTATCTACTTTTCGAACTAAAGTAATGAAATTAGAAACGTAGATCTCTTTTATTAAAGGCACGTTAAGTTGTACTATTTACCCGTAAAGTGGTTCGTTTTAAATGTATGTTGTCAAAAGCTGATATAGCTGCCCAAGAGCAGACCGAAAATTCGAATTTATGTAGTGTTTACTACATACATTTTGGACATACCTCCTGAGTTCCCTAAGCATAATTTTTGGTCTCAAATTGGGCCAAGTTCATCAAGGCAAGGAGATCTTGTGATCGTATCAATTGCTTCTTTGTAATATAGTCAACGGTTTAGGCGATTAGAGAATTTTTCTTCCGTTGGCAGGCTACATCTTTAGAAGTCTGTGGGTAAGTCTAAACATGTTTGATTCGAACTTGTAATGTTTTCAAATCTGAATGTCAACTGTTTTGCCTTGAAGGACCTCATCAAATATGTTTCTCAGTCCAAGAGAAACGAGTACACGGTGTTTAAAAAGCCTGATCATCAGACTCCGACAAAATATGTTATTTACACGTCGAGCAGAAATTGCAAAAGTTTGACGGTTCATTTGTCCAGTAGAGCTGAACAGGGGCATTGAGAATAAAACCGGTTGGTGCAAAGCTCTGGAATTTCTGTCTGACGTACGAACATCACTTTTGGTCGGACTCTAATGATCAAGTTTTAAGAGAATTACTAAAAACATTGGCATTTTTGAAGCTCACAAAACCATAAGGAACATTTTGGATTTTACTAAGTTGTGCAGGTCTAGCATGCCTTAAAAATTTGGCATGTGTTTTCTTATTCGTCCATATTTCAAAGATATTTTCCAAAATATACTTTTTCTGACCTTTTAGCGCCCTTTTATAGCATTTTGAGCTGTCTTGAGATCATGCAAGAATGCAAAAGAAATTCCTGAACAATGTTGAGAATGGGTATAATTTCTTGGGTAGTAGAGTTCATATGTAACGGGGACATTTTCAAGCAGAAACGGATGAGAACAGGTCAATCAATGGTCATATAGCTCAGAACTGAATATTTCTTTTTTTTTAATTTTGAGGTCAGATGATTCTCAGATGATATCAATGCTGCTATTGTTATTTTACTCAACACATTATGATATTTGGATAAGGCAAAAATTGACTAATCAAGTTGAAAACGAATAAAAAATATCTATTTTATTAAAACATTGTAGAGTGAATTAAGGTGTTCCTTCAAACAAAATTTTGTGAACCTCTTTAAAGTATGCATTCACTCTGGAGGATTTGAATGGTTCATTTTCAACCTCAATTTAGTTCAAACATAATTTTTCTCAAATTCTAAAACATTTTGTACTTTACTTTTTTATGTCAGATTTGGACAAATTGTTGATCAAAATTCTTGAACAACCCTGCATTCAATGGCCAACCAAATCCACCAGCTCTAAATGATTAATGGATGAAATATTATTTGGGCATAAAGTTTTGTTAAATAATTAGATTTTTGCCTTGACACAGGCTTGACCTCAATTATTGCTACACAATGTGTACTTGACCTGATTAAGAGATCATGAAGAAATTCATATACATCACTTTCAGTCCTGTTTTCCAAATATCCCCTCCATAATCATGTTCAAAGCTTGTTAGGCAAAGTTCTTTCATTAACTGTCATAATCAGCCTCATCAATAACGCATATCATAAGGCCTGGTTTCTCCCAACAACTTTCAGTTTTAATCCAACAGAAACCCTCTGACAGAGGAAACCGGTGTGCTTTTAGAAAAACATGATTAATAGCCTTTGAAGGCTTCTTCCCTGGACTCAAATTGAAATGGAAGCAAGCCAAAAATATTGCAATGAAAAGCTCATTAGCTCTTCATGAAACCATGTGGGCCTCACTCTGGTCTACCAAACAATCAATGTACGTTATAGTACACCGACAAACAGTATATGTACTTTGAGACTTGCGAGAGAAATCGCATTCATTGTCCGGGTATTCGGAGCCATATTGTCACGCCTCATCCCTTTGTCATTGAAAGCCATACTTCATACTTCACACCGAAAATACGAAGATGGCCAGTAAACTCTGTGAGCAAAGAGCACAGCAGACCTATGATTACTGTCACGTCACCGAGCTCTAAATCAGCTCAAGCAAATTGACTCGAATTGAGGAAATTGAACCGGGTTTTAACAGGCTCAATATGGCGCTAGTTCTTAGGGACTGAGTCTGCAATCAGTTGGGCAATTTCGTTTAACTTATAGCATTGCGAATACTTATCAAAGCAAAGTTATATCCGTTAATAAGCATTGATTTGGCCCAAAAAAATGGGGGAAATGGTGAAATGACAAATTCAGATTTTTTTGGGTTCAAAGTGGGAAAACAGCACTCTCTGAACAAGAATGGAAAACAATGTCCAACTCAGCATTATAATCAGCTTGGACAAGCTTTTTAATATGAAAATTTTTTTTTTTATCAATTCGAAAATATTTTCATACTGTACTGTAAGTAGGGAGAAGTGAAATGGAGCCCAAGATTGTAGTCTTGAGATGCTTTGCCGATGGGAAATTAGTTTTGAACGACAACAAATGTAAGAGAGACCTCCCGAAGCGGCTTCGAAAATTGAATTGACAAAGGGCTTCCGTCTTTGCCTGAACCATGGATTTCTAGAAGACTTTCCTTAGATGTCCGTGCCTTAACATATCAACATTCAATTAGAGAAAGACTAGCAGTAATCTTTGGGGATTTTCTCGACAATATTACATTCGTTCCAAAAAATGATTGGCCCGATTGAAATATATAAAAAAAATGAAGCAATACGAAAAAAAGTC
>NC_081441.1:9382015-9382087 GCF_007210705.1 Tigriopus californicus | reverse complement strand
TCTACCATCAATAAAGCGAGTTCATGGAATTTTCAAACACAACTACATTGATTTTTTTTAAATATCATATTT
>NC_081441.1:9381745-9381979 GCF_007210705.1 Tigriopus californicus | reverse complement strand
CTTTGGGGATTTTCTCGACAATATTACATTCGTTCCAAAAAATGATTGGCCCGATTGAAATATATAAAAAAATGAAGCAATACGATAAAAAGTCGACGACTTCATAGGTATTCAACGCAAAGGTGTCTTCTCATTTGGAGCAACTTCACGTGCGTTTGGCAAAACTCCGTTGAAATTGGGTTTGTTGGTTAAAATAAAGAATCAAGTCCAAAGAATTGATACAACTCAACTCAC
>NC_081441.1:9370386-9381713 GCF_007210705.1 Tigriopus californicus | reverse complement strand
AAAAATTTTGATATCATTGACATCTACCATCAATAAAGCGAGTTCATGGAATTTTCAAACACAACTACATTGATTTTTTTTAAATATCTTATTTAAGTGGGTTTTGCGTTTGGATGGTTAAGCCATCGCATCGTCCAACTTTTCCAATACCCTCTCTCAAAGTTCATATCAAATTGGTTGTTTTGTCAGTGAGTGTGATTGGCGTCTAAAAGTTTCCTTGGGGGAAGATCGAGGTTGAAATTCGAACAGAGAACTTCTCTCTTTCTAGGAGATCGGTCTAACAACCACACTATGTATCGTCCCTATAGGCTCATTTCCGGTCCCGGGGTTTGAACCCACGATACCTTGGAAGCACACCACTCCTAACCACTCGAACTCAAAAATCATGGTGACCGTCTCAAAAATAGATTCACATAAAGGACAATTTTGATTGCCAAAGAAATGGTTTCTTCATGCAAAGTAGCTTAAAGTTAAAAAAATTGAAGTTGCAGAGTAACATGGGAATACATATTAACTTACATTTTGGGGAAAAAATTGGTCATTCTAAGACTTGATAGAAATGAAGAAAGCAATTCTTGGAGTGGAACTTTTGTCATTGTTTGCAATCAATGTCTGATAGTTTAAAAATCTCCTTGTAAAATGAAGACAATTGAAAGAAGGTGGGCTTGGAGAGTAAGCGAAGTCAAAGGGTGAATATACAATTCTGTTGATGGAACAACATAGATCTGAAATTCTGACATAACCGATTGTAATAGATGAAAAATCGCATTAGTTAAGTAATTTCTCACAAGTGAATTATTGAACCAGAGTTAGAACTCTTGACTGATCGGTTATTTAAATGTGATGTTACCATAACTGTTGCAAAAGATCAATTGAAGTGGCAAGAAAGGGATGAATCTCTCTTTATCGCATTCAAGATGTCTTCATAGAAAACGGCTAGCCAGAATTCTCAAAGTAATGAGGGAAAAACGCTTTTTGAAATCGCCTTTTTTGTGGGCGTGACTGAAGCTCACAACACGTCGATAGTCTTAGAAACAAGGATGCAGGTGAAACCATGTGCAAGAAGATTGATTTTAAAAAAATGAGAATCGCAAAGATAGCGTCCGCTTTTAGAAATCAGCCCTTCTCGAGCCAATATTTTGGCGAAACTTATGAACCTTTCAGTCTCGTTTGGATAGTCAGAATGAACTCTCGTGCAAAATCGTTTCTCGTCAGTATTTTGACCGGGCCAGATTTAAAGAAAAAAAATGCCCTGACCCTAAAAGAAAGTCATGCTGAAAAGGAGAAATTTAAAAGTCTGTTCGTGTTCAAAACCTCCCTGCGGAAAAATTCTTGTGGAAAGGGTTGGGCAATTCTAAATCTTGGCACTGTTGGCAATCCTTTTGGCGCAAAGGTTTCTGGGGCTAATCGTCGTAAGTCTACTTTGAGCATTATATCTGAACTTACACACCAAATAATCGTTTCTCTGGCTGAAATCAACAGAGTTATCAAATTTGATAAATGCGTGCGTGCCTCCGGTCAATTCTGGATGTTCTGCCGTAAAGAAATAAAACCGAGACTTTTGGAGATCTCAAGATGAAATAGTCAATATTTTCCCTTAAAGGATATGGCTAGTATATGGAATGTAGGGTCGATAAGGAATTTTGGCCAAAAATTTGTCCAATCTGATTCCATTCTAATTGACTAATTAAGAACCAAGTGTCAGATCAGCATTATTAGTACGCCTTCCAATGTTCACGAGAAGGCTGTTAATCGATAGATCTTTGAATTGGTTGAGTATAGTTTTAGCAACGCTATTATTACTAAAACTACAGGCTTCACGGGAGAACAGAGAGATTGACCCTGAAACAAAGGAACCTTATTTGGAGCATAAGAGGCTTTTGAAGAAGGAACTGATCCAACCAACTGAGTCAAGTGTCTCCAAGAACGAGATTTTGGACCATGAAGATGTATACTATGACACAGTGGAGGGTGACTATCACTACTTTGGGAACGGAGAGCTTTACGATCAAGTGGCCCAAGACAACATAAATCGTCGGACTTATCATTTTCGACGTTTCCCGTTTGCAAAACGACCGAAGACTCAATTGGCGAAACCGGTTCTAACCTACCACAAACCGGAAAGTGGACAATACGATTCCCATTACCAGACACCTCAAAAAACGTAACGCGAGTCAATTTCAAACCAAAACTACTACATTTACTATTTGATTTGAATATTTTGTTTGTGACTTGAGCTGCGTGCTTTCATTTTGCAGACCGCCACCGTGGGCTAACTTTTTGCAAACCGTGATAACCTGTCTTCCTTTGAGTTTGGCTGCTGCTGCTGTTCCATTGGGATTCATCGATTTTTCGTAAGAGTGCTATTAATATGTTCGATACGTGTCTGGAATCACGAAACCATGTCTAACTTGACTTTCAGAGGAACTACATCCACCCTAACAATGACCCCAATGTAAGTTAATTGCAAGTCAATTGGTCATGGTGGTTGTCAAATCATTAAAAAGGAAACTCAGTGATTTGAATTCAATTAGCTAAGAATTAATTTTCTTTTACAAGGACCGGTTTTCAGCGTAACAAGTCTCCCTGGCTAACTTTTATGGTTAACTTCTTTTTAAAATAAGAGATAAAATAAAATGAAACATTTTTGCCCTTGTAAACTCCAGCTTTCTCAAGAATTTTGTAGTATGTTGAACAATGTCTCATGGAACCTTGTTTCGACGATCCTTTTTTTTTTTTTTTTTGATCTGGGTTGTACCTAGAGTTATCCGCCCATCGGTGTGATCCATCCACCCTCACATTTCAGAGGAAAATTGACAAAACAGACTCCTCTTTTGCTTGAACTCCAGTAAATAACATCCGGCACAACAATAGTCATTTTATTCACATGTGATAGTGATCTTACATATAAATTTTGGTCATATTTGTATAGTTTAGTCGAATGTACGACCCCGCAAAAAGGAAGAAAAATAGAGGTTCCGTGACGCATACATCAACCTTCTACGACCCATTGATAGATATTTAAGAACCTAATATCCGAGGCATTTTCATTTACAGAACGTACATACAACTGCTACAACGACCATCACTGAAGAGGGTGAAGGGGAGGGTCCTGTTCTTTTTGGTCGAATTTCCTCGGGAACCATTAAACGGCCAAAAGAGTGGCAAGCCATCAATGTTCAGCCAGCAAACCTGCCCCAACATGACCAAATGTCCATCGGGTGCTCCTACATACTAGGTAAATTTTAAATAGAACATGACATCAAAAGTAATCTTACGCGTTTTTATGTGAATCACAAACTTTTCAAAAAATTCAAAATTTGAAATCCTCACCAACACATGCAGTAAAAAGTGCTGGGTAAACCGGACTCAAGTGTAAATGCACTCGAGTCTTTTACGCGAATCCGGAGAAATTGACCGGACTCGAAAGTTTCGTTTCTTTTTTATTTCTTGAGAAAACAGACCGAAGTCCATTTTGAATCGACAACTTAAGATCCGAGCCCCGTTGAAGGGAGGGCTTCTGTTACCGAACTTGAATTTTCTTTTACGGATTAATATGGAATCTTTAACTAATGTGCGAAGACTTTGGGATTTATTTCTGATAACTTGTATTCATTAATCCCGGTCATGTCAATGTGTAAGATAGAATACATTTATTTTCGCAAGGAGATTCTGTTTCACATTTTCATGCTGATCAAGGCAGGTTCTAATATAGATTAGCTACTCTAGGTTCCCTATTTTGGTTCAGATTTTTGGTATTTTAGATTCGCACATATCAATAACCTTTCTTTCAATAACCATGCAATATCCATTGACGGGATTTTCTGGAGATGCTAGGAGATATTTTCAGTAAATATTGAGGTGGAAAACTCCGTCCTCAAGTAACGTACGCCTTTTATCATTATGATAGGGAACCTTGATACTTTGGGTTGGCCATACCCAGCCAGCCCCCACTTGATTGTGGAGTGTAAGCAAAAATATAAAGAGTTGATATTAACTTCAACTTTTACATATACAGAGCATACAAATATGGGGAAATATGAAAAAGAAAAAAATCAAGATGGACGTATCGATAAAAGAAGAAAAGTGAAAATCAGACATGATATCAAAAGGTAGGGGTAGAGACCCGGTCGGTGATTAACTTCTTGGATATTGCAAACTAAGTGATTGGCCAAATCAAACGAGTCCCTTGGCAACTCCCGTCCTTGGTGGCATTTGGATGGGAGCCGGACAGACACGTATGTGCGTGACCGCCAATATTTCCAAGGGCTGTCGGGCCAAGGGCAAATATGGTTTTAACAGTCTTTCCAACTTGCCGGGAATTTGACCTTTCGGGAGGCAATGTCTGGTCACATTTCAATAACTAACCATTTGTTCCAGCCCAAGTTTTGGGGTTAATTGTAGCGATTGTAGAAGCATAACTTGCGTTTGAAGGGCCCCCTTGGGCCCCCAAGAATCCGGGTTATTTCGGACAATGAAGTCATCCTCTTCTCTTTTTCGGGCTCCTTTATTGTTCAATTTGTGCCCCTCAAATGTTAGCAGAGAATACATAAGCGTTGATCCATTAATATCTTATATGTCAGACTTGGACATGTTTTTGATAAAAAAAAATCCTGTTTTAGCCAATAATGAAAAAAGTCAATAAGAATGAGGGGAAATATAAGCTCGTTTGCTTTGAAGTAAGACTAATATTTCTTTTTGTACCATGAATTTCGACACCTGGAGCCCAGAATGGGACAAGACCGAAATACTGGGTGCTTCAGAACGAACAAGACTTAAGGACCAAAAAAAATTCAAAGGGTCCAAGTCGAAATTTCATTTACAAGCCCTTGTGAAATTAGTAAACATAAGCCATTTCAGCCCTGTTCTTGGCGTTGATTTATGTCTTCAGATGATGAGGGAACACAGAGCAATTGTTGAGGCTGAATAGGGCCTTCATATCCAATTCTAAGGGTTGCAGACTGGTTTTCAGCTTCTCCAATGCAAATGTCTTTTGGTCTGAATGAAAAATGATTGTGCAAACATCCAAACCTTTGATTGTGAATAGGATAACTTTAGAGCAGACAATATGAGTGCTTCACATTTATTCATCAATTAGAGGCTTTCCCTCTTCCTAAAACTTGACCAGCTGACGAATTTGATGATTTGTCCAACGGGAAACTTAAGCTTTTCGATTTGACCCGCCACCACCCGTAAATGTCATTCTGGATTTCCTTCTAGACGTTTTTCGCTCCTTGTGTGAATCAAAAAGGCTATTAGAGCCCACAACAACCCATTATTTAAATCAACAATCATCTTTCATAAGCTTTTTCATGCTAAAAAGATGCACTTCAGCTTATCCCAGTGACCTTTAAAACCTCAGATGCGGTCAAGCCCGCGCGTAGGAGGACAGCAAAGGCTTCCTGATTTGGCAATTGCCGTGGTTAAAATCAGGTTTAGAATTTTTATTTTTTATCATTGACTTTCTGTCTAACTCAATTCTGTCCATTTACATTCTGTTTTGTCTCGCTAACTCGTTTATTTCCGGATGTAGAACAAAAAGAGTTGCCAGTGTTGGTCTTTCTGACGCACCGGGTATATATAAAGAATTGTAAACATAGCCTGATCCAATGAAAAACAATCTCGCAATAAAGGTTTATTTCTTAATAAAATTCGACCTTACTAATAAACGAAAATTTATTTTAGGTAACAGCTCCTGGTTGCGCTTGTCTCCTACGCCAGTAGTAAACGGGAATGAATCTGCATCTGATTTGAGTCTTGTTAAACATCATCCCTCAAATTGGACCTCGGATGAACCAGAATTGACGAGTGTGATTCAGTCAAAAGTTGACGCTAAAGTGAACCTACAACAACAAAGCAAAAACCAGACTCAAGAGGAAGGTGTTCAACATACTAGCCTTCTACTTCAAAACAATGGAACAACTGATGTAGCTGATGCGCCCCTGGGCTCTGCATGATCATAAAACAATCAATGAAGTACAGTATATTATAATATGTTTGAAAACTAAGCCAAACGTTTCAGGAAAGCTATCATCTGAAAAAACGATACTTTCTAGCCGTCTTATAAGTTGGAATGCTTACACTTTCCACATTACACAATACATTACACAATGTACTGTCTACATTTTCAACGTCAACATGCATTCGAATAGTTAGTAGAAGGTGGGTATAGGGTCAATTCTAGTGACCGTCGAGGCTTAATGTGCATTTTGAGAGCACCTTCAAGCCCTCAAGAATCCAGTCTAGTTCGAACAATGAAGTCGTCCTGTTCTCTTCTTTCTCAGGCTCCTTCATTTTTTGATTTGCTTCCCTCTAATATTCGTAGGGAATACGTAGGTCATGTTGATCCGGTTGCATCTTTCAAGTCAGACTTGGACAAATTTTTCATATAGCATTCCAGATCAACCCTACATTCAAGGACTAGCTCGGTCTGCCAACTCAAACCCGTTGGTCGATAAAAACATAGATGAAAATAAAAGTTAAGTAAAATGAATATTTTTTTTCGCCTTGAACTGCTGGATTCCAATCCCAGTAGCGGTAAGGAAGTCTGAAAAAAAGAACGACTGAATGTTATTTCCGTCGTTCATTGAAGGCCACTTCTACTGACAATATTTCGGCCCCAAAAATGAACCTCCGAAAACAAATTATCAAATCATCTAATAATTTGACTTTGAGGAGCATTTCGAATATTCAGGTGGTTTTTCATCCCTTTGTCTTACCACCTTTGCACAACTTTGAGATATGTTAGTTATGCAGTGCAACAACCATGCTTATTGGTGTGGCACTTTACTAATACCCATATTTCAAGGTTTGTTTTATTATTTTTTAAGATTTTGTCAAGAAATGAGCATGAAAATGCCAAAAAGGTAAAAAAAGGGATTTTTGCCCTCTAAATTGACGTAATTTGTCCAAAATTTGACCGAAAATGTAAACACGTAGGTTTTAAGTTTTTAACTTCTTTTCCCAGTTCTAGTGATGAGAGAAAGAAGAACCGATCAGACAGCCAGGGAGAGAATTTAGAACGAATAAAACGAATGCTAAAGCAGGAACTTCTACAAAGTCCATGTTGTTTGTATGTCAAGCAGTGATGTGTTTCGAACGGGAATGTCAAACTTTTAGCTACAGGGATCTCGGTTAGGGCTCCCATCACAAGTGAAAGAGGATGCAAAAGCAAAATAAAAACCTCTTAAAGAGCGGCAAAACGTGACCATGCCTTTGATTGATTGAATATATTTGGGAGGTCGCAGAATACTTACCGACCCCTTCACTTCGAAATGTCAAATTACTTTTACAACATTGTCTATGACTTTAAAGGAAATCCCCGCCATTGACGGGGCAGAAATATTATCTTTCCATTTTGTCTGTTAAAACTGCAGCTTTACTTGACACGCCCATAATTTCTTCGATACTAGCTTTTCTGATGCGTTTGTTGGGTTTGTCTTGAATATTTGATGGGTGGTCTTCATATGCATCTCCACCATGCGTGCTACGAGAGAGTCTCCAACGGGTTGGAGTGGGAATTTTCTGGATTGAATCTGCCTTGTCGCCTTGTGTTCCTGGTTCTGAGCAATTCTTGCGCTGGTGAGAGTGTGTGACTTCAATTGGTAAAGGCATTCTATGCCTAAATTGGCTATTGATGTAGCCGCAATTTGATGGGTAGATACTTGGCCTGCCTTTCTGAGGAGGTCTTCATCTGCGGGAAGTTCTAATATAGGGATCTTCAGCGTGGCCTTCATTGTAAAACGACGGAGCTTGTGGAGTTGCTTTAGTAGGGGGTTCCGTTCATTGGTTCCGTCGAGATAGGTAACCAATATTGCCAGGCAATATTTCAATCTTGATGTAAAAATTCCCTCAAACATTGAACTTAGTATGTGAGTGGGCCTTACAGGTCAAGGACTTGTTAAACGTGATCCCTAGCAAGACCAAATTTGACGTTTCCTTTACCATTACATCCTCTACACGTACGTCTGTTTCCGTTTTCCGTGCTATTGTTTTTATGAATTGGGATTTAGATTGATTCATAGCATAGAAAATCAAGTATCTAGAATGCCTAAGCTCCACAGGAGCTGTACTGGATGATCGTGATTTCAGGTCAGTTTACGCTGGTGGCAAGCGAAAAGGACACTTCGTGAAATCTCGCTTTAGGCAAGTGGATTTTTTTTGCGGACTTCCTTACTGCTGGAATCCCAGCATTTCAAGACGAGAAATTTATTCATTTTACTTAACTTTTATTTATATTATTTGATCGACCAACGAATTAAAGTTGACTGATCTTGCTAACCCTTGAATATAGGGTTGATCGGGAATTTTAGTCAAAAACTTGTCCAAGTCTGACTTGAATCCTGCTACTGGATTAAAGCCTACATACACCCTACGAATATTTGAAGGCAGCAAATTGAACAATGATTATTTCCATGAAACGTTCGTTAGTCTTATTTTTTTAAATTTCTTGAGAATCTTACAAATATGCACGTAGAAAAAGCGGTAGAACGAAGAAAACATGCTTTTTTGGGCATAACACACATAACATGTTCAAAAGATTGGGACATTAGCAGAGCAAATCACGTTGTTCAGCAAAGCATATCGTAAGTGCAACAAAATTTAAACGAATTTGCAAATGCAATGATGCGGCATTCGGAATTTCGTTTCAATCTCCCTATGGCTTACAATGTACTTGAATGTGAGCGACATGATTGCACATTTACGTAATCAAGGTAATTCGGACACCTCTGGAGGTCAGCCTGAACCGATAAACGTTATTCTCCACCGATTAGTTGGCGGTGCTCCTTTTTAAATTCGTGACAAACGGTTAGAACGGTTCTGAGACAGAGTTTAAGGGCTATTAATATCGTTTTAGGTTAGGCTGGGTTAGGTTAGCTCAGGTTAGGTTAGGTTTGATAAGGTTAGGTTAAGTTTAAAAAAAGGTAGCACCGCCAACTAATCGGTGGAGAATAACGTTTACCGCCTGAACCCAGGCTTGTTCCTTGCCTTTCAGTTAAGTGTTTCCACCACATGGATGAAAACTTTAACTTGAGCCCCATTTTAACCCCTTCATGATTTCGTTCATAAAAATGTGGTCGGACAAATTACTCAAACCTGTTTTATGAAGCGTGCTAGACGAGAGCAATTGCTTGGCAAGGGGTCCTATTCACAGACCATATAATGACTAGACCTCGCATAGCGCAAGGAAAAATGCGAACGCGTGCCTTCATCAGCTGGTACATAAGTTTTGGTGTACAGTGACTCATGCTTTTTCATCCGCCAGCGTGGCCGGATTCAGAGTGAGTTTGTCACTGATAGCGCTCGTTGAAGGCTCAGCGATTGTAGTTCGTTGGTACTGATCAGGCAGTCACCCTCCTCTTTTTTGGTGTACAGAGTTGTTTACACAAAATCCATTTTCCTCGGCACTGAGGTCGGGCCAATGCGACATCTAGTCGTTATTTGATCTGTGGTCCTATTAGGTCTTCTATTAGGACCGTTAACAATTCAGATTTGTACCATAGATGTCCAAGGTGGTGATGAATTCAAGGTTGCCAGAAAACATGGGAAGTGAAAGCATCTGCCTATATCCTCGTTACGCAAAAAGTTAAGGTTGAGCAAAAAGCAGCCCTGGTTTGAGGGAAGAAAAATCAGGGTTACTTTTTTGAGGTTGACTAATGGGTTTTGGATAATCCTCCAGTAATTTCAGTCACGGTGGAATTCTAGGCACAAGAAGGTATATACGATGCTTACAACGAAATTCATTTGACCTGAGAAGTTTGTCTACGTGTCATCTTTATGCTGACAAAATGTTAAGTTGCTGTACCTTTAAAAAAATATTATTTTCAATCATTTGGCATTTACACCTTAGTAAATTTCAACCCTACAGGCTTGCAAGATCTGGACCGTCTAATGCTAGATATGTTACGATCCACAAGATGAATTTGAAAACTCAAATATTTCCATTCTAAATTCCTCGAGTTTATTAAAACTTTCATTTGAATTGTCCTTCGAATGTTGGTAATTTTGGAAATGGAGTGAGGTTGGCATTATATTTTTGTCATTTTCAACTCCAAAATTGCGTAGCTGTAGATGCATTTACAAACTCATCAACAAGTGAAATGGTCTCCGTCTCTCCGCGTGCTATAGTCATTAAAAATCATATAATTACGGTGACCGTGTTATCTCTCATTGGAAAGGACCTCTAGCAGGGTCGGAGATGGTGTTTCAACCATTACTGTGAGATTGGAACATGCATGTGCTTCCCGATCTACGTTTGAGTTGCGCTCAATTTCCCTTCAACCCACTCCATCACATCAACCAATTCGTTGGCTCTGCTGTTATGATCTCTACCAAACCATCGAAGAATAACCATGTAACTTTATTGACATGAAGAAAGAAGACACCCTTTTGGAGGCATACAGTATTTCTAAGTAAAAGTCTTGTGTCTGAAACAGCATTTGGTATTCCATTGGGATTGGCAATAAATTGTTGGTATTTTTGCGTTCAGTTGAAGAAAAAGAATGGTAATTGGTGATTAACCTATTGGTTAGAGCGTCGGCCACTGTAATGGCGAATAATTATCATTAATGATAATAACCTTTATTGCGACTCTTGGTCATGTCAGATAGTAAAATGTGTCAAACTGGATGCATAAATATCATATACCAAAAACGACATAAGAATAAAAGAATGCAGTGGTCAAGAATGATAAAAAAAGTTCACTAGAAAGTGATATCATAGCAAAGGTGATTAGAGTTGGTTCAGTGTATATAAAAAAAAAGTTAAGAGGGGTATCACAGACTGTACATTAACAGTTTGGTAGAGGTAGGTGGTGAAAATCTTTGTTCTTGCAGTACACGGTAGAGTGGGTGGGTCAGATTGAACATATCTATTGTCAGCTCCTGTTGTTGGTGGCATTTGGCTGAGAGCCGAACAAAGGTGCGTGACCGCCAATACTCTGAGGGGATGCTGGGCCAAAGATAATAAGGTGTTAGTAAGACCTTGACCGGAAAATATAACTTGTGTCCAGACATCACATCCGTAATGGTCAGGTTCCCAACACTGTTGGACACTAACCTGGCCAGCCCAATGGTGAGGGGCTTGGTTTCACATAGAAAATGTGTCCATGCATTGTTGGCATATTGGGGCACGCAGAGGTATTGTTTGGGGAACATGTTGAAGGTGTCATCGGCGGATTTGAGGGCGGATTGGGCGGAGTTGGGGAAGCACAGGTGAAGGCCGTAGAGGAAAATTTGGGTAATGTAGATCCGGAAGAGTTGATGGACTATTGGAAGGGGAAGCTTCTTGGTCGGAAGTTTATTGAAGATGTATCCGATCCTGGTCCT
>NC_081441.1:9368478-9370350 GCF_007210705.1 Tigriopus californicus | reverse complement strand
TGTACTGACTTGTGGGTACACATTTTTGAAGCAAATCATGAACAGTTTGCATGTGGTGGGCAAGATTTGTCGCTTATGGTGAAAATTGCTGATATTGCCTTTGGTTTGCTCTCTGGTGAATTACATCCTTCTCTTCATGACTGTAGACAAATCAAACTGATCACAACACATCGGAGAGATAATCACCATCATCTACCACACTTTGAAACTGTACACAGTTAGCGAAACTTGAATTGTCCGTAGTAAGTCATTATCGATGCCATGTTTTTTTCTTTTGACAAAGTATGTGTTATTGGTTACCAGGGATGCCATCCATATATGAATACTGAATGAACGTATTCTTACTTATTCATTCTCAGAATTGTTTCACACTGCTCAATAAAAAGCAGTTTTGTAGATTACCAGGCACATCAAATTTCTAATGGCAAGGGATATCGTTTTCTTAAAATGACTTCTTTCGATTCGTATTCAATAGCGATGGGGATCAAATAAATAATCACGGGAGGTTGCCGCTAGGGCTACCGATTTACATTTTCAGTGGCATGTGGCATCACTAGCCGAACATTGGAAACCCGTTATTTAGTCACAAAAAGTAACCCTGATTTTACTTCGTTCAAACCAGGGTTGCCTTTTTGGTCGAACCTAACCTTTTACGTTACGTTGGAAACGGTTGGTCCTTTGACTTTCCTAGCTTTCTAGCAATCCTGATTTTGAAAATTTATTTGATCCCATCACTAGTATTCAACCCTTACATAACTGGTATAATGTTTATCTAGATCTCGTAAGCCTGTAGGGTTGAAATTTACTAAGGTGTAAATGCCAAATGATTGAAAAATTAATATTTTTTAAAGATACAGCAACTTAACATTTTATCAGCATAAAGATGATACGTAGACAAACTTCGCAGGTCACATGAATTTCGTTGTAAGAATCGTACATACTTTCTTATGCCTAGAATTCCACGGTGCTATGCTTCATAGCAAGCTTGAATGCTTTGATGAACTGGGAAGCTGTTAAGGCTGTGTTCTGTAGAACCTCTCTTGTTCCCTCTTTGATTCTTTGGGATGTGTAAATGGTGATATCATCTGCGTAACTGAGCACGATCTGCACGATCGCCTGAGAGACCCACTCGTCTATATTTGCCACCATGATAAGAAAGAAGACGGGGACAGAACAGATCCTGGGGGGCTGCCAACCCTATAGCCGATCATCAGAGACTAATCTTCCACAAAAATCACAACTGTTGTAGATACGATGCGACAGCTTATTCTAGAGAAATAAATGAAATGAAAATGGCAGAAGCAAGAAGTTTCTGCCACTTTCTGCCATTTTCTGCCATTTTCAACCACTTGCAGCGATGGGAAAAATTGATATTCATATTGTTTGATTCTTGATTGAATTAGTAACAGTATCCATAGACCACTTGCATTATGCAAGGCCTAGCCACAACAATTACAGTTTTTTTTTCATAGTCAAAATGGTTATTGAATACGATATAACTTTTTTAAAGGCAATTGTCGTCATTTTGACTTTAAAAAGCTTAGGTCAAATGGCATCCTTGACTCAAATCGATTACGGTGGCAAAATTCAAACTCGATCACACTTCAATGATGTTTAGTGGTTGTATCTCACATTCGATGCAAAATACCCATACCAACGATGAAAACTACATACAAGTAGGCTTAAAAATTAACGGAAGTGATCGTAAATACTAAAAAAGATGATTTAGAATAATAAAAAGAATTCTATTTTCTGTCATTTTTGGCCATTTTCTGCCATTTTTTGCCACTTATTGTGGACAAATTTCTGCCATTTTCTGCCACCAATTTCTGCCAGGTGGTAGAAAATGGCTTTTAATAATTTCTCATCCCT
>NC_081441.1:9363550-9364923 GCF_007210705.1 Tigriopus californicus | reverse complement strand
TTAAGTGCACCTTTTTACGTAACAAGAACCAAATTGTCAAAAACAAATTCGCTGTTCTGCATTACCTTCGGGTGAGAAACAGTTAACAGGAAACAAAATCGAAAAATAATCCCAGAATGTGCATCAAGAAAAATTGTACTTTCATATTGGTCGATTAGTTTTGAAAGTTTGTACATGTGTATGACGAAAATTGTGTCTGTTATGAAGCGCGTACATTGGTACTTTGCTGGCTTGATAATAAAGCACATTCAATTAAGGCGAAAACTGCTGCCACTGCAGAACGCCTTTTTCGACTTTCTTCATTCGAGGCTTATTTCAAGCATATGGAGATATAGGGTATGAAGTTATTGATGGAATGATTTGTTGATTAGGGGCAGGAATTTCGGCATACAAAATAAAACTGCACTATTTTTGATACACTTAGATTCTTTTGAGATCTGTATATTTCCATTTGTTCATCAAAAAGTAAACCCATCATACGCAAGTATGTCAAGAATGGGGACACTGACCCCTCTATAAAGGGCTCCAATTAGACGTGCAAACTATGTCATTTGATGTTGCCTTTCCCACATTAAGTGAATATAAGCCAGCACTTGATAAAAGTAATTTAAAATTAAGACAGGTGTGCATCTTTCAAATTATAGAAATATGATTCAAGAACACGCAAATTATATTTCAATCAAACTCCCTGATTTGGACCTTTCCACAATTTCCTATGCTTGGACAGTATACACGTTGATCAATTTAGTGTTTATCTTCGAACAGCCTTGAACATCTAAGCTATTCTTGTAGTGACGCGAGACCAGAGGTTACGCGATTCCCAATACATTAACTTCCGTTGACGTTTGCATTTTTTTTTCTTTTTTCAAAACTGAAGTTCCTCCAGATGGAATGACTGACAGTCAGAGAACCTGACGAGGAAGGCTGAATCTGAACCAGAACCGGATGGGCTTGACAGAGATGGGTAACACGTTACTTACTTCTGGTCAAGTTTCAGTCCCAGAATTCCAAGATGACCATTGGCACTCAATTTTGATTACATTTTTTAACCTCTTCTTACTTCAATTTACTTCGATTGCAATACCAAGACATGGACTGTAATACCAATGCAGCATTCCATGCAAAACCACAAAACTGAAGATTTTTCCCCATTTTATGTGACTGTTTGCTCATATTCTATTTCAAATTTGAAAAATGTGTGTCAACTATTCTACAATTTACAATAATCTTTTGGTCTTTCTGGCTTTGGTTCAGGTTTTCACCTTTAATTAAATGTGTGGCTCAAAAAACAAATGATAGCTAAAGGTAAATGTTTGTTTGGAGCAAATGAAAATGTATTCATGCACTTTGTTTAACAAGACATATATTTGAAA
>NC_081441.1:9358210-9363499 GCF_007210705.1 Tigriopus californicus | reverse complement strand
GGAGCGACTTATCTCCCCCTTTAAAAATTGGAACAACATGAGCTAACTTTAGTGAAGATGGAAACTTGCCCTGATCCAAGATGCAGCGCATCAAGTACGAGAAAACAGGAGCGAGAACCAGTGAGCTTGAGATTGAAGTTGCCATTTAGATGAGGGTTTATCGACTTGCCATCAGTGTCAATCTATGGTTTAGACTTCGACCCCATAGTGGCCTTAATTTTTACATGCTACAATTTTCATTTGTTATGACAAGTGAATATGCTTGGCAAAGAATGCATAAGCCAAACTGCTTTTTTTGTATTGATGATTTCTATTGGTCTAAAATTTTGGCCATAAATTAAGAAACTCAACTTACCATTTGTAAAACTTTCGATAACGGGAGTATTCTATAAATCATGATAATCTGAAGGTAACGTAACCTCAGATACCCACAAGGAAACATAATCTGCCCTTTTTTACCTTGGCGTTGATTTTTACATGCTACAATTTACATTCATTTTGTTTTGCAAGTCATTTTCAGACTTTTCCCTTTTTTACTTTAAGATAAAACTTTTCATTAAGTAAGACACGAGTGTAAGCTGAAAATTAAATTTTTATGCCAAAAATTCCTTCTCCTAAAAAAGGTTTGGTTTGGCCACTAATACGAGAACATTTTTAGATGCCAGGACGCAGGTGCGAGGTGGATATTTGTCAAAACAATCGAGAAAGCGAGCATTATGTACGCTCTTTTAATCAGGCTCAATTCTCACGAATACGCTTGAGCCAAGTTCCATCTCCAATAAGAATAAAAACTGCGCCATCAATTGAGAAACCTCTAGTTTCGTGCAGTCTGCCACGATGAGTCCTCCTCATATGAAAATCTTTCTCTTAAGCTCTTTATCTCTTACTTTGATGTCGGAACTATGTGACACTTCCGACCAACTCAATGACCAAAAGTTGTGGCACATCTACCCGATCCACTTAAATACCACCAAGGTAAGCCGAAATTTATGAATCTATTTTGAAAATCGTCAGATATAGACCATACTCCTCGGAATCTGATTTATTAAATCCATAACTGACTAAACTTAACGAAAAAAGGAGGAGTAAAATTTGAGCCCAAATTTGGAATAGGGTAGGAGCAAGGACATGGAACGCTGCAGAAAGTAAAAAAAAATATTATCAAGCGTAAAAAGGCATTGTCAAATAGTTGAAACCCGACCATCTATCCGGCTAGTTGGTAGAATAAAGAGCAGATGTTGGGGATTAATTAGCTACGAGAAAACTAGACCGATGGACGTATTTCTTATCCTCTATCTCATCACATTTACACGTGTATTTTCATCAGAATATTTGTAATTTTGTAAACACTACGCACCAAAACTGTTTTTTTCTCAGCTAGTTAAGTTATGCCGAAGGCAAAATGGTGAAAGCTAAGTTCAAGCGTAAGTTCAAATTACACTTCCAAGGATAATAGACTGTGGCAATCTGGAGTCCTGGCCCTCTACCGGCTCAAGGGTGCATAACAACAGGGTAAGCAACAAATCTGTTTTGGATCTAATAGAGATCAGAAGCATGTCAGTTTTCTCCTGTCTTTTTGAGTTCTTATCGCTCAGGATTTTTGCACTATGGTGTGACTCACTCTGTTGCTCCCTGATGTTTCTGCTATGGGTGGCTAAATGGATTCGAATGACCTGATCAGATTTAGTCTATGTAACACCAATAATTTATCAGATCCCCATTACGGTGGATATATTTTCTGTTTAAGTGTTTGCTCTAATGCCTAGACATCTAGATACGTGTATATTTTTCATTGTCAAAATTACAAAAGGAACAACTTTTGTGAAATACACATGTTTAAAAGTAGCCCAGATAAGTGTATAAAATAACTTAAAGTCCATTAAAACGCATCAATGTCAAAAACGTAGTCAATCAGTATTAAACGTACTCTTAGTTATGTATTGACGTATAATTTTTCAAACTTCTTTTCAGCAGATGCTTAACTATTACAACTTGAAAGTTGCGTTTTATACCTTAAAAGATCAAAAAGCGCCCTTATTATGCTTCTAGTTATTTCCAAGGCAAATTATTGTCCTTTTCAATCAAACGACAAGACATTTTTAATCAAGTTTAATTAGCAAGCTTGGCGTTGACTAATTAGCTCCTTCGTAGGTCAAATGAATCTCATCCTGAGGAAGCTAACCACTGGAGTGATATTTTGCTCTCCATGAGAACTTGAGTTCTCAAATTGAAGCAAAAACTACTATTGGTTCAAACTCAGAGACAAATCTGCATTTCAAGAAACAGAAATTCAAAGTCATACTTGTATGTTTATGTATTTCAATATTGAATATATTTTAAGCATTTGCAGCTTTTCCATTAAATATGATTTAAACATTTGGTCCTTTTTAGTGCAATGTTTTTGCCCGCTCTAGTGATAACTTATCTCTGATTCAATGGATTTGGATACAATTGTAGTTAGAAACGCAAGTAAGGTTACTCCAACATATATTGATTACGTATTTTGAAATATTATCTCCTTGTAGGTTTTAAGTGGGCTAACATACTAATCTGAGCTAAAATACGAGATGATATTTTACAAAAGTTGTGCGATTATACCGACGTCACCAAGAATTGTTTAATTCCTCGCAGAAAATTGGAGCATGTTCCAACTCAAATGTGTGACAATGTGGTCGGGAATATGTCATGTGAAAGCCGTATGTGACCACAATATATGTCAAAACAAGGATCATCTAAATCCACCATCAGCTTTGATCCTCCTCATAGTTTCGAATTCCCACGACACGTGAATCTGCCTGTAAGGACAACGTGACCAAAAACTTTCAACAACTGTTGATTGTGTTCTAAATTTTCCGTTGTACTATTCTAGTACACAACGTCCAGTGATAGGTATCAAATTGCAATGTATAATTGAAATGTCTTAATCAAATCGGCTGGACTGTACTTTGACTTCAAATATTCTATAAAATATCTAGTTACTTGGAAGAGTAATTTCCATTACAATTACACAATAGGTCTGGGTTTAAAGCAATTGGAATGACACGAACAAATGTTTTGGGTCATTAAAAAAAATAGAATGTCATATTACATTCATTGACCTACTAAAATTCATTATTAAGGGAATAATTTGAGCAACACAAATTGTACAATGATAACACCATGTCTGCTCCTTCCAGGTTCCATGGGCTCCCAATTTGTTGGATGGCGAAGCGAAAGAACCTGTAACTCGCCAGGAGAGATCTTGGAAGAAGAAAGTGAACCGAAAAAGTGTCTCAGAGAGCGATATTTTAGGGGAGGAATATGAATATTACGATGGGGTAGAGGACGACTATTACGACTTTAAGAACGGAAAGCTTTACGATCAACTTGCCCAAGACAACTCAAAACGTAGAACTTATCATTTTCGAGGGTCGCCGTTTGCCCAGCGGCCCAGGCCTCAATTGGAGCAATCGCTTCAAGCCTACAACAAACCGGAAAGTGGACACTACGATACCAGATACCAAGCAGCTGGAAAAATGTAGGTATTCACATAGGTATGGTAAGCGTTAACAACGATGATTGTTGAGGCAAAGAAATGTATAACCAAAATGACTTGCTTCCTTTTTTAGAATAAGATTTACATCCGATAGGATTCAAATGCTGCCAAGAATTTTAAAGAGCATAAATAGCGTCACGAAAAAATCATAACAAAATTGAATTCAAAGCTTATGTCAAAAGTTAGAAAACAGTTAGAACAATGAAGTACAGCTCTCTTCTTTCTCAGGCTCCTTCATTGTTCAACTTGTTGCCTTCACTCATTCGTAGGGAGTATCTAGATGTTGATCCAGTAGCAGTATGCAAGTCAGACTTGGACAAATTTCGATTTGCGGTAAAACAATTGTTCGCCATTTTGGGACATCGTTCAACAATTACTTTGAACTATATTAGTTCAACATTCATTTACTAAAAGTGGCATAAAATGGCAAGTGACAAAAATATGAAAAAAATATGAAAAAATTGTTGATGCTAACATCTGGTCATAAGAAAAAGCTTTCCATACTTCATGGCAGTACCAGAGGGCGCACTAGTATGAAAACCTAGATCTTTACACTTCTCTATAGGGCATGTGAAGAAATTGAAGAATAATGTAGTGAGCAACAATGACTTCAACATTTTGAGGAGGGGGAAAGAAGGCAAACGTTGGAGCCAACTTGCTCACTCACAAGTGGGTTGCGCTACTAAATTCAAAAAAAATATGTCATTTTGTGCAGTTCTGTCACTCCTAAAGTCTTGGTTGAATATTAAAATAACGTTTGCTTCAACAAGCCGGGAAATTAAATTTAATGACAAATTCAATCTATGCACAGTGCAGGTTAGCTGTAATGTTTGTCTTTCTCAAAATGCTGAATATCAGGGTTCGTGCACTACATTTTTCTTGTAATTCGTTCATTTAACATGCCCTAATTTATGGAATAGCTCTAATTTAAGATCGATTTAGACTTGTTTCCTTCTAAATTGTGCACATTACTTTGCAAGGAAAATGTTTTAATGTTCATGTATTTTTTTTTGATCAAGCACTGGCAACCATCTTGGACCACCTTCAACCATATTCTGCCATTTATTGACACTTTCAACCATTTTCTACCTTGTCATTGTTGAAAATGGCAGAAATTCTTACAAAGTCTTTTTTTGCTATCTCTGAGTGAAACTCGTTTAAGACCCAGTAAATAATTCATACAATCTACCAGAAATCTTGGCTGACAAGCCGTTCATGATACCAGTAGATTGGTGATCCACAATCGAAACTGGCGCTGTCTTCACCATGAAAGATTTTAATTCATTTAATCATTCAGATAATAGCCGACATCTCAGTTTGATTCATAATAGGGCTGGGCGGTGTTACGTCATAAAATCATCCATATTCAAATTCCAATAGGCAATATCAAGTCCGGTATCAGTTTTGCTTCTCCTTCTGAGGGTGTAGCTAACGTCTAACAGTGTCCTTGAGTTAGGTCAGGGCAGAGTTTTGAACCTGGGACCTCTCTCTTATTAGGTAAACTGCGCTAACCACTACACCACTTCTCCTCCATTGGTTGAAACAACAGACAAACATAGTCAAACAAGCAATACCCGTCAAAGCAAAGAGGCGGAGGCAGGGATGAGAAATTATTTAAAGACATTTTCTACCACCTGGCATTAACTGGTGGCAGAAAATGGCAGATATTGGTCCAAAACAACTGGCAAAAAATGGCAGAAAATAGATACTGTTGTATCATTCTAAATCATCTTTTTCTAGTATTTACAATCACT
>NC_081441.1:9313231-9358159 GCF_007210705.1 Tigriopus californicus | reverse complement strand
ATTTGGAGAAGAATTTAATTCATTGACTCGAATTGGAGTTGCTAAGTTTCAACCTTACTATCCCCGTCCATATTCCAGTGGTTCATGGATGATATGAACGAAGAGAAAAATGACTTCTGAGAACAAGGACTTGATTCAGCTGTGGATCAAATAGGACACAAATCTGGCCGATCAAGAACTCGTTATTGATTAGTGTTGGAGGTGTGAGGCTTTTTCAGATTCCTCTTCTCCTCCTTATTATAGATGTCATATGAAAGTCAGCATAAATGGAACTTCAGTTGAGCTTGCCATAGCTAGCATCATAGGTTTAATCCAACCAAAACACTAAACGTCATTAAGTGAGCAAAAGTGCCCTTAGCAATAGCACTAGATTCTCGGAAAGAATCAATTGTATGGGGACCTTTAGGCAAGCTCTGGCAGATTCGCTTGTATGTTGGTACCAGTGCCAGTGATGCAATATTGGGACTTCGACCCCTTTTTTGAGAGCCTGACCCTTCTTTCATGGTACAATGAGGAAAGGTCAGCTTTGTTAAAACTAGTTTGAATTGACAAATTCGCATCACTGACACTGGCAGGCAAGTTTGTTTGCCGGTACCGGTAGCTTGCCTTAGTGTTCGTAACATCGGAATCACTTAAAAAGTGTCGTAATGTCAAGCATTACAATAAAGAAGATTTAATTTCTTGTCAAAAAAACTAAAGAAGCGCAATAGATCACCCAGTATATGCAATTTTTTGCCTAAAATTTGTCAAGTTTTGGCCCGCCCTTGTTCTTATGCTAGGAAGAATGAACGGGACAAAAACAAACAAAAGGTTTTTGGTTAAAATAAAGTCGACTTATTTGGGTAGTATTAAGCAACATAAAAATGACATAGTTGGGCCAAAAATCCTACATATTTTGTCGGAGCCTAGAAATGGCTAATCAACAAACGATTTAGCAATTCAATAGTTCAGACAAATCAACAAACAAACAAAAAGCACTAACGAGTTTTGTTTATTTTTCAGACCACCATCGTGGGTAAAGTTCTTGCGAAACTTGGTAACCTGTCTCCCATTGAGTTTGGCAGCAGCGGCTATACCTTTGGGCTTTGTTAATTTTGCGTAAGGCCACTTAGGATTGCTTGAATCATTCAGAAGAAATCATTATCGAATTTATTTCGTATTTTCAGGGGAGAAACTTCTACCGTTACCGTGAATCCAGCGTAAGTTGACTTCAAATATCTAAGGGAACAGTAAAAAAGATGACCAATTTTGAAACGTAATTTGAAATAACTTATGAATGGACATATCAAGGAACCATTAACCAAGAGTATCATATTTGCAGGCCTGTCACAATCACTGTTACAACAACCATCACCGAACAACCTGTTTTCGAAGGGTTGAGAAGCAACAGACAACCAAAAGAGAATCAAGCCATTCACGTTGATCCCAAGCCTCAGGTCCATATGGATAAAATGTCCATTGGCACACTCTCAAGGCCAGGTAGTACATGTAGTATTTGAAATATTTTAGACCTACATAACCAATACATTCGAATTTGATTATAAAGCACAAAGAGTAGTACACTGATAATGTATATGATGAATTCATTTCTGCTTTATATGTGGAAGGTTCATCCCAGGAATGGAGCAATTTTGTCTTTTCCGTCATTAAGGTCAAGCTAGTTCAAGCTTGACTTCTAAAGAATTATTTCTAGGGAAGAACTCTGGGTTGCACTTGTCTCCTACAAGAGTATTAAAGGAAAGTGCATCTTCATCTCAATTGCCCCTCTTCAATCGTCATCTCGCCAATTGGGGCTCAGATGGCCCAAAGCCAAAACACGGGATTCAATCAAAAGTTGGCGAGAATGTGGATCTGCTCCAATAAACATATCAAGAGAATAGCAAAGTTGTCATAACATCACTTGAAGACTCCGTTCACATGGACAAGAGTGCCAATAATGTCAATGCCAAATCTTCACATCGTAATCCCCGAGGAGCTTGTGGTCAAGTCTTTGATTAAACCTTGAATTTGAATTTTGCGCATTTGCTTGCTATAGATAACTAATAAACAATTTGCTTCCTTTCCTACGTTTTGGTCATAAAAGTTTCTGTCTTGGAAAGCGAGGCTCAGGAAGAATGAGCATCGCCCCGCCAATATAGTCAACCTTCAAAAGGTCCGTACTTAATTTCAATAGAAACATCAATAGCCCTGATCGGATTTTTCGGTCAACGTTCCCGTCATTCTGAGCCAATGGAAACTTCGAAGGCTGATGATCTTACTCGACATCCAATGGACGAACTTCGCATGGATTTATTTGAAGTAACATGCAAATTCTTTCTTACTACATATGCAGATCACCTGGCTGGGCATCTGTTTCTATCTCATTGGAATCACTGCCTCACCTCATAACAAATAACATATGCCCTAAAAAATATATTTATTACTTTTGATTCCCTATGGATATTTCGTTCCAATAACTGCCCCAATTTTCCGGGTTGCACTTCGGGGACTTTTTTCCAAAGTGGAGCATCGCATGGCATCTAAGTTCTCCATATAACCCCAAGTCTAATGCACTTGCTGGACGCAAAATCCGTACCCTCAGGGAGACTCTGTCCCGTTTGGAGGCCCACAATCTGAATGCAGAATTCCTAGAAGCCATTCTCTTAATAAGAAACACTCTCAACCCGACGATATCTCACCAGCTTTTCGAATGTTCCACAGAATTTTGCGCGCTAAGGTCCCAACCCCAGATTTGAAAAGACAATTCGCCTTTGACCGTGCTGACAAGCATTGGTTCAACACCCGTATCCGCCAACATGAGCACCTTGACTGGCATACCCGTCTTCTGTCCGAACTTATCCAAGGAACTCATGATCTAACCCAACACCTAAAATCGAATAAATGACAATCTGGCGGCAGCATTCTTGAGCAAAATCTCCGTGGACATTCCTATCAAATTTTATTCAACAGAAATTCAATCCATCGTAATCGACGATTTTTGAAACCCATATCTTTATTCAACTCTGACCATCCAAATCCTGCCCCAACCAATCCTGCTCAAACTACCCTTCCCTGTTGATCTAAACGAGTCAAAAGATCTCTAACTCGCTTTTCTCTTAATTGAGATCTCCCGTTGAGGGAGATGTAATGTATTATTCTATACTCTTCCTCACTCAAATCTGATCGGTGATGACGCTCCCAATGAGCAGTTCAAGCTGACCTCTCCATTGTACTTGAGTCTATGTTGTTAATGTCCTCGTACAACCTTCTCTAAAGCCAGGCCAAGGCCATTTCAATACGCTACTTTATTTATTTGGTTAAAACATTACTGCGCACGATTTATTTTCTTGTTAACCCGGAAGCTCTTAGTTCGACATTTTCGTCCTATGGGCACGTTTGGGAAGCTCTGACAAGGTTTGTTTGTTTGCTGGCACCAGTGTCAGTGGTGCAAGTTTGGGGCTTTTTGAGAAGCCGGCCCTTCTTTCACATTGCTCTATGAGGAAAGGTCACCTTTGTTAAAACTAGTTTGAAACGACAATTTTGCATCACTGGCATTGGCAGGGAAGTTTGTTTGCTGGTACCTGCCAAGTTCCAGGACGCCCTGAAGGGAAATGTGAGTGCATTGTGTTTCCGGAAGTCTATTATTTCAGATATGACTTACAAGGATTCTCACTCCATTGAATTAGAGATGTGCATCGGATCCGCCTTTTCGGATCCAATCGGATTGACCAACAATTTTCGAATTCGGATTTGGATTAGGAAGGAAAATTCGGATTCGGATTCGGTCGGATTGAACATATCGCTCGGATTCGGATTGGGAATGGAAAAAGTCGGACTGGGTTCGGATCCATCCTTATTTTTTTGGTTTGGTTTGTCACGGGCTTATCTAACCGCTACAAGGAATGTAATCCCCAGTACTATGAAATTGAAAGGTTATAATTAGTCTATTTATCACCTTTCAATCTTTACATAATAATTGGTCTACCAACGTATTTGAGTTGGCAGACCGAGCTAGTCCTTGAATATAGGGTTGATCTGGAATGCTATATGAAAAATTTGTCCAAGTCTGACTTGAAAGATGCAACCGGATCAACATGACCTACGTATTTCCTCCGAATATTAGAGGGAAGTAAATTAAACAATGAAGGAGCCCGAGAAAGAAGAGATGTGGACTTCATTGTTCTTACTAGCCTGGATTCTCGAGGGCTTGAAGGTGCTCTCAAAACCCACATTAAGCCTCTACGGTCACTAGAATTGACCCTAAATCCTGGGTTGGGACAAAGCTCAATTGGGAAAGTATGGCTTTGGAAACGTACAATATCAGACACCTTTCGTACCTTCTCTGAGTACTGTACAATCCCAACCTTTCTAACCTCTCCCAATACGGGAGCTCTCTCATATCCTCAATGTTCCTAGAAAAACATCTTTGGACCTACTCGACCTTTTGCAAACCTGCTGAACTAATTGGAGCCCAAATGGGAGAGGCATATTCAAGATTGGCCGGCTGAACAATCGACTTGTACAGAGTTAGCATCGTGATGCTATCTCTGGACTTCAACGTGCGATACGTCCAACCACACATTTGAAAAGCTTTACCCACCTTCAAGTGGATATGCTCATCGAACTTTCCATTATTTTGGAGGACTACACTTAAATCCTTCATAGATGAGACCTGCTCAATATCTTTACCTCCATTATCTACGAGTGGAGTATTCAAAGGAGTTGACTCAAACGTCATTGAGCGGAATTTCATTCCGTTCAGGGCCATATTACTCTTAGTAACCCAAGAATAGATTATTTCTAGGTCCTTTGCAAGGTTACTGGAATCATGGCCATTCCTACCCAAAACTAACTTTGTATCATCAGCATAAGAAGAGAGACTGGCAGTAATACTGAGCTTTTGAAGTGGGGCAACGAATATTCATAAAAAGGAGGGGCCCCAAGATGGAACCCTGGTGAACACCTGACTTGACATCATGTATGTCACTAAGGGATCCCTCGACCTTAACAATTTGCTTCCTATCCTGAATGAAGCTTCTTATCCAATTGAGAACCTTGCAAATCCAAAATTGCAAGATAAACTAAATTATTGTAAATTTGTTTTGAGAATGGCTTCTACCACAACTCTCAAAATGTAAGGGAAATCGAAGAACATCAAAATTAAAATTTGTGAACGGACCTACTATCATAAAAGTTATTGCTGAACTTCTAAATCTTCTACGGTCGGAGAGGAGTTAACTACACCAGAGAGGTTCCAAGCATTGTTATTGGAAAAAAGTAAAATATGTGAACTAGGTCATGTGCATAATTACTCGAATAAAATCATTGGATGCCACGGAAATACAAGCAAGGATCGCGCCGAACCTATTGAGTTATCACTTATCATAATTGTGTGACAATCTCACACAAATAAAGAAACCCAAAAATTTCAGAAAGTAAGAAAAGGATCGAAGTATTTGATGTCTTTACAGTCAAAATTAGAAAAAAGGAATCAGAATACCTCTGGATATGAAGCCTGTAAATTAATAATTGTTGCACCATTTTGATAACAGAATTATATTCAATGGTACAACAATTGTAGCATATGAAAGGAATAAGTTATGGTATTCTTTTAGGATTACAAAAAACGACATTTTTGCAACAGGAAAATTATATTTTGACTAAGGCAATTTCAATAAATCTCGAATTTATTGGTCGGATTAAGCAAATATATCTCAGATTCAGATTCGGATTGGGCAGAGGTCTCGGATTCGGATTGAGCAGAAGTTTTTATGATTCGGATTCTGTCCGATTGGGAAAAAATTCTCTAATTCGGATTACAAAAAACAATCACTTCAGTTCGGATTCGGAGACCCTGTCGCATCCGATACACAGCTCCACTTTATAACCGTTTAAAAACCTGTCAATGAAAACATTTGCGGTTTTAATTGATTAAATCTCTTATTACTGATGACTTGACTTTATCTCGCGCAATCTTACTATTTGGTCAATAGAACGTGTTGGAACATCAGTCCAGTTTTAAGATTATATCAACTTCTTATTTTGAGGCTTTTTTTACTTCACCACAATAATCAATATGCTGCTCATGACAAATGCGAATTTCATTGTGTTACGCCTTAATGAAAACTTACACCTGCTGGTGAAACCTCCAAAAATGTATAGTTTGAGCAAAGGCAGGTATGACAATGAAACAATTTGTGGTAGAGCAATTGCTTCTATTCAGATTACGCTTGAAGGGAAGAAATTGAGAGAATATCTGCTTCCCATAATTTCTAGTAATTTCTACATAGAGTCTTCTCTTCGTGCCGACTCCCTTCAGCAAATTGAGAGAAAACATTAAGTTTAAGGTGCAAATGACCAAAACTCTCGGCTTGAACAGAGTTGGTCAAACGTAATTAATCGCAATGATATGTAATTTTTCTAAAATAACAAATCACAATGACAGTGATCTTTGAAAAATGATAACAATCACGAACCATCATCTTGCTTCCTACTAAAAACTCACAATTAAAATATGTTGATCTGAACTAGGTTTATGGAATGACTCAATCATCTAAAATCATTCAAGCCATAGAAGCGTCAAGCGTCAAGAGGGAATTTTGATTTGTTGGCCTAAAATTACGTTTTCATCTGAAACTCGTGAATTATGGAAATTTACCAGTCTTGCAATTTTTTTTTTGTGTGTGCGGACTTCCTTACCGCTACCGGGATTGGAATCCCAGCAGTTCAAGACGAGAAGATTATTTATTATACTTGACTTTTATTTATATATATTATTTGATCGACCAACGAATTGGAGTTGGCTGATTTGGCTAATCCTTGAATATAAGGTTGATCCGGAATTTTAGTCAAAAACTTGTCCAAGTCTGACTTAAATCTTGCAACTGGATCAACCCCTACATAAACCCTACGAATATTTGAGGGCAGCAAATTGAACAATGAAGGAGCCCGAGAAAGAAGACTACCCATCCCTGTATAGAACTCAGGTGATTTAATTAGGAACAAGAATTTCCAGTGGTAAAAGTTGTTACTAAGGAAAGGAGATGTGGTGTAATGGTCGAGGCAGTCTCCTAGCATGAGAGAGGTCCCCAGTTCCATTCTCGTTCCTGAAGGATATTTTCAGGCCCTAAATCCAAACTCAGAGAAGCAAAACAACCAGATATACACATAAACTTGTTAGTGATGTAATGAAACACAAAATCTAGGGAGGTTGAGACTTGGGGTTGGGAATTGACATTTTCAATACATGACTTCAAAGTGAAAACACATCAGATAATCTGGCCACAATGGCGCTTTTCTGATTGCGCTATTGTCTCGCCATCTAAGAGTCAAGCTCTGAGTTAAAGAAAGCGGCTGGTCAAACTCAAAGAGGCGATCCTGGCAGGGCGTTGAAAAAAGAAAGAAGCCCCCCAAAATGCAGGGCGTTTCTTCTGCTATCTCTTTTTTCTCCAGGCTATCTCACCCTTGCCTGAATCAGTAAACAATCCGACTTAAAATCCATAATTTGTTAAATGCATTAATTTGCATTTGACAATGAAAATGACCAATTGAAAACATCAGCCTGACCTGATCCATCTTTTCAAAACTAATGATTAGACAAAAAAAATGTCCATATATCAAGCAGAGGTTGGAGAGGATTACACTTACCAGTTTTATTCCCATTGCCTTGGTTCAACTCTTTCACACATCCACGGATTGATACCCCTGGCACGTACATCCTAACAGTCTTTTGCAATTTATGCTCAACATTGAAACAACATTTTTTTTGAAGCTCAGTGTTATGTTCAAATGTGGTGGCAGAACGTTGATAGACAAAGGAAAAAAGCTTTTTTGATAGATTGGTTTGTCCTTTATTGTGGGTTGGTGTGGGAGCTCATATGATTTGCATTTTTTGTTTTCCATTGTCAACTTATCCATTTGCTTGATTTCGTAAGACTTGAGTTTAATTTGATTGTCACATCACGTAGAAATCAATGCAGTTTGGCAACTAGTAATAGACATGTCCAAGTGGGGGTCATCAACTTTTTAAGCTGTCACCATATACCGTTCAAAGGGCCAGTCTGTTGAAAACTAGCTTGTTTAAAATTACAAATTTGGAATCACTTTGAATGAATTTGGCATTCAACTCCATTCAGTTTGATCAAGGAATGGTAAAGCTGACATGCTCTTCCACTTTTATAAGCATTATAATAATAATAATAATAATAATAATTTATTTACGGTACACAGACAGATGTCTTGAATGGATTCAAGGCACAAATAGATTTACACAATCACTTGAAAGTGAATCTGATCAGTAATTGAGTTTAAATTTGGTGATCGATGATACAGTGGTATTGAAGGTTGGTCTGGAATGCTTTGGAGGAAGCAATCCAGGTCCTCTTTGAATTTGGGGAGAGGATTTTTTTTCGACAAAGATGACCCAAAGGGAGGAGGGCAGTTTGTTGTAGAGTCTTGGGCCTCTCTCAAGAAATGAGTGGCGCATGATTAATTTAGCAGTCGCATTCTTGTAGTTCCCATGAGGTTGGATACATGTAACATGTTCATTGTCTCGTTGGACGGAATTAATGTCGGTGCTATGGGCAGCTCATGGATACACTTAAAAGTATATAATATGGCATACCGTTTGTGTCTCCTTTGCACACTGTACAGGGGTAGATGCTGAAGTCCATCCCAATAGGAGAGTTTAGTCATTCCAGTGATTTGCTGAGTGAAGCACCGGAGTCTACTCTCCATTTTGGATAGTTCGCCAACAAGATATGGGCTCCCAATCTATGAGGCAGAGTCCAGATGGGGCTGTATGATGGATTTGTAAATGGTAACCATAGGTAACCTATCCCTGGTCTTGAGGGTGCATAAGGCCCAGCCTGCCATCTGAGCAGCTTTAGTTACTCTTCAGGATGATGGAAATTCAATATTCACCTCAGCAAGAAGGTAACACTAAGGTTTTTGATGCAAGAGAATCTCAGCTCCCTCAATATCTAAGTAATGTGGAGGGAAAGCCAATGAGCCTATGACATGATCTGGAATTTTTTTTTTTTTTTTTTTTGCGGACTTCCTTACCGCTACCAGGATTGGAATCCCAGCAGTTCAAGACGAGAAGATTATTTATTATACTTTACTTATTTATATATATTATTTGATCGACCAACGAATTAGAATTGGCTGGTCTGGCTAATCCTTGAATATAAGGTTGATCCGGAATTTTAGTCAAAAACTTGTCCAAGTCTGACTTAAATCTTGCTACTGGATCAACCCTACATAAACCCTACGAATATTTGAGGCAGCAAATTGAACAATGAAGGAGCCCGAGAAAGAAGAGAGTTTGGACTTCATTGTTTTAACTAGCCTGGATTCTCCAGGGCTTGAAGGTGCTCTCAAAACGCACGTTAAGCCTCTACGGTCACTAGAATTGACCCTAAATCCTGGGTGGGACAAAGCTCATGAATGCTTTTGAAAACGTACAATATCAGATACCTTTCGTACCTTCTCTGAATACTGTACAATCCCAACCTTTCTAACCTCTCCCAATACGAGAGCTCTCTCATATCCTCGATGTTCCTAGTAAAACATCTTTGGACCTGCTCGAGCTTTTGCAAACCTGCTGAACTAATTGGAGCCCAAATGGGAGAGGCATATTCAAGATGCGGCTGAACAATCGACTTGTACAGAGTTAGCATCGTGATACTATCTCTGGACTTAAACGTGCGATATATCAACCAAATGTTTGAAAAGCTTTACCAACTTTCAATTGGATATGCTCATCGAACTTTCCATTATTTTGGAGGACTACACCTAAATCCTTCATGGATGAGACCTGCTCAATGTCCTTACCTTCATCATCTAATAGTGGAGTGTCTAATGGCGTCGACCCAAAGGTCATTGAGCGGAATTTCATTCCATTCAGTGCCATGTTACTCGCACAACCCAGGAGTAGATTTGATCTAGGACTCTAACAGACAACCGGAGTTCTGACCATTCCTACCAACTACCAATTTTGTGTCGTCAGCATAAGAAGAGATACTGACATTACAACTACCAAGCTTGTGAAGCGGTGCAATGAAGATAATGAAAAGGAGAGGGCCCAAAATGGAGCCCTGAGGGACACCCGACTTGACATCATGTATGTCACTAAGAGATCCTCAACCTTAACTAATTGTTTCCTACCACAAATGAAACTTCTTAACCAATTGAGAACCTTGCCTTGGATCCCAATCTCATGGAGCCTGTTAACTAAAAGGCCATGATCTACCTTGTCAAAGGCCTTGGCAAAGTCGAGATAAACTACATCGACTGATTCATGGCTCTCCAGCCCCTCAATAACCTGCTCTATATGTTCAATCAGTTGGGTAACCGTGCTAAAATGTGCTCGGAACCCATGCTGGCTAGGAGGAAGGACTTCATGAATATCAAGAAATTCAACAAGTTTGAACTTCATGATCTTCTCAAACACCTTCGCAATATTCGAAGTGAGAGAGATCGGCCTATAATTACTGGGGAGTGACTTATCTCCCCTTTGAAAATTGGAACAACATGAGCTACTTTCAGAGAAGAGGGGAACTTGCCCTGGTCCAAGATGCAACGCATCAAGTACGAGAAAACAGGAGCAAGAACCAGTGAGCATCTCATCAGAAACTGAGATGTCACCCCATCAGGGCCAGGGAGCTCGAGAGTCTCAAGTCCCTGATGGCCTCTAAAGCGTCCTGATCTGTGACTACAAGATCATCTAAATGCTCACTTGACAAACCTTGCCAGTCCGAACAAACTCATCAATAGAGCAATGGACTGTTGCTCCTAAACTCAGTGGAGTTGAAAACACACTAGTGAACTGATCTCCAAGTATGTTCGCCATAGACTCTACATTGTCTATGGCTTCCCCATCGACCTCAAAAGGCCCTACAGGGTGTTTGATCTTTCTCTTAGAGTTTGCATAAGAGAAAAAAGCCTTCGGATTCGACCTCACCTCTTGAACAACTCTGCTTTCCTTGTTCAACTGATCTGTCTCAATGGAGCCTTAATTCTACCTTGGATTAAATCCAACTTTCTTTGAAGGCTAGCCACAACTACTGGATTCAAATTGCTCTGGAGCCTTTTTGCTAGTTTGCAACTCTTTTTGAACAAATTCTTCCTATACTTCGGAATTTTAGAATGTGTCCCGCCCTGTGGAACACATTCAGAGATTGCTAGAGTGGAACAGACGTCCTCAAAAACTAGAATCATTTTGTCTACGGCTACATCTATGGACGATTCATTTTCAGCATTGAAATGAGATCAAGCTCCCTAACCTTTCTATAATCACGGCCAATGTTCATCTTTGAATTTGAACTTAGCCAGACCGACCTTTTTGGCCGGTCTTACTCTAGAGCACGCCGGCTTTTGAGTAATGGTCGACCCTATCTCGAGAACATGATGATCTGACAGATTACTAGGCGTCACATGGACATACTGGATCAGATCAGGGTCATTGGAAAAGACCAAGTCGAGAACGCTATTCGCTCTGGTGGTTACACAACATGCTGAGAGAGATTGCGCAAGATCGCAAATTCCTCCAGCTTTTCGAACGACTGAGATGTCGATTTCGAAATGGGAATATACCATCAGGACTAACCTCCACTCTACAACGCTAGCCGGAAAATTAAAGTCCCCTACAAAGAAAACTCTCGAGCAAACTGCCTGATCCAACTCATTTCCAGTGAATTTGAGAGCTGACATAAAAGAGCTTACTGAACAAGAAGGGGGTCTATACATTGTTACAATAGACAAATCAAGCCTTTGGATATGACAAACTAAGACCTCTACTTCTCCATTCGACATTTGTACATGACTAATGTGCAAATCATTCCTAACGTATAGGCATACGCCCCCATGTGGGAATATGGGATTATCAGGGCGTATCCTATCACAACGAACTAATTTGAAACCAACTATGGTTAGTTCTTCATCTAAGACCCCTGGCCGAAGCCAGGTTTCTGTTATAGAGATGAATGAAATCTCTCTCTCAACGGCTAGTTCTTCTAAGATCTTAACTTTTGTGCTGTCTTTTTGGAAATAAGACAATGCACATTCAAATAAATCCTTTTATGGGCAGATAGCCCTTCGATGGACTAGAGCTATCAAGTCTTTGACTAGGCTCTCTAACCTTAAAAAAATCCTGTTTTTGGACAAAACTAATTTTAGGTGGAGGATAAGAGAACCTTTGAGGAGAGGGTAAAAGGTGAGGAGAAGAGGGAGAAGGAACTCTGGCCGCCACCTGAGCATACGATCTAAAAGATGCGTGGGGCTCATGGCGACCAGAGGGAGGCTTAGGGCTACAAAGTTTGGGAAGAAAAGAGGTTAAAGGAATTGAGGGTGAGGTTGTAGGGAGGGAGGGGAACAAGGGGAGGGAAATAGGGAAGGAGAGAGGAAGGGGTGGGGTAAGTCTGTTGAGAGACTTGACAACGAGGTTGAGACAACTGCTGTCTCTTCCTCCTAGTGCCCCTGAGATGGATTTGGGATGAATTTGGATCCATTTAGTTTCATGTTGCTCTCGTTGACCCATTTGTATACATTATTAAGGACCTCTTGGACATGGGAGCAATTTTGGTCATTTAGACCTTTGTCATTCATGCATTGAACAATTGGATGGAGTTTTTCACAGGTTTATTTACTGAATCAGACATGTGGGTTCTCAGGGGGAGCTTGCCTGGGAGATTTAGGAAAAGCAAATGCCTGCATTCTTTGACTTCCTTCTTTTTTGAACGCTATGCCTTACTTGCCTTTTGGGTTTTACCCACAGTAACTCAGAGCTTGACTCTTAGATAGTGGGACAATAAAAGGACACTAAAGCAAGGAAGCGCCACTTTGTTGTGATCACTAAACCTTTCCGCCAAGTAAGGCCTAAAATTTTGTTGTTGAAATTTTGTAATATCAATTGTTGGCATAAGTAATGTTCAAAATATGTGACTAATATGATTTTCGTAACCATTGATGGTATGGGCTTCAAATCAAGCATCTAAATATACTAAAATGACTTTAAACATGTCTTAAAGCACAACAACTGAAAAGTGCTTATTAGGTTTTCATAATAAAGAAAGAATTTGCTCTTAACAAAATCAGTCAATACTTATTGCAATAATATTATCTGCAGAAATTGCTTGAGAAATATCTTGACCAGATTTCAAGTAATTTGGTTAGCTCATTTTCAAACTATGGTTCTTGCTCTGGGAATGGCCCTCAATCCAAAAGTAGACATACTGTAGCTCTGAGTTACATATTGTTCTTTAACTCATTTGGATACTTCATAATCATAGAATATTATATCCTAAGTGATATGACACCTGCCTTATTTGACTATTTTGCATATTTTGGATGCTTTTGTAAAAAAAGGAGTCCAAAGTTCAAATCGAGATCTAGTCCACTGTATTTTGTATTATTCTGTACCCCTTACATAATGCCTGCCTTTTATGCAAATTTCCTACTGAGTGGAATTTTTAAACTCTACTAAAAGATAACTCATTCATTTTTCACCATTGCCTGATGTTTATTGTCAAATGTGTGGATTAAGACAAAATGATCAATTGTCCATCCCAAATATTCTAATATGTTAACATTTATGTACATCTACTTTTATTGCCTATTCCATACATTTCTTTTACATTTTGTCAGTGTAAGTTCCTCATCAATTTGTAAAATTATTCTTGTTGATTTTCTATTTGTGGGTGTTTTTAAGCCAGTTTTACGCAATATTTCACAGATTTGAAAAACGATTTGATTGTTCTTTATCAATTTGATGTTTCTGGGTATTTCATTTATTCTTCTGACTTTCAAAATCAATTCAGAAATATCTAATATATGGACGGAGTTGTATTTCCAGGAGATTATTATTTAATTAAAAGCACTTAAATATACTATGTAGTATGGATAATATTATTTTATTGATACTAGAGTTACTGTCTTGATTCAACGCAATGGCCTAACTTGGCGGTCAGGGGAAAGCCGTGTCGTTTCCTCTCTTTAGGGTCCCTGGACAATAGCACCATCAGAAAAGCGCCATTGGGGCCAAATTATTGCGATTTCTTTTCACCTTGAAGCAATATATTGGTTACATAAATTTATTGGAAAGAGATCAGACAACCGGTAACTGCACCATCCAAATATTTCTTTGATTTCTGCTTAACCTGAAAATCAACTGAAAACTTTAGGTCTACAATAAATTACCAAAAAATCCGTTTCCTAAAGCTTGCAATGACCAATAAAAAGCAATTAAAACTGCAATAGGTGTGAAAAGCAACATATGTAAAGTAGGTTTTCAATTAAAAAAGGAAAATACGCATTAAGATTGGAGAAAACGTGCATAAAAAGTGTGATAATGCACACTGCAAATTCAGTTCTGTTCCGATCTTCAACATGACTCAATTTGTCAAGACCAGTTTGTTAGCTCTATTAGCTCTCAGCCTGAACCCGAGATATTGTGCCAGTTATACTCAACTAGCTAATCAATCATTTTCTATACATTCAAAGGAGGTAAGCCATTTTCATTTTTAGTCTGAAATAAATGTGTGAATTGGTAAATGAAGCGCACGGACACACCCACTTTATTGTTCTACGACCATAGTCCATGTGTTGATCAAATGGTAGATCCACCTTTTGTCGTCAATTTCATTGCTTTCATTTATTTGCGGCATTTGACCCTAATCCGAAAAATGGTATCGTTCCAAAACCTCATTTTGTATATTTCTTTTAGTCAAAAAATGGATAGAAAAACAAGAAAACTTTTGATTTCAATCAACCCTTCAAGTTCAAGTTTTAACCAGATTCCCCTTTTTCAAAAAGAGCTTTTCATCTCTGAAGCTGGGAAATGTATTCCCATTCGCGGTACGGAAGCTCGCAAAAAGGGCCAGAAAGGCAACACATCGAAATTTAATCTGCCTAGTTAAATTTCCATGAAAGAAATGCGGACGACAAATTGCGTAGAAAAGACTTAAAAGTAGTCGAAGCAATCGACTTCTCTTTCCTTGCTCCATGGGCTTCCCGGCTCTCTCCCAAGGAAGTTTTAAGTGATTTTTCGAAACTGCTCTCTAACCAAACCGACAACCAAGGATTTGCAACCATAAAGTTGATTTGCTACGGCGTCGTATTAAGCCTTGATTTGGTTAATTGTGGAACAATCATGTCCAGTCTGAGGAATTCTGCTCCGAATGGAAAGAACGAATGGCTGTTCTAGTTCCATTGACCAAAGTGAGGAATAGACTTCTCCCACTATTCCTTGATAGATAATAGAATGGAGTTATTTGTTTCAAAAACCTTTTAAACAAACGGTAAATTCCCCGCGTTATCATCTCGTGGCCAAAGGTGCAGAGGCCTGGCCAAATAAATGCAATCATTTTTCATGATTTGTGGCAACATATGGACATTAGTAAAAGGTGTGTGTGGAGACACTTAGATCACAGAGCGTACTTGCATGAATTCCTGGAGCTTTCCACTTCTCTAAACATCTCCCGTATACTTGATATCCTTTGATAACATGCATACAACCTATTAGTTACTAATATTCAACCTAATACTCACGAATTTCTCCACTGCCTTCATATTGTAGGCTTCCATCAAATTCAATGGTTCAGAAATAAAAGGACCATTTTCTCGACCAATTAGAGCAGCGGAGCGGCTGAGGGCAAACCCGTTGGGGTCAAGGGTCCTTAGGAACCAAGCTCTTGAGAAAGAAAATAACCTTTATGACACTGCCGAGGACGACTACTACTATGATGATAATAGTTTTACTTACGGCCAAATCGATCTGGGCAATGGGAACGAAGATCATCATATCCAGGGATCGCCATTTGTAACCTTGCCAAAACTGCCGTTTCAACCTGACAACAGACTTCAAAGTGGATATTTTGATCCACACTATCATCTGCCCCACGAGACGTGAGTATCTTTCATCTCCTTTTCTCTCACGATCCTTCTTTGACGCAAATTGAAATACCTGTGGAAAATCTAACTCAGATTTGAGTACAAAGTGTGAATGTGGCGGTGCTCACTCGTGCAGTAATCTCTTCCCTACTCGTGTTCTAATCATCGAATAGTTGCCAGTTAATTGAGAATACCCGAAGTGAAAACGTTACCCCTTTTAGTTCACTTCAATGGTGACCCCGACTTGAGTGAACTCAAGAAGTGCTCGTTTTCCGGTTCCCTCTTTTTTGCTCATCATGTCTTTAGGGGACCAATTGGTTCAAGAGGACTCCTTAAAGGTGGAAACGGTGTCGATAAAACTTCCGGGTTTTAGGTCAACGGAACTACTTCTTTGGTTTGGTCAGGCCGAATCACAGTTCGCACTGAGGTCTATCACCGTCGATGAAACCAAATTCCATCACGTAGTAGCCTCTCTGTACCAAGTGACGGGTAAGCGTGAGGCTGACATTTTTGTTTCCCCACCGCCGACCGGAAAGAAGTATCAAGCTTTGAAGGATCAACTCTTGTCCACTTTCTCGCTTTCGTCGTATCAGCGGGCCCAGCATTTGCGGCATCTAGCTCCGCTGGGGGATCGCACCCCGTCCGAACTGATGAGTAATATGCTGGCTCTATTGGTTGATCATGCCCCCTGTTTCCTCTTCAAGTCGATTTTCATGGATCATCTACCAAAGGAGGTCAGGACCCAATTGATCGCGGTTTTGGATACCACAGCTCCTCGAGAGTTGGCTCTCATGGCTGATGAACTAATGTTGGTCGAGAGACAAGAGCTTTTTGCAATCTCAGCAAAATCTAGAGTGATGACATCCCAAAAACCGTCCCGTCGAAACACTTGGTGCAAATTTCATCAGCGGTACGTCCCAAAAGCCTACAATTGGGAACAGCCTTGTACCTTTGTTCAACGCAAAGCATCGTCTGGTCACCGAAATGCCCGGCTGAACAACATTTCGGGAAAAGAGGAAACCGACTATCAATAATGGGTGTTGGTGGTCGGCTGTTATTTTTCAGAAATAAGTTGAATAATCAATCATATTTGGTAGACTCCGGAGCCCAAATTAGCATACTACCTTTGTCTCAAATCTTGAAATCAACCAGGGTGGGTTCCCCTTCCCTTGTGGTGGCCAATGGTTCTACTATTCGTGCTTTCGGTTGCACCTCACATACCCTCATTTTGGGGGGAAGAACGTACCGGTGGAACTTTTACTTAGCCGATTTGAATCAGGCCATTTTGTGGGCGATTTTCTCCGATCTAACAACTTGATTTGGCCAACCATCGTCTTTTTGATCCCATCTCACGTAATTGTGTGAAGGGTCATGTTGGTAGAGCGGTGGCACCTTCATTGACCGTAATCCAACCAGTTCCACCTGGCCGGTATGATGTACTTTTGGATAAGTTTCCCGAACTGCTTACACCGAATTTTGCTGAAGTCGTTCCCAAACACGGAGTGTTTCACCACATTCCGACTACAGGACCCCCAGTTCATGGCAGGGCTCGTCGCTTATCCTGTGAAAAATACAAGGCAGCCAAACAGGATTTTAAAGTCACGTTAGACCTGGGGATTGTCCGCCGCTCTGCTAGTAACTTTTCATCCGCTCTTCACGTCACACCAAAAGCTGATAACTGCTGGCGTTTGGCTGGAGACTACCGTGCTCTCAACAACAACACCATCCTCGATAGATACCCCGTTCCACATATCCAAGATTTCGCGGATGGTCTCCATGGTTCGGTCATCTTTTCAAAAGTGGATTTAATGAGGGGTTACAATCAAATCCTCCTCAAGATATTTCCAAGACAGCCGTCATCACGCCGTTTGGTCTGTTCGAATGGCTTAAGATGCCGTTCGGTCTACGTAATGCTGCACAAACATTTCAAAGAATGATGGATTCTGTCCTAAGCGATGTTCCTTTCCTGTTCGTTTACTTGGATGATGTGCTGGTGGCTAGCCCATCTCAGAGTGATCATTTAGTGCATCTGAGGACTTTATTCACTCGTTTGTCAAATAATGAGTTGGTGATTAATCGCAAGAAATGCTTGTTTGGGGTTAAAGAGATTTCGTTTCTCAGACACTTCATCTCTTCGAACGGCATTGCTCCTTTACCTCAACAAGTTCAAGCCATCAAAGATTTTCCACTTCCGGAGACGGCCAACAAACTCGGAGAATTTATCGGTATGGTGGGATTTTATCATCGTTTTATACCGGGTTTAGCAAGTGTTTTGGCTCCACTACATGGCGTGTTGAAGGGTAATCCAAAAACTCTTCAAATTACGCCCCAACTTCAAACACAATTTACTCTCGCCAAAGACAAATTGGCAGAAGCGACCATGCTGACATTTCCGCGGTCAGGCACGTCATTAGCCTCGACTACGGACGCATCGAGCGTGGCGGTAGGTGGAGTCTTGGAACAACGCTGGCGAACATTGGAGACCTTTGGCATTTTTCTCAAAGAAGCTGAAACCCCCGGAGGTCAAATATGGTACGTTTGATCGGGAACTTTTGGCTACCTATCTAGGTATACGCCATTTCCGACATTTTTTGGAGGGCCAAGATCTCGTACTCTACACTGATCACAAACCTCTCGTATTTGCCTTGGCTAAAACCAGTGATCCCGTGTCAAACCGACAACAACGGCAGCTCTCTTTCATATCCGAATTTTCGACCACTATCCGTCATATTTTGAGGAAGCATAACCCGGTGGCAGATGCATTGTCCCGAATTTCAAACATTCACAAGGCCAGTACTCCTGAAGTTCTATTTGGTGCCCAACAGGCCGATCCAGAGACTCCCTTATGAGGGTCCTTTTCTCGTGATCTTGCGGACTTCTAAGCACTTCATTTTAGACACAGATTGCAAACAAAAGTCGATCTCGATTGATCGTTTGAAACCAGCATATTTAGACAAGTCAATGCCGGCTCCTTATGTCACCCGGTCGGGCAGAGTTGTGATCCCCCCAGACGATTATCGATCCGAATGAACCCGGATCTGACCGGGAAGATGCGGCGGTGCTCACTCGTGCAGTGATCTCTTTCTTACTCGTGTTCTAATCATCAAATTGTTGCCAGTTAATTGAGAATACCCGAAGTGAAAACGTTACCCCTTTTAGTTCACCTCCATTGCAGGAACATGATCATTTGATTTGCTTGGTATTTTGTTGCAGACCATCTTGGCAAAACTTTTTGCGAACTGTGGCAACTTGCCTTCCTTTTGGTTTAGTGGCTGCTGCCATTCCCTTGGGATTTGTCAATTTTGAGTAAGTTCCAGCTCTTTGGGTCAAAAGTTTACATAGTAAAAGAAGTTCACATTGTAGTATCAATTTTCTTTCCAGTGGAATAACCTCAACTGTTTCATTAGATCCTATGTAAGTTGAATTGATTTTCAAATGACTAGAGCGGCACAATATCGTTGTTTCTTGAGAGCTAAATATTGAAAAATATCTTTTGAACCATCTCTTGATGAAAATGTGAAGCAATAATGTCAAGATTGTCAAAAATTGTCATTAATGCATTATGAAATGAAGTGCAAATTGAAAAACTTTGAAATTTTAAGAATAATCACCTTCGCAACCTCCTAGTTTGAAAACTGCAAAATGACATTTTTTGACCTTTTGAAATCGCCCGATATTCTGATGGTAAAGCAAAAATCCATCAGTGATCAGGAGTTACGGTGTGATTTTGTGGCCAATTTTGCGATCCAAAAATATTTGAAACCGGTTTTGAAATCTGTATCAAATCCGGTTCAAATTTTGTATGTTCTGGGTGAAGTGATTGACAAAATTAGAGAAATGTACGTATTGTTTATGGATACTTCAGTACACATTTAATCAAGCCTTCAATAGAAACTTCGCCAAAGTACACTAAAAGGTTGATTGCGCCAATTAGGAATTTTCTTCAAAAAGAATCGCAAATAGAAACCATGGCCATGGTTGGGAAAGCTAGCAAACAAATGATCCTTCGATGGATATTTCAAGAAACAAGGTGTATTTCGAGACGCCTCTCCAATTCCAGAACTGTCACAATGACTGTTACAACGACAACTACCGAAGAGGTTGAAGGGGGGCCTGTTCCATTCCTACCTTTTAGAACATTAACAACTACACGGCCAGAAGGGGAGGAAGTCATCAGCGTTCAGCCAACGGATCTACTCTATCAAAACCAAATTCCCATTGGGTGCTCCTCCACATCAGGTAAGCTTTCAAGAGAGTATAATGAGTTCATTTTTGTTAGGAGTGGAAAGCATATAAATTCCAAAATAGCGAAATTTGTTTTTTTTTACTTGAAACATCTAATAGAAGGAATAATCTCAAGGATATTTGAGAAACATTGTTTTTTAGAAATCGCTTTGTTTACTGAAAGTAAAAACAATGTGCTGCTATGCGTATCTGTTTTTTATTGCATTTCTTGATTTGAAGAATAGCTATTTATTCAATACCGGTAACATTTTTGCGTGTGATTATGAAAATGAAGCTTGAAGAAAGTAATACAATTTTGTCGACTTGGCGTTTTCATGCTATCAAGTTTGAAGAGAAAGGCAAAAGCTTGTCAGAGTTCCAAGTTGTTGATCATGCTGCATTTTTCTGAATTCGAACTTGACCAAACTTAATGCAAAAAATATTGGCTTTGAAAACCCAGTTTTCTTTTGTGATATTGGGTTTCCAGGCCATAATTTTGGCTGAAAACAATCAAGCAAAATTTGATTCATGGAAGTTTATTGTCCCATTACTTGTGGTGGGATATTTGCTTACCAAGCATTAGTGAAGAGACTGTCATGAAAGATAGTTTCGAAGAAGCTACATGAACCATTCCTTGCATGAATAAATTAATTGGAACTCTATTTTAATCCCTTCACAAAGATCTCCCACGCCTCAAATATACGAGTGACCACTAGAGATGTAATGAGCCAAGAATTTTCGGGCTGGGCTGAGCTAAGAGGAAGGTGGCTCATTTCGAGCTGAGCTGGGTTGACAGTTTCCAGCTCACGAGCTGGGCTGGGCCAAAAAAAAAACAGGTTTCGAGCTGAGCTGGGTTTATCGGGTTGATATTTCGAGTCAAATCTGAGCTGGGCCAAATCCGAGCTAGCCCATGTCTGGGCTGAGCTATGTCTGAGCTGGAAAAACCAATAGACCTATTGGCCAATCTGGTTTCTAGTTCTCGTGTCAGGTAGCACCACGAGCTTTTCTTAACCCAAACTAGGTGCTTAAAAAGGCCAATCAAAGACAGAACATAGAGTTCCTTTTAGACGATGGTACCATTCAACGAAACAAAAAACAGTCTCACCTCGGACTTGCATTTATAGACGACAAGATAACCTCTCGAGTAAATTCATGCCAATGATATGTATGTACTATTGACATAATTGAGACTTTTTGCCTCCCTCCCTTGAGCGCTTCAATAATTTGAATTTGATATGCTTTCACAACTCGTTCAACGTTTCAGTACCGAGTTTGTGTAAAGTTTTGAAAAAAAGGAGGTACATGGCATGTTTTTGCCGTACAGACTTTTTAATCACCCTCCAAAATATACAGATAGGATATTTCGAAGTACAAGTCAGCTTCAATAATAAATTTACGATTTTGTGATCCAAAACGGTTTGTGGTTTATTCCTAAAGAGCGAAAACTAAATTTGATTCGTTTACTGAAATTCCTTTTTGTGCACGTATGGGCTTCAACTTTTACTTTACGCTTTTACTTTACCTGACAAACACAATTGATGATGCATGATAAACCCGAACGAAAGCCCACTGAAAAACCCACTGCACGTGGGTTCGACGCTTACCTTGGACCAAAACGATCAAGAATAAAAAGTGTTCCAAAGGTCAGTAAATACTAATAGCATTTCGAAATATTCAAATCAACCCAAGCCGCACTCACTTTGAATTGTTTGCAAGTCATTTAAAAAAAGATTTGTGACCTTTCTTTTATCAAGGTTTTATTGCGGTTTCACCAAACTCTCGTACTACATAAGGAAAGATGGAGTACCAGGCAAAATCATTGAACAAGTAGCTGAGTAACAACCAAATTGTTGATTGCAACATACCATTCATTGTCATGCATAATATTTCCTCGGCTTGTCTTTCAGTTAAAGACAATTGTGTCAAACTGATGTGAGTTGCAGTTGAGCTCCGTCGAGTTAGGTCAGGGCTGAGGCATGGCCTCGTCGATTTCGAGCTGGGGTGAGCCAGAGCTTGAACCCAGCTCTCGAGAACATGAGCTGGGCCGACATATAACTCGACCTTTCGAGCTGAGCTGAGCCAGAGTCTAAACCCACCTCAAGGTGGTCTGGGCCAAATACGTTTCAACAGTTCGAGTTGGGCTGAGCTCCGGGCTAGCCCAGAGCTCAGCCTGTTGTCGAGTTTCGAGCTGGGTTCCAGCCCATTACATCTCTAGTGACCACTCAAAATTTGATAGTGACGTCATCTTCCTTTCCTCGTCCCAATATTATTTAGGAAAAAGCAATAGCTATTGATGACCCTCCCACATATCTGACCCATTTTGGACTGAGTTAATAAAGCAAGATTTCCATAGGGAATTGTTCTAGGTTGCACTTATCTCCTTCACCTGTGTTGGTTGGGAATGGATCAACATCTGATTTGGCTTTCGTCAAACGCCATCTTGCCAATTGGACTTCGGTTGACCCAAAATCAATGAACGCGATTCCATCTAGATTGGACGATAAAGTGAATCTACAGCGAGAAGGCAAAAACGTAGATGTTGTAATGCCACTTGATGACCCACCTCACGAGTATAGCGTTCAAAGTGGTGTCAACACTGATGCAAATATCGACAAACCATCCCACAGAGGAGTGGTAGAAAAAAAATATCTTTGACTCAAACATGTCTGAAAAATACCCAATATCTTAGATTTGAAATTGTTGCCAAATAAATGATAACAAGAGCAAGAATTTTGTGGTTTGTTTTTCGCTTGAAACATATGATAGAAGGCACAATCTCAAGTAGAATTAGGGGCGACCGGATAACTCAACCCATCGGACATGTGGAACCAGTAAAACAAGCAACCGCAACATATTGGCAAAAAAATCTTACTTATGGAAAAAAATTGAAACTTGATGATTAAAATCGAATATACACTTGCAAAAATGTTCGCATTAGAAAAGCATTACATTGAAAAAATATCTAATTTGATTTATAGAATATTATTTTCGCATTTTCACGCCTTGGTTTAAGTAAATACAGCTTGCCTTAAAAAGAATAAAATGATTAATTGTGTAATGCCTTTCAGATTTTTTACATGCTTTACAATAGAGTTTAATACTATTCTTTAAATGTGAAATAATTATTAACCAATATTTCGTGCTTGGTTGTCCCTTGAGTCAAGTTGTCCTCGGGGTCGAGTTGTCAGCTAGGTCGATTATTATAACATATTTACAATCAGAAGCATTTCAGAAACAGGAACAGCACACATAACAAGACTAGATACCTTTTAGATGTATAACCCGGAACAATCCTTGATTGGTATAGGGAACAAATATTTATGATATATCTTTCTCGCTTTTTTAAGGAAGGAACTCGGGCTATGTATGGAAGCAGTAACCTCTCTGACAGCGTGAAGATCTGAGCCAACATGTGAGCCAACGACGAATTGCCAATGAACCTTGAATTCTGATTTTACTTAGAGACGGCCCACTGAAATTGTCACTAAAATCATTGGCATTCTTTAAAATTTAGAACCAACTCCAGAATGGCCAGCCTTAGAAAGCCAAAGACGAGTTCTTGATTCTACCGACCAGGAAAATAAGGTTATACGAAATATCAATTACCCTTATGCAAGGTTAAAAACCAAAACAATGGAGTCAGCACATTTTTTTTATACCTCGATCTCATTTTGAGGGTTAAAATAAGCTAACCCGAAACTTTCTGCGTTCTGCTATACGTATGGAATAATTTCGAATCGAAGACGTCCGAGCCTCTAAGGAATGTACCGTTGCTTATGTTGATCTTTAAGTATGTGTTAAGGATAAAACATATCTTTTTCATTAACTTCGGTTATAGTTTCAAAAACTATTTCTTTGTTCATATGGGCTTCTTTAACTTGGCATCTTGATTTCAAAAAGTACCCTCAAATTTTCCAAAATGTATGAGTCGAACTCACAAGAAGTCATCAGAGAATTTCAGCTTTCTGTCAAACTTGTCCAAAATGATTTGAAATGCTTGCAAAATGAGCCAAAAGTTGCCATGTATTTGATTTTTGGACATATTTCCTAACAACTGTATTCGAAATGACCAAATTGCTTAGATTTAATAACTACAATTTCAAACCCGAGCCTTTTGATCAATTACTGCGAAGCTCCATACTTTCAGCTCAAGATTACCAATTCAATTTCTCTCAGATGATTCTGAAATTTCTCACATGATTGGAAAATTCATAAATCATCGAATTATAGTGGCGCGACAGTTTTGGATAGTCCCACGACAGCTGGCTCTGTTTTTTTTCTGCAAGAATTTATTTTCAACACAAAGAAACCTTCTTTACCCTGAAAGCACTAAATGAGTCCTTCACTGTCACATTAGGACACTAATGACATTGTTCAGCAAAGAAGTACTTCCATCCAAAAATGATCACGATTTCTGAATCTGTTTGGCAATCCATCGTGCTGTCTTGCTCACTTTATGGTAGATACCGGGTTGTTTCTCAACTGCACACCCAAATCCGGCAGAGGTAATCCCGATCAAGGTCCACTGTCCATCAAAATTAATCACTAGAGGGCCTCCGCTATCACCCAAACAAGCGTCTCGCTTGCCTTCTTTGTGTCCAGCACAGAACATCTCTTCCTTCAATTGAACAGCTATGGCCTTGTCTTTGTGCCATTGGCGGCATTGCTGATTCCCTATAATTGGAACCAGGACTTTGTTCAACAGGTTTGTGCCCGTTTTGCCAAAGGAGTTGTCGGTCTTGCCCCATCCGGCGACCACACCAATTTTCCCTTCCAAAGGGTAATCCATGGTAGGTAAGCAGATAGGAATGATGTTGTCCCGGTAATAGACAGGGTGGTCCAATCGAAGCAAGGCAATGTCGTATCGATCGGGTTGAGTTAGCATGTACCTGAACTCGGGATGGAGAACAATGTTCTCTACTTTAAAGGACTCGGAGACTAAGGGTTCGTCAATCTAGAAGTAGAAGAAAATGAATGTCAAAATTGGCAATTAGATGAATAAATGTCTCCAATCTACTGACTAAGTAGTCATACTGACAACGAGCTGAACTATATCATCGTGACTAGATTCGCTCATTTTGCAGGTTTTGAGCAATAGCGAAATCTCTAAATGACGAGAAGTTCGCCATGGGATTTGAAGGTAACACCGAGGAGAAATTAAATTTGGCGCCCGCATTTTGGGTACTGGTGTTGTTTTTTTTGACACTGAGACGTGTTCAGGCATTTTGGCCAACGCAGCCCACGATATCACAAATTTTGCGTATATTGGACAATAAAGGCTTAAGTTGCAAGACCATGAAGGAACATGTATTTTTTTGATAATTTTTTTTGCAAGCTTTATAGCCAATTTTGTGTCATATTTTCATTTGAATTTTGCTGTTAATCTATTCCCATTACGCGTCCATTACATCCAATGTCTTAAAAGCCACTCCATTTGAAATCAGTCAATGACACCCTTCAACCTCATTGTGCCCAACAAGGTAGAAGTGGAAACAAAGTTAACACTCAAAACATGTAGTTAATCTCCAATATATCTTCTTTGCATTTGTTCACTTTTTAAAATCCTCATTTCTTGTCATTTTCAGTCTCATTCGTCTTTTTTTTGTCCAATGAATTGATTTCTGTCTAAAAATAAATAATAATCTACACTCTCTACTTTTGCTCATTCTCATAGGCAATATTCCTTTATTTAGTTAAGGATGATCTGCCACTTTCGCCTTTTCGGGATCCAAGAATTAATTATTTGTCGTTACTCAATCTTACATTTTCCGTATCCTTGGTATCGTACTCGCCCAGATGAACCGTGATCTGACTTAGTTTGGCCTGATGAACGCAATGAGCAGCAGTGGCCACGTACCAGTGATTGAGGAGAACGCCGCCACATTGATAGCTTGAAATCCTGATATGGACCTGTAAAAAAGCGAATGCTTTGTGTCAATATTTGGGTGGGGAATCGGTTCAAGTGGAGATAGAGGTCATTGCGAAATAGAGCCTGTTTAAGAAGAGGTCATAAACTATCTCCAAAATTTGCCTCCAGTTCTGATCTGATCCGTACAGGGATGGCACCCCTGAAAAAGTGACTTTTCGCCGATCCCATACATCGTTTTCAAATTTATTGCGCAGTATTCAAGGGAGGAAATCAAAACATGACCCAAAAAAACATTCCTTCAAATAAATCAATTCGCGAGAACTCGAGTACATTGGGGACATTATTGCATCGAATTTTGGAATTGGAATATAAATATACAAAAAAATCCCCTTATACATAGACCATGATATTCTTCTTTAAGCAGTTGCCCAAAATCTCATATTTTGTCCGACCAACCCTGGCTTGAGTCGGGTACCTCCTCCCTTAGTGGAAGTGATAAATTTCGGGGTGCCTACCCATTTCTATCTTCCAGGAAGATGAGAAAACTACATTCAAGTATACCCCCGTCTTGAAGGAAGCCTGAAATTTCTCATCCACAAATCTTATGCTTGGGAAGGGGAGGAAAATTATCAGTGTACCAGTCACTTTCCCTCAGGAAGAAGGAAATCGAATGAGACCCCACGACCCACCAACCAACCACGACTTCCTGGCTTTTGTGACATCGTCAACTAAGATGATAATCTAATCTTACTCGTACGGTATTTCAGGCATAATGAAGTTCGATTGGAGAAAGATGTTTCAATTGAACCCCTCGAGGCGAGGAAAGCTAGAAGAATGAGTAAATGGTCAAAGCAAGGCTGGATAGGGCATCTCTTGAAACAGGATCACACGGTTTCCAAAGGATTTTCATTTTCATTGCTGGAAATCACGTTGTGTGTACGTTTGTCGAAACAAATAGATAATGGCCATTCCTCTTGAGAAGTTTGGGAAACACCTAATGAACTGAATTGCCTCGAGTTGCTGAGGCAAAGCCAGGCAATCCACGAGTTTTGAAATCTAGAAATTCAAATCCGAAGATGTTGGTGGTGAAAGTAGGAAGGCATTTAAATGACGAAAAAGAAAGAGGAAAAAGTGCAATAACAATCAAGGGAGGTTTCCCTGACATGCTCAGAACAGAGTGAGGTTGATTCAACCAGTGTGCCAATAAATAGTCAATCATGCAATTAAAAAGAATTTCAATTGCTGCTTCTTTTCATTCAGAATGTTCATGCACGGGAGGTCAGTATCACAATCACTAATAAACAGGTAAAAGGATGAATTACGTCAATGTCATTTCTAAATGGAAAATTTCTTTGAATGAAAGTCAAGCAAGTTTCTACTAACAAATTGAAAGCGACCTTGACGAATCTTGAGAGAAAAACAAAATCGCTGACTCCCTTTTTGAAGCTGTTATATCAAGGCATCAACACAATTAAGAACCTGATCGTAGCTCTGAAAGCTTTTGCTAGCCGTTCTTAAGTAACTTGAATTCTTGATGATTGATGAACGAAGCATGAATATTTCTATGTCTGCTTGAATGGAATTTTGCATAGAAGTTTTGCATAGGAAGCAGAGGTTACTTCCAAAGAAATTATCTTTCTTACCAAGACAAGGATCAAAGGTGGGCATCGCAATGAGCCGTAAAAGTTTTTCATTAGTACTCACTATTTCTACGGCGAGCAGAAATTGCAGAAGTTTGACGGTTTGGATGTGCGAAAGAGTTCAACTTAGGCATTGATAAGAAAACCGGTTAAGTCAAACCTCTCGATATTCTGCTCAACATGCTAACATTGTTTTTTTTTTATCCGTGTCTAGTAATCAGATACTTATCAGTTCATAATTTGCGGCTTGTTCATACTTTTTGTATCAAAACGAAAAATGATTTCAGAGGATGGGCAAAACGGGTTCCACTCCAGCCTTTGATACAATATTTTTTCCCTGAAAACGACCATTGGGCGAGGGGAAATGTACTCGTGCACTATTTCCAAGCCACGAGAAAGCAAATTAGTCCCCTTAACTAGGAATTCCCGTTTCTTTTCCCATCAAGAGTTGATGGATGAATCGATCTCGCCCGTTTCACAACCCTGTGGTTATTACATGGCGTTATCTATTTGAAGTAATAGGTTTGATGGAGACCGCTAAATTAAGACCCTACTCACTCACCTGCCAAGGTAGCTCAGCAAACTGAGCTCTCTCTCCGCCAATGATTCGCTTGCTGAATGCATTTTGTTTGGAGATCCCGCATTCGGGCTCATTTCGGAGGATTTCCTTGCGACGCTTTTGAACGCGACCAGTGGCGATTGGTTGGTTTGAGATGTCGTTGTTGTTGATAATGGTGATGTCCTGAAAAAATGGAGACAAATGACCAATGGACCACGGTTGGTTGTGAAGCGCTCAACCATGGAGAAAGTGCAGAGTGAACTTTCAGTACAAGGCCAATGATATAAATGAAGGAAAACAATGTGTAACATAGACGGGATCAGGATACTTTCATCATCGTCGCAATTTGGGGACAAGTTAATCGGTAACTTGGTATCATTATCCGGAATCCGAGAACTTGAAAGGTCAACCATGCTTACCTGACTGGCCTTTCGGCCCATATTGGGGACCACACAACAGGAGTAAAGTAACGAATTGCAACCAGGATGGGGGACACCTCCAGCTAACCAGCATCCAGGGGTGAAAGTGCAACTGAATTGGACATCCTCACTCAAGCAATGGGGAGTGACCCCCAGGAGCGATCGGAAGAGACTCGGATCATTGGGATCACTGGAATGCGAGCGAGCGCGTTGTTCCCGGATCAATTGGTGGTTCAAAGGGCGATGACGACCTCGGTCTTGTCGTCGACGTGCTCGTTGTTGAGCCCGAAATCTTCGCCAACGCCGCCCATGTTCAACTTCACGCAGATGTTGAAGCTCTTGCTCATTTCTCTGTTGTTCCAACCAAGCATTGTGGACGTGATCAGGAACACGTTTGGGATAGATATCTTCGTAGACCAACACATCGGAAGAACCGTCGGAGGAACGATATCCTGTGTCAGGCACCACGTTACTTTGCTCGGGAAGGATGTAAGTCTCTTCCACATAGGAGGGCGCGAATTGGTGATCCCCATATGGATCCACTAGCTTTTGTTGCCAAGTCCGGACCTTTCCGGACCCCGCTTGAACCGGCCATTTCCGTCGTTTGTGATACTGAGGTCTGGGCGTGGGCCTCGTGAGGGGAGGCCGTGGAGGAGGTGGGGATTGAGCAAGGGCACTGTGGGCATGATTTGTAGCCTGATGGACAGGGTCTGAATGAAAATTGGCAAATGAGGCATTGGACACGAGATTGATCTCTTGCGTCAGAGGTTCAGCCCGGATTTTGTTGGAAGTATAACTAGGCGCAATAACGACACTGTTGTGATCATTGGCATTGGTCGGCTGGACTTTGGGCGAGGCAGCGAGGAAATACCCATCGTTTTCCGAATAGGCTGGCACGTAGTTCGCTTCGCGAGAGTTTAAAGTCCGAGGCACGGCGTCGTATACGGGCGCCCAATTAGAACTTCCCCAAACACAATGGAGAAGTGCTGAAGAAAGGAAAGTTTGGAGTGTGGACATAGTTCGGTTTTGTGGTTGTTTCACTGGAATGACGGTGCAGGATTGGGAAAATTGGGGGTGAAGCACGAATGGGTTGACTAGAATACAATACAGGGAGTGTGGCAGGAAATTCTACTCCATGATTGCTTACTTTCCCCGACGTGACCTGAAAAAAGGGAGAAGTTACTTCTAGGTGATGTCCATTTAATTTGCGTCCAGATCCCGACATTGATAAAGCATCTAAAAGTGACAAGATTGGGAACTTTCACCGCGACCATAACGATCGATAATGATAAGGATTTTCCTTTTCCATTTATGTGAAATTTTACACTCTAAAACACTTCCTAAGACAAACAACTTTGCCCAGCATTACCTGCAGGCAATCCAGAATCGTATTTGTTTCAGTGAGAACATTTTGGATACCCCCGCCAATTTCTCCCAACAAATACGAAAACGATCTTCAGTTGGCTATGCCAAGAAAAGTAGCCTTCTGCACGAAATACAAATTTCTTTCCATTTGTACTCCTACAACATGATGTTCTTTCGTATGCATTTTTTGTACGCAATCCTTGACCTTAAACGATCTGACTATCAAATATGTTTGCTTCGACGTACTCGTGTGTGTTGTTCATATTCATGTGAAATCGTTAGTGGTAACCAACGGTGGCACCGCCATCATTGGTTAAATAAAAACGAACTTTGCCACAGAGCGGTGATCAAGAAAAGGACGTTCAAGAGTCACTATAGATGTAGGCTTGACCTTCAGTCCAAGGATCAAAAGCCGCTTGTCGGTTAGTTTTACGCGCTCGACAGGGCTTTGAGATTGCTTAGAGGCTCGATCACGTTAGCTTTACGGATCTTCGGTGCTAGAGAAAACCTTGACATTTTCCCCCGGAGGCGACTGTAATTGTGTCGAAACGAATTTATTGTGTAAAATGGGTTAATAGCCAGAATTGTCCCATTGTTTAATCTCAGTCCTCTCCGGGGGTTTCACCAACCATTGACGCCGCTATTTAGGCCACGAGAAACTTTTGGTCACATGAGCATCTCGTCAAGAGCAATTCGCCATGGTCTGATTGGTTCCAAGATCATGGATGGCGTTTCCTGGCCAGACATGTTCAGTCCGAGCTACTTCTCTCACACTATAGCTGAATTAGTCTCCAAGGAACGTTAGTTTCAAGCCAAGCACTAGTCAATGAGGCTATGTCAGGTAGGGGTTTTGAGATCGGATTTGGCCAAGAATGACTGGATGATTTATCCTGAAGATCTCTTCAAGTCATGATTACGTTAGCGATAGTGCCTCACAATGCTTTAGCAACGAGGACTGTTAAGGAAAGTTCCACGTACCTAGGACTGGAGTAGTTCTCGAGTGTGTCCAAGATTTTTGGGATTGGCGTTGGCCATCTTCACAACTGTTTGTGAAAGTGTTGATTGCGGAAAAGGCTCAATGATCTATCTCAGCTCAGCGAGTGGAAACTCAAGCACTTTTCGAGAAAACTAAGAATGAATCGTTGATACCAATTCTGTCTCCATGTACATGTATCTCTCAAACGGTTCACTTCACTGGAGTGACACTCTTCAGATCAGGTGTTCACGACCACACAATCGTCATGAGGAGTAAAAATAACACGTCCGGATAATGATGGCTTGGTTTGGTTTGTGAAGTATTTGTCAATAATTATGACAAGGAAGTATAAGCTTCAAACATCAACCAGGAAGAACCTTTTGGAGAAAATTGGTGCCAGTTGATCCGACGACAATACGCGATTACAGGGAAATTTCTGCACTGAATCGTGATTTTCGGCGAAAAATCCACGCTTCTTCACTTGTTCGTAAGATCCTCGGGAAGTTGGCCGAAGTTGCGTAGACGCTATGGAAAATTGCGAAATGTGCTCCAGAGAATACAATAAAAAATCTTCATGCATCAGGACATCCTCCAGAGCGTAGGCGTCGCACAAGGATTCAGCCAGGGCGGAGTGTATTCGGTGCAGTAACCAAGGTATGAGAGATGTCAGTCAGTCAGTCTTCCAAAGCAAGGTCATCGGGCTCTCTAGTGTGACTGGTTTTTCTTCTCGGATGACACCTAGCAACCCTGGCCAGAGTAGGATCTCATCATCAAATCGAGTCAGCATCAAGGGTCAGGTATTATCCTCTCCAATTTTGGAAAGTGAAGCTTGCCTCCACAAGGAGTCACCTTGAACTTCTGAGCTGACCAGCCATCAATTATCAGGTCGGAATGAAAGAAGAGTTCACTATGGGTCACACCACGGAATAGTTTGAATAAACGGAGTGAAAATCTTCAACACGGCAGCACTGATAACTTCCCTTGTATAGATTTCTACTCATGAGCAGAAGTAGTTTCCATCCAGTTAGCACATTAGCTCTTGCTCGGATCGCGTTTTCCCTTGCTCGCAACCGTACCTCAGAGTACCAAGCAAATCTAGAACTCGATGCCGCTAGTTTTCAGATCGTTTCAAAGTGAGAGTGAAACAGTGCAAGGGGCCAGTACACCGACAAAGAGCTCTACACTTGATGGAGACTGGCGACCGACTGCAGGAATTGTCCTGGAAAACGCCAGAGTTACGCTGCCATGCGTATGAATCAGGGATGGCATGGCTGATGGCCGCCGTCAGACACTACTGCCAACGAGGGGTTACACTTGGCTGATGCCAGAATCATGCAGGAGCGAAACCTGCACCTCCAAATCCATTCACGAGCGTAAGACTCTTCCCTACCTCTGAGCTGGCCAATTCTTAATGAACCACCTACGTGTACCTACTCCTCCTTGAGGCCTCATTTATTGGATTGTTTTCTCTCAATAGGCGGTATGAATGTAAACTCTTCATCGGCCAGATATGGACCATTTCATTTGGACATGTAACGGGAATTCGGGCAGGGAATGTCCAATCACGACTCCAATCATTTATGAATTAGTTAGGTACACCAGAGCCGACATCCAACCTTACAGAGGAATGCTTTGAGAGCGCTCATGCAAGAGAGGTTGTTTGAGAGCCCCAAGAAAATCCCCCGGAGAACAATCGCTAGCTCTTGAATGGTTGTAACCAACTTCAAGGACTGGATATTCAAATTATCGGAGGAGTGTCGCCGTTTGATGGTGCTGAGCACCCTTGAAAAAGAGCACAGGAGATTGGGAGTGTTTCTGAATATTGTTACCGTCGTTAACCAGATGACATTCCACACGCAACGTGTCTCTGGTTGTAAAAAGGCATCCTTGAAGTCGGAAAACATTAGAAATCAGATGTTGACGATGGTGTTAAGGAGACCATGACCATGACTTTATTCATTTGGCATCATTCGTGTAGACGTCTGAATAACTGTTCCCAAACCATATGACTTACGATAACAAGTGCACCGTGGTCCAATTACCAAGAATAGCCAACGGCATACGCCGTAATATTTGCGGAAAAAAAACTAAATACTGATGGCCCACCTTAACCCAAGTGTTGTTAGATCAATGAGAAAAATGCATCTGGCCGAATTCAAGAAGTTGTTTTAGATTTGGCACTACAATACATGACTGAAGTGATTGACACTCCGGCCAAGTTTTACGGTCAAATTTAATTAGGCCTGTGTTTCGCAACCACCCGAACTAATGTAGACCGTCCCTGCAATGGACCAAAACGCCGTTACTCAATGACATATACACCGATGGTTTGACACACGCAAGACACACTTTTGTCAAGTTCAAAGAGAATTATTTGACCCAGAACAGTTTTTTGAACACTGTTCAATTTTAGAGGGGAGTTTGTTTTGATTTCATTCCAAGTTACCTTTTCCAATCGGTTCAGAGTTAGAGGAGAATCTTGAATTGCATTATTTATAGATAACGGTGATTGGTGATTTTCATTTTTTTTTCAAACACTCATCATCAACACAAGGTGCTTCAAATATCACGTTATTGTGGTGCCGAGCCCACATAATGAGCCTAAGCAAGGTCATGATTACCCCAAACAATCCGGTGGTTTCAAGGTCAGGAGAAAATTGATAGTCCCCCCAAACGGTCTGACAGCCAACGGTAAACAATCAAAAACAACAAATGAGTGAGTGACATCCGACAACTTGGCCGATTAACAAAAAAAAATGTCTGTCCCATCCAAGGCCATTCGTCATTTCTGTCCATCCAGTGTTTTTTGTCTTTAGAGATCCGTGCCAAATGAAGATGAATCAAAATTTCGCCCAGGTGCTCATGTACGACCACAATGGTAGATTTTGTATCTCTCTTTTGTGACATCACTTAAAAACCCTTTCAGCTTTTAAAGCTAGAAGATCAAGGACGCTATTAGTACGTCACTTCCGAGATCACAATATTATGATCCGAGGCTTGGACATCACGTTGAGTGAAGTTGTGAATTCGGAAGAAGTCGTCAAATTTCTTGTTAAGATAGATGTAGTCCACTCGAGTTTTGAATCGGCACGTGGACAGGATACCCGAAAATTCAGTAACCTTGGTCTGCAATAAAGAATGACTAGCAAAAATGAACATTTCCACATATGTCACGTTGCAATTACACAAGAGAAACATTTCAAGAGGGCTCTGTCCAAATGAGGCAAAGACATTTCTTGCCAGGGTTTCACGATCATTTTTGGGAAGAACAGCATTCAATTATATATCCTGGTCAAATTGTACTAGACTTCTATCATCATCCAAAATCTATATATCCAAACAAATTCAATCTTGTTTTCCCAATTACTTGTTCTGGACCTCTTGAAATTGTATGAGAAATAGTATTAAAGTTTTTCCAGACCGTGCATTACATTGGTTCAAACCCCACTGAAAAATTACCTTTGTGTCTGTGAAACCAAGTTGCTTCATACGATCAGTTAAAGCCCTCTTTGGTCTCTCCCATCGATTGTTGGCCCTAACTTGGGTGATATGATTGAGCTCGTCCGAGGAGTAATCTTCTAAGGTCAATGCGTTGAAGTCTCCCGCAATCACAGTCATGGATTGGGAGTATAGATCATGGAGATTGGTAGTAATCTCATTGAGCTCCGACAATCTGGTGCCCTCACTGATGTGGTTCAAATGAACACAAGTCAAGATGAAGCTCAGATTACCTTCCAAAAGAACTCGAGCGGTTACAGAGCGGGTTGAGGATCTTGAACCGAGATATTTCCTGAATGAAAGCACGAGAAAAATAGGTCATTGGTTTCAAAAGGGTCACAAAAGTCAGACGAAAGCCGTAAAGCTGGTTGTGCATTCGAATCAGACGAGAAAATTTGCTTGTAGCAAGAAATCGTTCATTGTAATCGAGGGAAATGAATCGTGCTGGAGGGCCTCTCAGAGCTGCATTCTGATTGATAAGAACCTTGGGCGTGATTGTGCAAGAATCTAGTGAAATATTGGTGTGGCATGAACATGCCACAATGGTAAGTTGTCAAAAGGCAATATGTAGCCCTCTTGTCTACTCGTTTCCTAATCACGGCTTGCCATTTTCATGATTATGAAAAGATGGCCATGAGACATCAAGTCAGCACACGTATTCCATCTTAGCTATGATGACTGAGGCTTGGGATCTCTCATTCAAATATTTTGCACGAACGAATGGCTACGCCTACGACATTTCTTGTTTAAATTGTCAGAAGTCAGAATATTGAAAAGTGGTTAGCCTCAACCACAAGGTTATCAATATGAACAGGACCTGATTCGAGAGAACTAGTGATGGACCAAATCTAAAGATTATTATTGGTCTATATTTTTGCCGACTGGTAATTTTATGCAAATTAAGTATACTTGTTCCCTCCTATCCAAAGCTTTTCAGTGTAACCCACGAACACGAACAAGATCTATCGATGGTAAGTAGTAGAGGGCGGATTTGAAAGTGATGTTTTCATTCATAAAATGCCATTTTCATGCGCTCAAAATAAAATTTTCGGATGCAACAATTAACCTCTGATAGTTATGGTTGCAAAACTTATGGAATTAGAATTATATGAAGTAGTTTTGTTGCTGTTTGCCAAAATATTGAATTGTTGGTTTTCCAAGTTTGAATATACCATGATTTCCTTTTCCCATGAGAGTTAAAAACTATAGAAAGATTGCGAACAAAATCTTTAATAGTTCCAACCTATTTAACTTTTAGTTCTTTTCTTTTAGTTCCTGGGAAAACTCATTTTTTTTAAATATAACATTCAATGATTGATATTATGGAGATATTGCACCTATTTGTTAATTCATCGCCTTTCCACGTCTCCCTTTCCGATCCAATGTCTAAAATTGTCAACTCGAAAAATGTTCTCTTGAAGACACTATCCAAATGAATGGCGTGGGAACCCTTTTTTAAGATTTCAGAATTGATAACATTTACAGAATATTGAATTATCTTCCTTTCAGTTTTAATTGATTTAATTTGCCAATTTTGGAAGGAATAGACTCAATCAAATTCCCTCAAACAAATAAAATAGTGTTATTCCAGGTCAAAATTGAGAAAACAGGGACAAATCAGCATTTATTTTCCATTAAAGCATCAAATTATGTGAACAACTTTTAAATCCGCCCTCTAGAAACTACAAATCTATTATCCATTGTGACAACGCATCCTTTACTTTCAAGTGACATTTTGACTGCATAACGTGGTGCACAATGCAGTTACATAGATGTATGTATATTCTGTCAACGGAAAAATGTATGTCAAGTTTTGGTTGGTGCCCGTTGGCTCTCATTCTATTGTTGGTCTTGGACACTGAGTCAACCATTTGTGCATTAACCACGGCATTGTGCATGCCAACGTGTGAAAGAACTTGCGAAAGAGCTTAGGTGGCTCAGTGACCGGACAACTAGAAATACCCATCAAGGTTAAAACCATTTTGGAGCGACGATGCTTTACGTTTGATATCACTTTGCCTAAAACTCGATGATAAGAAAATACCTATGAGAAGCTGAACTATCGAACAATGTCTGTCTTCAAGATGAGCGATAAACGTGGGACTGTTTTTAATTTCAAAAGACAGTCCAAGTCGATTATTTCAGATAATTATTGTACAGTACATCTACTTGCGAACGTCATCTGCGACAAATTATAGAATCTACATTTCTTGTTACAGGCATTATGTCGTATGTCATCGTTTATTGCTTGCAATCAATGCCAAGTCAAGGTTGAGGTTTCCCTGGCGGGCAAAGTAAACATCATGATAGGGACAAAACGACGAAACAAACGAGCTCCCGAATAACTAATCTACTAGTTACATGTTTGACTAAGGTCTCTTGCTCAAGTTGGAATCATGTAAGTCAAACCTTGACTGTAAATCATGCCTGCTCTTTGTAATGTTTCTTACTACTTATCATTTAAAGGATATGGAATCCTTGACTGAGTTCACTGATCAATTAATTAGTGATGTGATGTTGTCCACCGATTGATGATTTTCGGGTCTCTTGTAGATTTCAATACCACTCCTAACGCTAATATTGCTTTTAAAGATATTTGGTGCTTAATAATTTTTCAAAGACCATGAGCATTGGGAAGAAAACCGGTTAATGCATCCCTCTTGAATTTCTTCTGGACTTCCGAACAACGCTTTTTGTCGGAGTCTGTTGATCAGTTTTTCAAACACACGAGACCTGATCTTATGGGTAACCGCTATTTTCAGACAGGCATTCCTTTTACTAAGTGCATTAAAGAGTCATTTTACACCCTTTTGCAGCATCTTGAATTTTCAAATATGTAGGATGATATAACTTATAGAAAGAAATGACATTAGTGGCGTACAGCTTGAGTAGGTTTTTAGAATGGGATAGGATAAAAAAAAAGATTGTGATTGCTAGTGAGATTGTCGAATCAACCGAAGGAAATCACCTATTTCGACAATTGATTTTCCGCTCAGCTTAGTTGTAACGGATGATGAGTACTACTGATTGCAAAATCAGAGCTACTGTTTATTCTAAAGCTTCCATTTAAGAACCACAATCATATTTTGCTGTATCACTATGTCAATATTTGTGCTCGTTGTACACTTTATACATTCATTGAAGCTTGTTAGTAGGGATAAACATTGTGCAGTCGGTTCGCTGGAATTCCCGGGAACCAGTAGGTAGCATTTCAAAAGCAATTCAATTACGGGGCTTGTTTTTATGCCAAGCCATTTTGTAAATGATTTATTATCTTTGACCTATCTGTGATCGGGCTAATTTAGGAGGATGTGGTATAGCACCCACATTTATATATTTCTTTAACATTTGCAGTGAGTGAAATATCAATAAATTGTAATTCACCTAAAATCTAGTAATGATAGTTACTTTGAAATGTGATTGCAAGTATAAATACATCACTAGTCGAAAAGTAGAAGATTTCTTCCAATTTCTTTAAACAATGATTTCGTGGCCTCCTTGTAGATCATATTGTACTTAACACTCTTTTGTAGCTATCAAATTATCGCTTATTCATTAAAAGCGCCCCACCAAACAAGTTTGAGCCCATCTGTCTGCCTTCTTTCAATTTTCCTTTTAAAAGGTTCAGACATGAATTAATCGGCTTGAAATTGCCCGCTGAGTAAAAAGATTGCTGACATTAAACGAGCGGCAAGCCAGCTAATCCTGTTGATGATTTGGTTTTCATCTGCACTTTGTGAGGCTGTGAGGTTTCGAACGGAAAAACCTCTAACGACCCTGGTGCCCAAAAATTGAAGTTGACGGACAAGAGTATTGTACCTTTTCATGGCAAACTTCGTGAGAGTGGGATTCTTGTTTCACGATTACGCAGGATGCCTTTCAATTAGTGAATTAGCAAAGACCACAAAATTTGTTTGTTCTCAGGCTCAAATCCGAGTTATCTGATGATGATTCTTACCACACATCCACCCTTCAATTCGCACGATAGATAGCGTCAAAAACACGTGTCTTCTGTGAACCCATCTGCGTAGAGTGTAGACTAAGGCTGAGAATGCAATGATCTAGAATCAATCTTACTCTGAAAGTACAATACCATAGTTTTGTCCTTAAATCTTCTGAATCAAACAGACTCTAACAACAATCTGGCGTGTTTGGCTGATTTTTTTAGTACAGTACTTCGTACAAAACCACATTTGAGAGGTACTTTCGTTGGATGTGATTGTTGTACTATTGATGATCTACAGCATGATTTGTCCTCGAAAAGTGCGCTGAAACACCTTGAAAAGGTGAAAGATAACTAATCCAATGAGAAGAAAGTGGGTTGTAGCCCCTTGTGGGGAGGTAATTATTTCGGTCCTGTTATGATTGGTTGCACATTGTGGCGGCTTCTACAACTTTCAACTACTCTTTGGCAATTGATCACTCCATTTTTGGGTCTCACCCATTAAAGTAACGTTTTATTCTTGAGTGAAAGTACGAAATTATATCTAAGAAAACCAATTTAGTAGGACTCTTTAGAAGAATCATGTTGATTTATGTTTGATGACTAGGGCCGGCCAAAACTTGTTGCCTGAAAATTGTGCAAAAGAAACTTGCATGTCTCACAATTTTCTGCAAATTTGTTGCATCTGGAATTTTTCCAATTTTATCAGCAATATTTGACATCTTTCTGCAATTTATTAGGCAATATCAGCCATTTCAGCACAAAGATATTAATATTTCTGCAGTTTAGACTTTAAGAAAATAGATTTGCGTCAGTTCAGGGGAAAGATTTGTGAGATTTCAAGTTTTCCGCATATTTTTTAGACATTTGTTTGACATGAAAGTACAAAATAGATTATAGATATATCAACAACTGCTTGCACATCTATTCCATCCAGCCATCCATTTTGGATAGCTATCTCTTTTATCTTGGCAGTTTTACGAGATACACTTTAACAAAGGTTGGGATGCACTTTGTTTGTGCAACATGTGTACTTCTTTTTTAAAAGTTAGACACATCCTAACATGTTTCCGTGGGGTATCAGTAAATGGATGGTTAATTTGAAAAGAATTGGCCTGTTGTCATAACATGAAATGAAACTAGATCTTACTAACAAAATTGTTGTGTAATAGTTTCATTGTGACATTATCATTGTGTTGTTGCAGAACTCAAGTGTTTTTTTATCATGCAGTATTAAAGGTATACGTAAAAGATGCTGGTCTAGCTGATTGGTCTGAGAGGCAGCGGAAACAATCCAAGAATCTTCTCTCCAGGTTTGTTTGTTAAAAAGTCAGATGGCAACTCTCTCACTTGGCCTGCCATCTACTGATGTGTATCCCAATTGAGGGATATTCCCAATTTGTTGTCACACCCAACATTACTTATTACCTGACCCTCAGGAATGACCACGGGTTTGCCCATTCAAGCTGTAAAAGCAACAACTCATGTTCTAATTTAAATATTGTGAATAGCTTGAAATTGGGCAGCCCGAGATCAAACCAGGATTCACTAGCCTCTTCTCCTCAGTTATAGTAGGTTCAAATTAGGGTGCTGAGAGTTATTATGGCAGAATTTTCCTTTTTCATCGACTTTTGCTTGATTTGGAAGGCAAAAATAGCATTTACTAGTCGGTGCCAATGTTTTGACAAGTATATTTGCAAGTTTCTGTGCAATTTCCGGTGATTTTTTACAAAAATTTGCTGTCAATAAAGACCATTTTTATATGCAAATTTTGGCCGGCCCTATTGATAACCAACATGTCTTTATTAGACAAATTCACCTAGGAGCATCTGAATTTTAAATAATTTGTTTTTTCCATTTGGACATTCAATTCAAAATAAAATTATCATAATGAAAACTAACAACGTTAACTCTTGAAGCTCAGTCATGTATTGAAGGTATCTTCTTTCTTGTGCTTTGATTTTTCACGGGCTTTTTTAACCACTACAGGGAACGCAATCCCCAGTACTATTACAATGAAAGGTTATAATTCGTCAATTTATTACCTTTTAATCTTTGAATGATTTTTGGTCTACCAACGTATTTGAGTTGGCAGACCGAGCTAGTCCTTGAATGTAGGGTTGATCTGGAATGTTATTTAAATTTTTTTCCAAGTCTGACTTGAAAGATGCGACCGGATCAACAAGGCCTACCTATTTCCTACGAGTATTAGAGGGAGGAGGGTTCTCTCAAAATGCACATTAAGCCTCTACGATCACTAGACTTGACCCTGAATGCTGGGTTGGGACAAAGCTCATGAATGCTTTTGAAGACGTACAGTATTGTTATTCAGAAAAATGTATTGTATAGGATAAAGAATTCATAGCTTTTATTACATTCTAGAGACACGTAACTTACCTCTTAAATTATTTGTTATCTACGTAAACTCGCCAAACAGAAAGGTAACTTCTTTGAAACCGGCTCTTGAGACGTTGATCAGATTATCATATCTCTTTCCCACACCAAGAATTAGTTTCAAAATTATTTTAGCATGTGACATAAAAAGTAGTAAACATGTGTATTCATGTTCTAAAGTACTACTTCAGCTCTGTTTTCCACCAAACTCGAAATCCTATAATGCAGATATCTAATTATTTTACAATCTTGTCGACAACGTCCTAAATTCGCTCATCGTGAGTTGAGATGATGAACCAAGCTTAGGGAACTTAGCTCAATTATCATTTCATTGTGCTCTAGATTGCACATTGAATCCTTGCCAATGCATATCTCTTGAAGATGACGAGTAGGATAATGATGATTGGACAAGGGCAAAGAAATTACGTTCGCCGACTTTGTGGTTCCGATCCGATTAGAGATCTAGGGAGATAAGTATCGATTGGTTGGCTAGAGCGCTTTTCCTCATTATGTTAACGTAAAAATGCTAGCAATACAGGCTGCAAGTAGAGTGGGAAAAGGATTTCTTTGGCAAACAAACACACACGCCTTCTAAATAGTGATCGGTTTTAAAATGATAACAAAAAATGTGTTAGCTTTTACTTTCGTCAAAGACCTGCACAATTAAGGCTGAACATGTCAATCAAAGCAGCATTCAATCAGTTCAAACAGACAATCAGATAATTCAATAAAAAGTGGCTAATGCCACAAGCGCCCATACCTTATTGACTAATTTGTACATATTGTTCCTACAAAGCAATGGTGTCTCGGACACTCCTAAAGGTCAGTTGAAAGCTTCAGGAGTCAGTGAATACATTTTGTGTGCGTCAGCAAACATTGTCTGCATCATACTAAATGTATACAAATAATAACCAGAACACTCAAAGAGCAATTTTTGCTTGTTAAAAATAACCCTCAGCAGCATTGAGTTAGCACATTTCATTGCTCACCAAGCACATAAGCTAAAGTCCTTAACATGAAAATGAGTATTTGTATCACCAATTGAGTGGCATATAAGTTGGCAGTATTTTTTTACAAAACGACATCAAAAACGGCTCAATTTGCTCAAGGTTGATCATTCAATAGTGTCGCCGCAAATTTATCAGAGTGGAGATTAAAAAGCCTCTCTGTTGTTTCTCTCTCTCCAGATCTCTATTGTTGATCATTCAAATAAGAAATGCCAATCGTACTTTTCATAATGGAATTCCGTGCAATTGATCTTTTGAGCCGAAGTTGTTCAAAATCGAATTGGCTCGATTTTATGTAATAAAAAACTTCCTAAGTTTGTGATTCGATTTTGATATGTAAGATCGGTTCCTACCTCGGTACAGCTTCTAATTTGTATTTGCTGACGATTGAACATCTCTTGGAGGCCACGAGTCCATTAGCGGAGAAATGTTTCAAATTGTCCATGAGTCGCTCCGTTTGCACTTTGCCCGCTTCTTGGAGACAAATTATATCCACACCATGATCCTGAGAAAGAACATCATCATGATAATTAATGGAATGATTTTGTTTCAATATCAAAAGTGGGCTCATCTCCAATGATTATGCCATAAATCACACTCACCTCCACAAATTGAAGGATCTTGTCAAAGGTAGGTTTTCCATTGGCGTCAGTGAAACTATGTACGTTAAATGTGGCCAATTTGAACGACTTTCGACCCTCTGCCATAGCTCCAGAACTTCCTTATCGGAACTGATTGCAAACCACTAGTCAGTAAGGTGCTTTAACCATTTCTTGCACGGAATGTTGCAATCCCAGGAAAGTCTTGCGTAGGTTCCGTCATTTTCCGTGTCTAAGTTGCGTAGCTAAAACGTGAATGATTTCTGGCTCAAAAAACAATCTTGACATGAGAAATGCATTTCAAACGAAGATTTTGACTCACGTCATGCGGAATGACGTTGCCAGGTCAATATGTCGCCCACACATTATGTAACGTGATGTTCATACAAGTGCAAAAATGTATGATGGATTCTCAGAAGCGATTGAAAAAAATTGAAATATGTTTTCTCATACACCAACAATTTTAACGAGACCGTCTTTGCCATTTCAATCACCGACTAAAGTACGGTTGTCGAGTTCATTGGGTAGTTGTCACTGAACTTCTTCTTTTCAGTCAGAATAAACCTGTTCCAGTCAGATTTAACCCTCACAAGACTGAGCAAGGACTGAATCTGGGATCGAGACATATATCTGCATAGCAAAATGGTGGTTCAAACAGGATATTTTGGCACTGCTGAGGGGAAATCGGTCACGAAATTCACGTTGGATAACGGAACAATCAAAATCACGGTAGGTTCAAACTCATGTCCAAAGGTGGGCGCTGGACCTTCATTTGTTTCTGAGGTATTTCCTGTCTGATTTGGGCGTTCAATGATGAATTTTGTCATGGCATTTCATTTAGTTTTTCGCGAGAATTGCTACTAAATCCACAGTTGCCTGATTCTCACTCTTGAACTCCTTTCATGTTGGTTTTCTGAATACAAAAGTTCAATCATAAAAGTTATATTTCCTCTAAGCTCGCACAATCTTGAGAATGGATACCTTTACCATTAAATTGCCCAAATGGCTGACCTAAAACATTGTAAAGTAGAATTTGCGAGAAAACGGAATCTAAAAATAAAAGGTGATTGCCCCCTTCTCCTTTTCTCAGCCCTTTTATTGTTTTGTCAGAACAAAACATTGCTCCGCTCTCTAGTCATGAGCTACAAACTAGCTTACATTTATTGTTTAACGCGTAAGTCTTACAAGTTGGATATGCCCGCCTTTGATCCAAGTAATCTCCTAACACCTACCAAGCTTATCTGGTATGCATCTTGAGCACAAGCAATAATTTCATGTACTCATTAACCCATCATACTAAGATCATACAAAAAATGTCATGTCATTTGAATGCATCCCGTAGCATCTAAATGGAGCATCAGTAAAACCTATGAAATGGTCTCCTTATGGTCATATTTTGCATAATTCTAGCTGATATCCTATGGAGCCGCTGTCCAATCCCTGTTCGTTCCTGATAGAAAAGGTCAATTGGAAGACATCGTACTTGGATTTGATGACATCCAAGGCTACTTGGGCAAGAACCCATATTTTGGTTGCATTGTTGGTCGAGTTGCAAATCGGATTGCTGATGCCAGATTTACGTTGAACGGTCAAAGCTATCAATTGGACAAAAATAACGGGCCTAACGCACTTCATGGGGGCCTGAAAGGCCTAGATAAAGTGGTTTGGAATGGGGAAATCAACCCCAATACGGAGAACTCGGTGACTTTTTCTTATTTGAGCCCGGATGGAGAAAATCAGTATCCAGGTTGGCGGAACTTTGATATCTTAGTTCATGTACAAAGTAATTTCATTGTTCCTTGGCTATTTCTAGGAAATTTGATGATTAATGTAACCTATACGTTGACGAGTTCAAACGAATTGCAAATTCGATATTTGGCTCTGGGAGATCAATCCACTCCTGTGAACTTGGCCAGCCACACTTACTATAACCTCGGTGAGGTTTGAATTTGTTTTTGATGTAGCATAGTTTTGTTTCTGTCAAGTACTGAAGTCACATTATCTTCCTGAAAAACAGGTGGCCATGCCTCTGGATCCGAATCTTTGTCCTCCCACGAGGTCAGATTTAATGCGGATCACATGACTCCAGTGTCTGACAAGTTGATTCCCACCGGCGAGATCAAACCCGTGGATGGAACTGACTTTGATTTGAGACAAAAACAGGTTCTCGGTCCTTTGATTGAAAAAACCGGCGGTTACGATCACAACCTTTGCTTGAAGGATTATACGGATATCAAGGAAGAAGATATCAAATTTTGTGGACGGATGGAGCATCCTCTTACTGGCCGAGCCTTGGAAGTTTGGTCCAATCAACCTGGCATTCAATTCTACACAGGTAAATTTAGATACTTAAGTTAGTCAAAGATACAATTTCGCTTACGAAATTTGTATTAGGAACTTTCTAGATTTGTTGTTGACATCAATGTTTCCCTTTTTTAAAATTTAAAAACAAAAGGAATCTCAAGTGTCGAATAGCCTAAATAAAGAAAGACATGAGCTTGGGAGATAAGGTTTACATTACTTACCTGACACAATTTTCTGTAATGTACTATGAATTTGAAAGAGAGG